>NW_012101587.1:8708741-8754677 GCF_000951045.1 Mandrillus leucophaeus | reverse complement strand
AAAGGAGACATTACAACTGATACTGCAAAAATTCAAAGTATTATCAGTGGCTACTGTGACCAACTATATGCCAATAAATTGGAAAATCTAGAGGAAATGTACAGACTCTTAGATACATAAAATCTACCAAGATTGAGCCAGGAAGAAATCCAAAACCTGAACAGACCAATAACAAGTAATGAGGTTGAAGCTGTAATAAAAACTCTTTCAGGACCTGATGGCTGGACTGCTGAATTTTATCAAACAGTTAAAGAAGAGTTAATACCAATTCTACTCAAACTATTCCAAAAACTAGAAGTGGAAGAAATACCTTCAAACTCATTCTATAAGGCCATTATTACCCTGATACCAAAACCAGACAAAGAAACATCAAATAAAGGAAAACTACAGGTCAATACCTCTGATGAATATTTATACAAAAATCCACAACAAACTACTAGCAAACCAATTTCAACAATACATTAGGAAGATCATTCATCATGACCAAGTATAATTTATCCGTGTGATGGAAGTAAAGTTCAACATATGCAAATCAATCAACTTGATACATCATGTCAATAAAATGAAGGATAAAACCAATATGATCATTTGAACTGATGCTGAAAAGCATCTAATAAAATTCAACATATCTTTATCATAAAAACCCTCAAAAACCTGGGAAAAGATGAAACATAACTCAACATCATAAAAGCCATGTATGACAGAACCACAGTTATTATCATATTGAAAGGGTGAAAACAGAAAACTTTTTCTCTTAGATGTGGAATACAACAAGAATGCCCAATGCCATCACTGTTCTTCAACATAATACTGGAAGTCCTAGCTAGAGGACTTACAAAAGAGAAACATATAAAGGTCATCCAAATTGGAAATGGAAAAGTGAAATTATCCTTGTTTGCAGATGATATAATTTTATATTTGGAAAAACCAAAAGACTCCACTGGAAAACTATTAGAACTGATAAGGCAATTAAGTAAAGTTGCAGAATACAAAATCAAAATACAAAAATCAGTAGTATTTCTATATGCCAACAGTGAATGCTGGGAAAAATAAGTTAAAAAGTAATCCCATTGACAATAGCCACACAAAATTAAATACCTAGAAATTAACTTAACCAAAGAAGTGACAGATTTCTATAATGAAAACCATAAAACACTGATGAAAATAATTGAAAGGACAAAAAACATGGGAAAATATTCCATGCTCATGGATTCAGAAAATCAGTATTGTTAAAACGTTCATACTACACAAAGCAATCTACATGTTCCATGCAATTCCTATGAAGATACTAATGACATTCTTCACAGAAATAGAGAAAAAAAAATCCTAAAATGTTTATGGAACCACAAAAGACCCAGAATTGCCACAGTTATCCTAGGCAAAAAGATGAAAACTGGAGGAATTATATTGCCTGACTTTAAATTATACTATAGAGTTATAGTAACCAAAACAGCATGGCACTGGCATAAAAATAGACACATAGACCAATGGAACAGAATAGAGAGCATAGAAACAAATACATATACCTACAGTGAACTCATTTTTGAGAGATGCTAAGAACATACACTAAGGAAAAACAGAAGTCTCTTTAATTAATGGTACTTATTAATTAACTGGATATTCATATGCAGAAAAATGAAAGTAACCCCAATCTATCACCATATACAAAAATAAAATCAAAATGGATTAAAGACTTAAATCTATGACTTAAAACTATGAAACTGCTACAAGAAATCATGGGAAAAGTATTCAGGACATTGGTCTGGGCAGAGATTTCTTAAGCAATACATCACACGCAACCAAAGCAAAAATGAACAAATGGGATCATATCAAGTTAAAAAGCTTCTGCACAGCAAAAGATGCAATCAACAAAGTGAAGATACAACCTACAGAATGGGAGAAAATATTTGCGAACTACTGATTAATAATCAGGATATATAAGAAACTCAAACAACTCTGTAGGAAAAAGTCTAATGATCTGATTTTTAAAATGGGCAACAGGTTTGAATAGACATTTCTCAAAAGAAGATATACAAATGGCAAACAGGCATACGAAAAGGTTCTCAACATTATTGATCATCAAAGAAATGTAAATCAAAACTACAGTGAGATATTATCTCAACCCAGTTAAAATAGCTTATATTCAAAATATGGGCAATAACAAATGCTGGTGAGGATGTGAAGAAAAAGGAACTCTCATATACTATCGATGGGAACGTAAATTAGTACAACCACTATGGAGAACAGTTTGGAGTGTCCTCAAAAACTAAGAATTGACCTACTATATGATCCAGCAATCCCATTCCTGGATATATACCAAAAAGAAAGGAAATCAATAGATAAAAGGGCTATCTGACTCCTGTGTTTGTTACAGCACTGTTTACAATAGCTAGAAGTTGGAAGCTACCTAAGGGTCCATTGACAGATGATTGGATAAAGAAAATGTGGTACATATACACAATGGAGTACTATTCGGCCATGAAAATGAATGAGATCCAGTCATTTTCAACAACATAGATAGAATTAGAGGTCACTATGTTAAGTGAAATAAGCCAGGCACAGAAAGACAAGCATATTTCTCACTTATTTGTGGGATCTAAAAATTAAAGCAATTGAACTCATGGAATTAAAAAGTACAAACATGGTACCAGATAATGTCAAGTGTAGTGGGGGCCTGGGGTTAAGGTTAACAGGTACAAACCATTATAGAAAGAATAAGTAAGACCTACTCTTTGATAGCATAATAGGGTGACTGTAGTCATCAATAACTGAATTGTACAATTTAAAATAACTTAAAAAGAATAATAAGATTGTTTGTAACTCTAAGGATAAATGGATATGCTTATTTTACATTGCATGTCTGCATCAAAACATTTCATTTACCCCATAAATATATACATCTTTTATGTACCCACAAAAATTTTAAAAATTAATGAAAAAAGAAATTAGAAAGGTCTGAAATTAATCACCTAATGTCACAGCATACAGGAACTAGAAAAACAGCCTGAAACCAACTCCAAAGCTGGAAGAAAAGAAATAACTAAAATCAGAGCTGAACTAAGTGAAATTCAGATGCAAAAATTCAGACAAAGGATCAATGAAACCAAAGTTGGTTCTTCAAAATATTAAGCAAGATCATTAGCTAGAAGAATAAAGGAAAAAAAGATAGAATACCCAAATAAACATGATCAGAAATGACAAAGGTGATATTATAACCAACTGAAGAAAAATACAAAAAATCCTCAGAGACTATTATGAAGACCTCTAAATGCACAAACTAGATAACCTAGGATAGATGGATAAATTCCTGGCACACTCAGCCTCTCAAGATTGAAACCAGGAAAAATTAAAATATTGAACAGAGCCACAATAAGTTCCAAAATTGAATTAGTAATAAAAAGCTTTCCTACCAAGAAAAGCCCTAGACCAGATTGATTCATAGGTGAATTCTACCAGACATACAAGAAGACATAGTTCTAATCCTACTGAAAGTATTCCAAAAAATTCAAGAAGAAGGGGGGTATTCTTAACTCATTCTGTGAAACCAGCATGATTCTGATACCAAAGACAGGCAGAAACACGTTGAAATTAGAAGACTTCTAGGCCAATTTATCTAATGAACATAGATACAAAAGTCCTCAACAAAATACTAGAAAATTGTATCAAACAGCGCATCAAAATGCTAATTCACCACAATCAAGTAGGCTTTATTAACAGAATTAACAGCAAAAACCACATGATCATATCAATAGATACAGAAAAGGCCTTTGCTAAACTTCATCATCTCTTCATGTTAAAAACCTTCATCAAATTAGGTATCAAAGGAACATACCTCAAAATAATAAGAGTCATATATGACAAACCCACAACCAACATCATACTGACCAGGCAAAAGCTGGAATCATTCCTCTTCAGAACTGGAATAAGTCAAGAATGCCTCTCTCATGCCTCCTGTTCAGTGTAGTTCTGGTAGTCCTAGGCAGAGCAATTAGGCAAAAGAAATAAAAAAAGGTATCTAAACAAGACAAGAGGAAAGTCAAAGTATCTCTATTTGCAGATGATATCATTCTATACTTAGAGAACCTCATAGACTCTGCCAAAGGCTACTCAAACTCATAAATGACATCAGTGAAGTTTCAGGATAAAAAATAAATGTAAAAAAAAATCAGTGGCATTTCTATACATCCATAACATCCAAGCTCAGAACTAAATCAAGAATTCAATTTCACTTATAGTAGTCAAAAAATAACATAAAATAAAATACCTAGGAGTACAGACAACCAAGGAGGTGAAAGATTTCTACAGCACAAGTTGCAAAACACTGCTGAAAGAAATCAGAGATGACACAAACAAATGGAAAAACTTTTCATGCACATGCATAGGAAGAATCAATATTATTTAAATGACCATACTGTTCAAATCAATTTACAGATCCAATGCTACTCCTATCCAACTACCAACATCATTTTTCACAGAATTCAAAAAAGAAACTATTCTAAAATTTATACAGAACCACAAAAGAGCCAGAATCACTAAAACAATTGTAAGCAAAAAGGAAAAAACCAGAGGCATCACTACCTGACTTCAAACTATACTACACAGTAAGAGTAACAAAAGCAGCATGGTACTGGTACAAAAACAGACACATAGATCAATTGAACAGGATAGAGAACCCAGAAATACAGTCACACAACTACAAACATCTGATCTTCAACGAAAGCAACAATAGCAAACAATAGGGAAGGGACTCCCTATTCAATAAATGGTGCTAGATAACTGGCTAGCCATATGCAGAAGATTGAAACCAGAACCCCTACTTTCACAATATGCAAAAATCAACTTCCAATGCATTCAAGAACCAAACGTTAGATCTAAAACAATAAAAACACTAGGAAAAAAACCTACTTTCACCATATGCAAAAATCAACTTCCAATGCATTCAAGAACCAAAAGTTAGATCTAAAACAATAAAAACACTAGGAAAAAAACCTAGGAAATGCCATTCCTGGGTATGGCCTTGGCAAAAAAATTATGACTAATCCCCAAAAGCAATTGCAACAGAAACAAAAATTGACATGTGGTAGTTAATTAAACTAAAAAATTTCTGCACAGCAAAAGAAACTATCAACAAGGTATTCAGACAACCTACAGAATAGGAGAATATATTCACAAACTGTGCATCCAAGAAAGGTCTAATATTCAGAATCTATATATAACTTAAATAAGCAAGCAAAAAATACATAACCCCATTAAAAATGGGCAAAGGACATAAACAGACCCTTCTTAAAAGAAGATATACATACATCTAACAAATATATGAAAAGATACTCATCATTGCTGATCGTTAAAAAAATACAAATCAAAACATTAAGACGACACTGTCTCACACCAGTCAGAATGGCTATTGTTAAAAAGTCAAAAAACAGCAGATGATGGTAAAGTTGTGGAGAAAAAGGAACACATATACACTGTTGGTGGGAATATAAATTAGTTCAGCCACTGTGGAAAGCAATGTGGAGACTGCCCAAAGAACTTAAAACTACCATTCCAGCCAGAAATCCCTTCACTAGGTGTATACCCAGAGGACAATATATTGTTGTAACAAAAAGTTACATGCACTCTTATGTTCATCACAGTGCTATTCACAATAGCAAAGACATGTAATCAATCAAGAAGCCTACCAACAGTCCGGATAAAGGAAACATGGTACATACACACCATGGAATACTACACAGCCATAAAAAAGAATGAAAATACGCCCTTTGCAGTAGCATGGATGCAGCTGGAGACCATTATTCTAAGGGAACAAATCCAGAAGCAAAGAAAACCAAACACTACGTGTTCTTACTTATAAGTGGGAGTTAAACATTAAATACAAATGGACACAAGCAAGGGAACAAATAGACACTTGGGGCTGCTTAATGGCGGGGGTGAGGTGGTTGGAAGGCTACCTATTGGGTACTATGCTCACTACCTTGGCGACAGGATCCTTCATATATCAAGCCTCAGCAACACACAGTTTACCCATGTAACAAATCTATATATGTAACCCTGAACCTCAAATTGAACCAAAATTAAAAATTTAAAAATTAGTATATCATTCTGTCAAGAAAAAACATAATTAACACGTTATTTCCTGATTTTATGTAGCAGCTCGTTGAATTATTTTAAAATCATTTATGAAATTTATGACCCAATTTTAGATACATTAGTTGTTTTATATTTTGTCATTTCAGTGTTGCATTGAACATACTCATCCACCTGTCTACTAAGTGTGAACTCAATATAAATTCTTAAAATTAAAATTCTTAAGTCCAAAATATGGTCTCAGGTTCCAATATGAAAAAGTAGACATATCCATTTATCTCCACTCCTCTGAAAAACACAGGACTCTATCTTTAGGCTGTCTCACTTTAGGTAGAACATTTTAGTAAACTGTGGTTTTAACCCCTTTTTGCCCCAGTATTTTAGCCCAAGCTCCTTAAGATGTGAGTTCATTCAGTTATTTTGTCCTCTAGAGGCAAAGTACTTTTAAGAAAAAATATTTTGACCATAATTGAAATTTTCCTACTTTCTTTCTTTATTTTTAAAAACAGATTCTCACTGTTTCCCAGGCTGTAGTGCAGTGCATAATCATAGCTCACTGCAGCCTAAAACTCCTGGGCTCAAATGATCCTCACACCTCAGCCTCTTGATTAGCTGGGACTATAAGCACACCCTATATTTTTTAAAAATATAAAATATTTTAGCCTGGCTATTTTTTTAAAAATACCTTTTTTTGTAGAGATGGGATCTCACTAAGTTGCCCATGCTGGTCTTGAACTCCTGGACTCAAGTGATCCTTCCACCTTGGCATCCCAAAATGGTTGGATTACAGGCATCAGCCTTCACCCCCAGATCTGAAATTTTCTTTATTTGTTTTGTGACATACCCTCCTTATATTGTTTCCCTATTTATGGAAGCTGACTGCTTTGTTCAGCAATTAGACACTAAAACATCTTAAGTGTTTTAATTATCTGAATTTAAATAATTTAAAATTTAAAATGCTCCTTTGCCTATTAAGTGTAAATATCTGAAAAATGAGTGCTCAAAATTCTGATTTTAGCTTTTTAAAATCAAATGACTGAGATGAATTAAATCATAAGCCTATTACTTTTATCAGTTTTATGAAAATGTAAAATAATAGGACCATTTTAATTTTACCTAATAAAGATAATCAAATGCAGGAATGTTTTATCAGAAATAGCATAAGTTTTATAATTTTAAACAATCGGATTTAAATTCCCAATTGACAATGCGTACTCTTTTGAATAAATTTATTTTCTATGATCTGAAACAAATTGTATAGCCTTTCTGAATCTCAATTTTCTCATACAAATAATGAAATCATATTTTTTTAACACATAAGGGCCCTCAGTGAGAGCACTAAATGATATTTTAGGTAGAAAAATAAACACTGTTGGAAACATAATAGATGGTCAATAAATGTTTCTTTTATTTTTAACATTGTATTTCTGACAGTAAAAAATATATATTGATATTACAAATGAAGACAGTTTGAGTTTGCTGCACTAAAGAACGTAAAGCAACACACTTGTTCACATCTCATGTCCCTCTCAGCAAATAAACTCATTCCTTAAAAAAAAGTATAATACACTAGAGGTAAATTTAAATAGACAGTACATGATGCCACTCCAATTACCAAAGGGATGGAGAAGCCTGCTAGAGGGTTCGTTCTCTCTAAATATAAAATGGTTATTGTTTTCTCTAACTATATATTCTTCAGTTTATCAGTTCCAAAAAAGTAGGGCTAAGAAAAATTAATTTCTCTGAGTTATTCTTTCAAGATTTTCCTGAATCCAGAAAGCAAGAAACAGCAGCTGCCGCATTCACTAGTGCTTTAGGCAGAGTTGGTATTATGTGAAGTTGGAAGAGCAATGAGTGGAAATAAATCCAGTTTTCCTAGCTGGGCTTATGGTAACTCAAATAGAAATCAGCTCAATTCCAGATAGGACATGCTAATGAATCTGATTTCTAAAGCTCATGCTCATAAGAAATCATTATTTTATAGAGATAATTGCAATTTACCTATTGTTTTCTTCTTTTTACCTCCATTTAGGTAAAACAGCTAAGGACTCAAGAAACAACAATTTTCATGCTTAACCAGATAATTTAAGCTAGTATTCCTATTTTGTAATTAGGTAGACACTTATCATAATTTTCTTGATGCTTTTTACCTAATACCTGACTATACTTAAGCTTACAAATTAGCAGCTTTCAAGGTGCTTAGCATATTTTTCGTATAACATTTGATTTTTTAAAAGCATTTCTAATAAGAAAACTTTAAAAACTGTCTTTGAAATATTAGCACAAGTATTATGTATCATTAACATAAGGTAAAGGTGAAATTCATTATTTATGTAACTTACCTAAAAATTCCTACCTACACATTTATTGACCTAAAATAAATTTTAAAACCACATTCCTAATCCAGTATTATATTTATTGAAAAATATTTTATGTGCTGTATTCTTACAATAAATGAAGCTACAGAAAATAAAATGTTATTAAGAAAATCAAAAGGAAGAAAAAATACATTTACCGTACTGCATTTATTGATACTGTAAATTGATACCCTCTGTTTACAAGAAGATTCATCTGTCTGAAATGGCAAGCAGTTACAGCTACAGATCTCAATCTATGGTGCATATTAAGCAATTTTACTTTTTTTTTTGTAATGTCATGACTTTTCTCTGCTTCTTGGGAGCACTTTCAGCACCCACAGGGCTTAGTATGGGTCCCAAGGCGTTATTCAAGGTTTATGGTATTACACCAAACACGGTGAAAAAAAACACAAGAACCTCGAGAGAGCACTTTTTACTGTGATGTGCAATTTACTGGAGAGACAAGTGCTCACACGTAGGTGACTAGCATGAAAGGCGTTTTAAGCAGATACTCACAACACTTGAGCTCGCCACAATAGCAGCAGGATATGGCTACAAAATTA
This sequence comes from Mandrillus leucophaeus, assembly GCF_000951045.1. Classification (NCBI taxonomy): domain Eukaryota; kingdom Metazoa; phylum Chordata; class Mammalia; order Primates; family Cercopithecidae; genus Mandrillus; species Mandrillus leucophaeus. The sequence continues at coordinate 8,745,670 of NW_012101587.1, read as the reverse complement.
TTTTAGTAGTACTGTATTTCCCACAGTTAATTTCATGCTGTTATAATTAATGCTGCATCTTTACATTTATTTACCTTTCTCTTGATTGTTAATGGTACTATGTATAGCGTGTGTGTGCATAAGTTTTGATAAATTTTGACTCTCTACAATAGATTTGTATACAGTTTTTGGCAATAAATTCAATAATAGATTTTATCTACATATATTTTATGCATTCATGACATATCTACATTTTTCATAATTTTCTCAGTATTTCTTGGCTACATACTTGATCTGTAAGTTTTTCAAATTATTGTAAATCCCCACAAAATATTTCAATTTATTTATTGGAAAAAAAATCCTATAATTGTGTCCACACAATTCCAACCTGTGTTATTAAAGGCTAAACTGTATACTTTTGGGGAGAAAAAAAAGTCAACGAAAAATACATTGGAATAAGTTGGTACTTTTGCCACTGTTTTTCAATCATTTGATCTCCTATCTTTGTATGCAGGAGAACATCAGAGGAAACAGGACAATAGAAACTAGCGAATGTTAAAATTTGAAAATATTATGTAGCAGATCTTTATCAAGCACCTATGATATATGAGATACTATACTAAGTGCTGGTGAATCAGTTAAAGCCAGTCAGAACCCAAGCTCTATGGAACAATATCTAGAAAAAAACAATAGACTATGTTTACTGGCTCAATACCAAGAAGACAGAATGATACATGACCTATTACAGGATTCTCTTTGACTGGAATCCAAATGCTACAATTTTGTAGTACATATTCTTTAGCCGTAAACAGTTACCATTGTTTGGACAACACTGATTTAAACATATACAGTTGTCTTTATCTTCAAATGTCTGACAGTTTATTCTTTTTTTTTTTTTTAATTTTTTTATTTCCATAGGTTATTGGGGAACAGGTGGTGTTTGGTTACATTAGTAAATCCTTTAGTGCTGACTTGTGAGATTTTGGTGCACCCATCAAAAAGACTGCAACCAATTTGCAGTCTTTTATGCCTCACCCTCTTCCAACCTTTTTCTCCTGAGTCCCCAGAGTCCATTGTGTCATTCTTATGCCTTTACATCATCATAACTTTGCTTCCACTTATGAGTGAGAACATACGGTGTTTGGTTTTCCACTCTTGAGTTACTTCACTTAGAATAATAGCCTCCAATCTCATCCAGGTTGCTGCAAATGCCATTAATTCATTCCTTTTTATGGCTGAGTGGTATTCCATTGTATACATATACCACAGTTTATTTATCCACTGGTTGATTGATGGGCATTTAGGTTGGTTCCACATTTTTGCAATTGTGAATTGTGCTACTATAAACATGCATAAAATATTAATTATGAATATCCAAAAACAGTGCACCTGATTTCTCAAACTCAGTTTTCTGTGAAATTCTTTCAGAAGAATGGTGTCTTATGAAACAAATTTCAATTGAGTCTTATCTGTAACATTTCTTTTACCAGACTTGTTTGATCTCTTATTACTCAGCCCTAGGTCTTCTCGCACCAGTTTTACTGGATTCCTAAAATGAGTTATCACCTATCCAGAAATTATTATGTTTTCTTATTTAGGTTCACAATATCATTTTGAAAAGAGCAAACATGTAAAAAAAATACAGATAGCATTTTCAAAACAGATTAAAATTCTTTAGTATACTTTTTTAAATGATAAGAACAATTCAAAATATATACTGCTTAACTTCTTTATTTCTATTATAACTTTGTCGAATAAAATAAATATTTACTCTGGCATTGCCTATTTCAATATGGTATGTTACTTTGTAAATTGAAAAAGAAATGAAGAACTATATTAATGTAATTTAGGGTAGCTGAGTAGTATTCAAAGACTTGATTCAATATTTACATATAAATCTTTTACAATTTCAAAGCAAATTTTAATACTATTTTTTAAAAAAACTTATAATTTTACAAACTCTGAGCTAATCTTCAATGGAATGATTGAGGCATAATTGCTTCTCTTTTCTGTAGCACTCTTGTATTAGTCCATTTTCACACTGCTGATAAAGATACCTGAGACTGGGTAATTTATAAAGGAAAGAGTTTTAATGGACTCACAGTTCCATTTGTCTTGGGGAGGCCTCACAATCTTGGCAGGAGATGAAGGAAGAGCAAAGGCAGATCTTACATGGCAACTGGCAAAGAGAGAAAGAGAACCAAGTGAAGGAGGTTTCCCCTTATAAAATGATCAGATCTGATAAGAATTATTCACTACCATGAGAGGAGTATGGGGGAAACATCCCCCATGATTCAGTTACCTCATACTGGGTCCCTCCCACAACAGATGGGCATTATGGGAGCTAAAATTCAAGATGAAATTTGGGTGGAGACACAGCCAAATCATATCACCTCTACTTTTAGTAAATAAACTAAGTGCTGTTTACTATACTTGGACATTCATTATTGTTACTTTCATATTTTAGTCCTCCATAGTTTTATTTTATGTAGTTTCGTATTTTTTATTATGGCTTTTACTATCTCACTATCCCTTCCGCATGGGTTATTGCAACTGACTGAAGACTTAGAAAAATAGAAATACATAAATCATTATTTTTTACCCTGCCAGTAAAGCCATCATGAAAAAAAAGAATAAAGGAGTGTGCTCCAGTCCATTTACTGAGTGACCTGAAAGGCTGCCAGTTTTGTGTAGGGTCCACAACAGAAGAAAGCTCTGCAATAGGTCCAGACTGCTGTGCAAGCTGCTCTGCCACTTGGGCCATATGACCCAGCAGATCCAAGGTGCTTGAGGTGTCGGTAGCAGATAGGGATGCTGTTTGGAGCCTTTGGCAGGTCCGCATAGGTGAATCACAGTGGAGGCCTCTAGGATTTTGGAGCAAGGCTCTGCCATCTTCTGCAAATAACTAATCTTCTTTTGAGAGACAGCTCTTGGTTTGTTACTGAGCTTTTGTAGAAACTGAACGTTTGACTATGGGTCGTCAAGTCACCATGTAACCTGAACCACCTATCATGAACCAGTTGCTTTCTGACCCATCTAGCCATAAAGTTGAGCATTCACAGCAGCACTTCATGGTCAAATGGAAGTGGAATATACATGATTGGGCTCGAGCAGGTCCTGAAAGTATAAGTAAGTTACACATGAGGAAGTGGCTCAAATGCCCATGGTCTCCACTCCTGCCACCTGCCTTCTCTCCCCAGCCTGCACCGATGGCCTCATGAGGAGTTCCCTATGATCAGTTGACAGTGGAAGGGAAGACAAGGGTCTGGTTCATGATGGTTCCACATGATACGCAGGCACCACCTGAAAGTGGACAACTGCAGCACTACAGCCCCTTTCCAGGACATCCCTGAAGGACAAGGATGGAGGGAAATCTCCCCAGTGGGCATAACATTGAGCAGTGCACCTGGTCATGTCCTTTGCATGGAGGGAGAAATGGACAGAGATGCAATTATATACTGATTCATTGGCTCTAGCCAATGGTATGGCTGGATGGTCAGGGACTTGGAAGGAGCATGATTGGAAAATTGCTAACAAAGAAATTTGGAGAAGAGATATGTGAAGAGACCTCTCTGAGTGGTCAAAAACCACTCAGAAGCTATCAGAAGATATTTGTATTTCATGTGAATGCTCACCAAAGGGTGACTTCAGCAGAGGAGGATTTTACTCATCAAATGGATCGGATGACTCTTTCTGTGGACACCACTCAGCTTTGCTGCCCAGCCACGCTTGTCATCACCCAATGCGTCCATGAACAAAGTGGCCATGGTGTCAGGAAGGAAATTACACATGGGCTCAGCAGCATGGACTTCCACTCACCAAGAATGACCTGGTTACCACTACCACTGAATGCTTGAGTTGCCAGCAGCTGAGATCAACACTGAGTCCTCAATTTGACACCATTCCTCAGGGTGACCAGCCAGCTACTTGGTGGCAGGTTGATTATACTGGTCTCTTCCAGCATGGAAAGGGCAACGGTTTGTCCTCACTGGAGTAGACACTTCTTCTGGATATGGGTTTGCCTATCCTGCACGCAATGCTTCTTCCACGACTAATGTCTTATCACATAAGGGATGCCTTCTCACTCACAGAATGCCGTATCCACCGCCATGGTATTCCACACAGCGTTGCCTCTTCAGAGCTGGGGCAAAGTTCTCCAGGAGGCTGTGTATGCTCTGAATCAGCGTTCAATATGTGAAAGGAAATTATCGTGGGTCCCCAATATCACTGAGGAAAACTGAAGCTGAAACTGCTTAGGCCAACACTGCCTCCCATTCTACTCATTCTACTCAGTCACCCCTCTGCTCACTGATTTGTCTCCTTTGGAAAGGCTAATCAGAGACAAAAAAAAAAAGTAACCATTTATGTATCACCTAAATGTGACCTGGAAGCTCCCTCCCTGAGTCTTCCTGCCTCTGTTTCAAGTTGTCCTGCCTTTCCAGACAGAACCAATGTACTTCTTACTTATAGTGATTGATGTCTTATGTCTCACTAAAGTGTATAAAACTAAGCTGTGCCCCACCCGCCTTGGGCGCATGTCCTCAGGACTTCCTGAGGCTGTGTCATGGGTGCATCCTCCACCTTGGCAAAATAAACTTTCTAAATAAACTGAGACTTGTCTGAAATTTTCAGGTACTGTTTCTCCCACCGCCAGGACGCATGGGTCCAGGAATCAAGGGGTGGAGGTGGAAGTGGCACCCCTCACCATCACCCCAATGACCTACTGGCAAAATTTTTGCTTCCCGTTCCTGCAGCATTACGTTCTGCTGGCCTAGAGGCCTTAGTTCCAGAGGGAAGAATGCTGCCACCAGGAGACACAACAAAGATTCCATTAAACTGGAGGTTAAGATTGCCACCTGGCCACTTGGGGCTCCTCCTGCCTCTAAGTCAACAGGCTAAGAAGGGCCTTACAGTGCTGACTGGGGCGATTGACCTGGACTATCAAGATGAAGTCAGTTTACTACTCCACAACAGAGGTAAGGGAGAGGATGTATGGAATGCAGGAGATCTCTTGGGGCGTCTCTTATTATTACCATGCTCTGTGATTAAGGTCAGTGGGAAACTACAACAACCCAAGCCAGGAAGGACTAAAAATGGTCCAGACCTTTCAGGAATGAAGGTTTGGGCTACTCCACCAGGAAAAAAAGCACGACCTGCTGAGCTGCTTGCTGAGGGCACAGGGAATGCAGAATGGGTAGTTGAAGAAGGTTGTCATCAATACCAGCTACAACCATGTGCTCAGTTGCAGAAATGGGACTGTAATTGTCACGAATATTTCCTCCTTCTTTTCTTAAAAACATGTTTGTGCATGTATACACTTGTACCAAGAAAATATCTGCATTTTATTTCCGTTTTCCTTTATCGTATGACATAAGACTTACTGACTTCATATCAGCATTTTAAATATTGTTAACTTTATGTACTAGCATTTGGGTTGGGGATTGGTGCTTTTCTGGTTGTATGAATAATAGTTGTATTATATTGGGTGTAATTATTACCTTACTATTGTCTTTATTTGAAGATTATGTGTGATCTCAGGAGATGTGTATGAGTTCAGGTTGACAAAGGGTGGACTTGTGATTGTTAATATTGAGTGTCAACTCGATTTGGTTGAAGAATGCAAATTATTGTTGCTAGGTGTGTCTGTGAGGGTGTTGCAAAAGAAGGGTAACAGTTGAGCCAGTGGACTGAGAGAGGCAGACCCACCTTTAATGTGGGCGGACACCATCTAATCACCTGCCAGCACAGCTAGAATTAAGCAGGCAGAAGAAGTTGGAAGTCCTAGACTTGCTGAGTCTTCTCGTCTTCACCTTTCTCCTGTGCTGGATGTTTTCTGCCCAGGAACATCAGACTCCAAGTTCTTCAGCTTTTAGACTCCTGGACTTAAACCAGTAATTTTCCAGGGGCTCTCGGGCCTTCAGCCACAGACTGAAGGCTGTACTGTTTGCTTCTCTGCTTTTGAGATTTTGAGATTCAGATTGGTTTCCTCGCTCCTCACCTTGCAGATGGCCTATTGTGGTACTTTACTGTGTGGTCCTGTGAGTGAATACTCCTTAAAAAACTGCCTTTCATATGCATCTATCCTATTGGTTCCGTTTCTCGAGAGAACCCTGACTAATACAGTGAGCATACAATGTGTAACTAAATATCTTAGTTTTATTTTCCCAGTAATAAACCCTGGGACAAAGGTCTATGTCTGATTATCTTATTAAAGAGTTAAATTTAAGGTAAACCAGAGAGAATAAGAAGAATAAGGCAAGCAAAAGGGGAGAACCAATGATATCATGAAATTATTTATTCTACCCTCTCAACTAAGGTGAAATGACTCCAGAACGTACAGCATGTTCTCTCTAGTTATTACTCTAATATGTAACCTCGTATTTGTTTTTCTGTCAAAATTTTCTCATCCTATTAATTTATATTCTGCAATATTTCCCCAAATTATTTTAAAAGACAAATACAAAAAGAATAAAATGTTTGATTTCTGACAGGATCCATTAACCTATAGCAGATTTACCATGTACTGAAACTACTAAAATAATAGTAATAACTAACCAAAGTATATATATGTGTGTGTGTGTGTGTGTGTGTGTGTGTGTGTGTGTGTGTGTGTGTATAAATGTGGTCCAGACTTTGGATGTCAAACAGTGTAGGAGAGCAATCCCTGAGAAATAGTTTCCAAAATGGTGACTTCTACAATTACCCTACTAACTGCCCTGAGCAAGTTTCTAGGCCATTGCTTAGGGAAGAACTCTGGTGTCTCTTAGGTGAGGATACTAAGCTGTTGGTCTAGGGAAGCCATGATGGTTGGAGTTTGCAGAAAAGGGTACCAAATAGGAGAGAACTGTGCACAAAGAGAGGAGGATGGCGAGGGAGAAAAGAACACATATGCTAGCTTTTGAGTCTTCAGCTGAAAAAAAAATCAATGCCTGTGCATGTGAAGAAACTACCAAGTGTCAGGAAAAAACTACTGAAAAGGATGAGCAGTAACAATTCCTAAAGTTTACAAAGGGCCAGTGATAGCTTGTATCACCCTAACAAGACTAGAAAATGTAATACACAAGATTATGAATACCAGGAATACTAAGAAGGACATTATGGATTACCAGACATTTTAAGAAGCAGGAAAACACAATCCACAGTAAGGACACTAATTGTAAATAGAGACACAACTTAAATGACACTGATTATAGAATTAGTAAACAAGGATGTAGAAACTATTATAAATTGATAACTTATGTTCAAAAAGACATAAAATATATGAAGAAGACAAAATATAATTTCTAGAGATAAACACGACAAAGGCTGAGATAAAATATGCACCATAAGAGATTATCAGCAAATCCAGCATTGCAGAAGAAAGCAGTGAACTTGAAGAGAGAGTAATATAAATAAATATTTTAAAAAGATGAAAAATCCAACAAGAAACAATGACAGAATGATTACAATAACAATCACAACAGAGGAGTAACAAAGCATGAATAAAGTATGAGACAATTTTAAGTGGCCAAATACATGTGAAATTAGAGTCCACACAAGAGAAGAAAGAAGGGAACACAGTAAAGAAAAGACTGAAAAAAACAGCAGAACGTTTTTCAAATTTAATGAGTAATATGAACTCTCAGAAGAAAACAGCTCAATGAAACATACCCACAATATGAGAAAAACTACTCCAAAACACATATCATAATCAAATTGCATAAAAACTATGATAAATCAAGATTGACGTGTCCAGAGATAAAACATCATATACAAAGATAAAAATGAGAGCATTTTGTATTGGAAACAATTCAACCTGAAAGATAGTAGATTATCATCTTTAAGGCACTGCTAAGCAGCAGTAATTTAATAACAGCAACAACAAAACCCTCAAATTAGAAATATCTGTATTTCAAAAACAAAATCAAAATAAAGATTTTCTTGTGTATGCAAAAGCTAAACCAATTCACTTCAGGAGACCTGTGTTATAATTACAATGAAAGACCCCTTCCAAGAAGAAGAAAAATAATACTTAATGCACATCTTGCTTTTCACAAAGAATGAAAAACATCTTAGATTGTAAACATATGAATAAATGTATTTTTCTCCTTTATCTCTTTAAATATGTTAATCTGTTCTAATCAACATCAATTGTAATATTAATCACATTAAACGTAGACACAATTTATGTTAGATACTAGATAGAATAAACACATCATATATTGTAAATGGCATACAGAATATATTCTGCCAAAACAAAAACAAAAGGAAACAAAAATCCTACTTTAAATGTGAATACATAAATAGTTAAAAGTAAATGGATAAGAAAAATACCATGCTATGACCAAGCAAAAGAACTCTGTAGTGGTCATATTAATAACAAACTAAATAGATTTCATTTCTTACCAAAGATAAAGAGGACATTTTCAGAATTATTAAGAATTAATTCATCAATAGGATATAATAATTGCAAATATTTATACACCTAATAACAAAGCTTTTGAACACATAAAATAAAGACTTATAGAGCTATATGGAGAAATTGACTCATTCATAAGTATAGCCACATATTTTTAACACCCTTCTCTGGATAATTGATAGAAGTAGGTTGACAAGCAATCTGTAACGGCATAGCAGGCTTGAACAACATGTTCAACTTAAAATGTTTAACATTCTGAGAACACTTTCCCCAGAGAGTGGGATACACATTCTTTGCTGAGTGAGTGGATCACCATTTTGCCAAGTTTCCAAAAGTCATCAATCAAGTGCTTGGCAAAGACTGAATTTAGTCAATATTGTAAAAATGAATATATGATGAATGACTGTATCTATGGTATCCCCATACTATCAGATGACCTTTAATATAAAACAATATAATGATACTAATAATTGGATATATTGGCATATATTTACCATTGTTCAGATTATGAGCACAGCAACACACAACATGATTAATTTTATTTAGGTAATATTTGAGTTTAGGTATATGTCCTAATATTTAACAAGATAGGACTGCATTTAAGAAAACATCCTTGATGTTGACATATAATCATTGTATAGCAGGGATAATTGCAATCTTCAACTCCAGAATGAAATCTCTCATAAATGACAATTCGTTGATGTTTCAGTGTAGGCTACTCAGTGAAGTTTGATTAATTTTTGTAAAACACATGCCATTTCCTTGAATGCAAAGAAGTAAATGGGTTTCCCATGCAAGTAAACAGGAAGGCTAAGATTTTTATCTAAATAGTTTGAAGCCACTTTATACACTTTCAACCACTATGCAATCTGGGCTATTCCTGGTTATTTTACTACATGTGAAAGAAAGTGTTACATGTGCTATGATAGCATTGTCCAGGGGATAGTGGGGAAATAAAGGAGAGAGGCTTAGATATTTCCCAGTTGAATGTGTCTTCCTCTGTGTGGTTTATTTGGTTGACCTGGCAGAACAGACCTGTACTTCCTCTAGGGTTCAAAGGCAAATACATCATGTATCACATCCTATTATGTTCAGCTACATATGACTGAATCCCTGGTGAAATTATGGATTCTATGAAGACCGTGTTCTGTTGACTGTATTGCTTTATCCCTTGGATTTTTCACAGTTCCTGAGCCAGAATATACAAAATATACTGAAAGATTAAACCACAGGAAGAGCAACAAGCAATGCAGACATCTTCAAATGCAGCTCATCCTTTGGTCATATCCAATTGTAATTGCTCAGATTTATCATATGCATTGTTTAGCCTTTCTAGAATTTCCCTATTAACGTATTTTCTTATTATTACATCTAAGTGAAAAATTACAGCCATCCACTTACATTATAATTCTGTCTAGCTTCTGAAATTATTATAGTTTCGACTTAAATCTCTTCTCCTTTTCTGAATGTGTAGTGAAGCATTGGGTCTTCAGATTATGGTAATGCAAAATAAAAGTTAGATTTGTATGATTTAATAAATTGTATCATATTTTTACTTAGAGCATTAGGTATATTTGTTCATTTAAAAATGCATTAGCTAATCAGAATCTATTGCCTTGTTAAAAATCTATGTTTCAACTTCATTTTCTTTGCTATAAATTGTTTAAGTTTTCCATTGGGCATGATTATTGTTGATTTTGATTCTGCACAACTCTAAATTACTAAGAATATGGTAGTTTCATATTGCCTATACATTTGATGCAAGTTAAGTTTAAAGTGTTATTTAACACTTTAACACTACAAATGTAGTGATTCTTTGTAGATAAGGCTAGATTTAAATGCTCATCTTAAGCCAACTTTATTCTGCAGTCCAATTTAATATTTTAAATTACTCCTTTTGAGTTTGACCATGTGACATTTATCAAGACAGTTGCTCATTTGTGTTCTGTGGAAAAATATTATGTTAAATAATTCTTGTACATAGTCCTGCTTCCAAAGTACAATAGATTCTCTTAAAATGTGGTTATCATTTGGAGCTGGGGTATGTAATCTTTTTCTCCTTTCTCATCACACTTCACCTCGATTTATAAAATCAGAAAAAAACATGCTTATTATCATTCAATGTACTTCATATAACTTCCATCTTCTATATAGGCATAGTGTTAAACCAACATGAGATTTGAGAAAAGGCATAATTGGCCTTCATTCTATTCATTTCATTTTTATATGGTTGTGATTAAGTTGTCTCTTTGTGGACACAATGGACACTTAGGAGTCATTCACTGTTCTGACACAGCATAGGCACTGCTTATCCTAATCAGTCAGGAAACAAGACAGGAAATGGAAACCAATCTAGTTATTTTAATTGGTAAAATATTTAATATGTGAATTCAAGACCTTACGAAATCAATGTAATAGCTCGACGGCTGACTTGCCCTCTAGGTCAACCACTGGAGCAATACTGGTCCATGTTGGAAACTTTTTGCTGCTACAGTAGAAAGCTGGAGAATGGGCACAAGAAACAGCAATCCAGGGATTATGAATTCATATGAGGAGTTGAGCATACCCACCAATTTCTTTGAACACCTGAAGCTGGAAAACGTTCTGTAGAATTTGCTTCATGAAACCGTAATGATGTAAGGACGGCGGCAACAAGGGTTGCAGAATAACTGCGTAGCTCCTGCCAGCTGAAACACAGGCAAAAGCCCTCGAAGCCAAAACTGTTACTTATCTAGAACCCTAAATGAAAGAGAATCTGCTATGTGTTCAGTGTAACTTCAATACTGTGGAAGACGGAAAAACAAAATGTTTTGGAACATCAAGAAGTCAATCACAATATTTTTTGCTCTTTCACAGAAAAAATGCGGCGAGCTTTTACAGTTCGCCTTAATTTATTTCAGTTGATTCTTTTGAATCTAACTGAATCAGGCTTTTTCTCAGCACTCCTTTTAAATTGGTATCATGGTATTTAATAATGAGCAGGTACACAGTTCTTAGTCTTCATCTGACTGGACTTCTCAGCAGGACTGAACAATGTTGCTTTCCCTTCTTATGGATAAAAGCAGAAAACTAACTTCTTTTTTATTATTAACTTGACTTCAGTAAAACTGCACTCTCAAGGTTTTCCTTTTATTTTATAGTTATTCTTTCCCAGTCTTGTTCGTCAATGACTCCTCCAGTATTTGCCTCCTAGATGCTGAAATTCTTCAAGGTACAGAGTACTTTGACTTCTCTTTTGTAACTCCACATATTCCCCGAGTGAATATCTTGTCTCATGATTTTGAATACTATCCTTTCCAAATTTAAACCTCCACACTCTTCTTCTGTACAGCGTCTTCATTTGGATGTTTAATAATCATCCCAGGCTTAACATTTGCACAGTCAATTCTTTAAAAAAAAAATCTTAGATTCAGGAAGTACATATGCTTTTTTGTCTCAAGGGTATTATAGGTGTGAAAGGAAAATAAATATTGGGACCCTGAACTCACTCAGCTGTTGGAAAAAGTCAAGCTGGGAACTGGGTCACACAAACCTGCCTCCCATTTGATTCCTACATAAGATGACTACAAAGATTAAAAAAACAAAACAAACAAACAAACAAAAATACACATCTCCCTTACAACTTGCTGACAAGGAACTTCCTTGTGGTTCCAGATCTTTACCCTACAATAGTTGTGTTGAATTTCATCTGGCAATGTAAACTGATAGAGTATCTTCATAGGTACAGGACAAAGGACAGAACTTAAAGTTACCTCTCTGCTCACCTGAGACAAATGCATATCTGATTGCTTCCTCTGCCCTACTGTCTACATTATATTATGTAAAAATGCAGATTCCCTGAGCCAGAGGAAGGCATAAGTGACTATTCCTCTACATGCCCTCACATGTAAATTGTGTAGTCAGTGAAAGGGTGATCAAAGACTCAGAAGATGTAACTGTTTGCCTCTAACCTACCACACCTTTTAATTTTTTCGCCTCTTTCCTCAATGTCTGCCCTTTTCTGTTTATATATAAATAAAAATTTTTTTTTTGAGATGGAGTCTCACTCTATGGTCCAGGCTGGAGTGCAGTGGCACAATATCGACTAACTGCAACCTCTGCTTCCCGGGTTCAAGCGATTTCCAGCTAATTTTTGTATTTTTTTTGTAGAGATGGGGTTTCACCATGTTTGTCAGGCTGGTCTCGATCTCCTGACCTCAAGTGATCCACCCGTCTCGGCCTCCCTAAATGCTAGGATTATAGGTGTGAGCCACTGCGCCCAGCCTTGCCCTTTCCTGTTTAAATATTGGAGCCCTCAAAGTCATCTTTGGAGAAAGGCATAGATTTGTCTCCCTGTGCTCATCCTTAACTTTGCCAAATAAACCTCATAAAATGATGGAGACTTGCCTCAGTCATTTTCAAGGATTTACACATATATAATGGTGAAGATTGGGATTCAAATGTACCCATGACCCAAATATTGAACATTGTACCCAATAGATGATTTTTGAACCCTAATTACCCACCCTCCCCCATTTTGTAGTTTCCAGTGTCTATTATCTCCATCTTTGTGTTCGTGGGTATCCATTGTTTAGCTCCACCTATAAGTGAGAATATGCAATATTTGATTCTCTACTTCTGAGTTAGTTCTCTTAGGACAATGACCTATAGCTCCATCCGTATTGCTGAAAAGGACATAATTTCATTTTTTAATTTTACATAGTATTCCATGGTGTATATATACAACATATTTTCTTTATCCAATCAACCATTGGTGGACACTAGTTAGTTCATGACTTTGCTATTGTGGACAGTGCTATGATAAACACGCAAGCGCAGGTGTCTATTAACTCTAGATCAAAATGGAGCTCCCAGAACTGCTCTTGCACCCACTCTCAGCCCTTTACAAAATTCTGTAAGCACTGTTTTTAAAATACATCCTAAACCAAACATCTTCTCACTACCTGCAACATCACTTCCCTAATCCACCTTACCGTCTTCTTGTGTCTGCATCTCAGTAAGAGTTGGTCCGTCACAGCTTCATACACAGAATAACACTTCCTCCAGATAAATTGTGTCCTGTTTGCTGGGTGGGATTCTCTCATCATGGTCCTATGTCCATTCAGTAAGTATCTAGAACCATTGTAAGCAGATTGTGCACCAGGTAACTGGAAGGGGGAGCAGGTACGGAGACAGTTTTCCCCAAGGTGTCTTCTACTTGACTCCTTGATTGTCTACCCTCTACTTAGCTATGTTTCCTCTTTCCACCGTGCCAATTTTATCGTGTTTCCAAAGTCCCAAATTATCTCCAAAAGATTAAAATTCACACTGTCATTATAATAGCCATTTATTTGAACCTTTGTTTTGGTTAACATGCAAGCACACATACTAGATGACACAAGACACACAAGTTACAGTAATGAGAAAAAGGGTGAAAAAAATGCAGATCAATACTTTGGTATTGACCTAAGTCATCAATCATTTCTGGATTTCCAAAAGCCTCTTACCTGCCATTATTGTGTCTACTCTTGGTTCTATTCAATACAATTTCACACAGTGAGCTCTTTACGGGTTTATTAAAAGTACTCATTTCATACCACTCTTTCTTTAAAACTCTTCTTCTTTAAAACTTTAAACTTTTCTCATGACTTATTTGGCCAGAGTCAAATTACATTTTTTCAACTCAAGATGCCTCATTATCTAATCACATCTCTACTAGTCTGACTTTATCTCTTGTCATTTTGCTCATCTCTCTATGACTTCTTCATCCTTTAAAGTCAAACACATCCCTATTGATAATCTTTGCACTTGTTCTTCCCTGTGCTTGGAAAATGTTTACTTTATGTGGGCACATGGCTTGTTCCTTCATTTTCTCAGGACTATATCCAAAGCCACCATTGAACAGAGGTACTCCCCATATACTCCCACTAAAATAAAACGGAACATTAGTCTCTAATTAAAAATAACTCTATAGTTTTCTTCATAGCACTTACTATAATTTTATTTCTTTGAGCATTTTTAAGATTTATTATTCAAAGGTTCTTTTATTCCATAGTTGTATGAAACCAGATGATTTTATTACGATTTATGTGCCTCAGTTTCCCAATTTGTATAATGGAAGTTACAGTATTTCACCTTCATAGGGTTATTATAAAGGTTACATGAATTTTAGTAAGTGTAAACAAAATCAGAACAATATCGGGCACATTGTAAATCCTCAGTAAATATTAGCTCACCTTGTTGCATATTTGTTTCTCTCCTTTATTCCTCATGAGAATCTAAGTTCCCTTCAGGTAAGAACTAACTGTGTTTTGCTCACTGCTTGTTACATTAAATTTGGCAGGCATTTCGTCTATGAACTCAGAATAGCCAGGGGAAGAAATCCCTATTGTGAAGGGATACATTATCCTCAAACTGTTCACTCTTAACAGAAAGCAAAGAAGAGAATAAATTCACCACCAGAACTAGTTAAACTTCTCTCCATGTGGGCTCTGTCGTTTATGTGAAATAATCATTACCTGCTTGTGTAAACGTGCAGCGCAATACTGGTGCTCTTTCACTTTCTAGTTCTGAATGTCAGTCTTCAGAGAGTGTTTTGGAGAAACTTGAGATCTGTGGAATCCGTCTAGCTTCTGTAATTCTGGCCTAAAAGCTTGGTTCGCCTGGATTAGTGATGAGCTCCAAATTTAGAATCTTAAACACTGCCCACTTGTGGCACAGTGAGGTGAGGTCATGCAGATTAACAACAACAACAAAAGTAATTTTATAATTATAAACTTCCAATAATTGCTTGTGATTCAGCATAGAATAGAAGTGCTTGTAATTAAACCTACTATGTAGTAAGTGCTCATGATTAAGGGCAGCCTGTTCAGTGTGATAGGCCCTTCAGAGCAGAAGGATGTCCAGTCCATGACCAGAGCTAAGAGGACTGAGCTGTGCTTTTCAGATTCAGGCTGGGAGAATAAATAGAAGACAGAAATAATTTATTGAAATGGTATAAAATATAAAGAATGATAAATTTATTTCCAGTATGGGCTAGATTCATATTTAAAAGAAATACATATAGTGTCTATTTTGTAAATGTAATCTCTCTCTGTTTCATCAGTTTTAAATATAAAAGCCTCTGAGTCATAGCTCTTTCAATTTGTTTTATTTTTATTTTTATTTTTGAGACGGAGTCTTGCTCTGTCGCCCAGGCTGGAGTGCAGTGGCGCGATCTGGGCTCACTGCAAGCTCCGCCTCCCGGGTTCACACCATTCTCCTGCCTCAGCCTCCCCAGTAGCTGGGACTACAGGCGCCTGCCACCTTGCCCGGCTAATTTTTTGTATTTTTAGTAGAAATGGGGTTTCACCATGTTAGCCAGGATGGTCTCGATCTCCTGACCTCTTGATCTGCCCCTCTGGGCCTCCCAAAGTGCCGGGATTACAGGCGTGATCAAGTTTCAATGGTTCTATAGAGAAGGTGCAATGCAACAATGTTCTATCCTGCATAATCCGTAAGTTAAAATGAGAACATTATATTGCCGTATTTTTTACAGTAGCAAACAAAAATGAGTAGACAATCTTAATCTCCCATTTTAAGATGCAAACCTTTACATGTAATCCTGTCAATTGGAATACTGTTATTTGAGATTTGTTAAGGAAAGCATTTTGATGTAAGATACACTTGTTTTGAATAAATATTATTCATCTGTCCTATGTCATGATCAATTCGTGAGGTAATGTATTTGAAGAGCCTATATATTATTTTGCTTTCTGAGTTAAATTTCTTTTATGTCACCAGATTATGTTTATTCCCCAAAAAAACACGATTGTTTCTATTTATATTAGTAATTCTCTAATTTCTATATATGAACTTACCTTACACTGTTTTCTCATCTATAAGATGAAGACAGTAATACTGACTTTGATATATTAATATATTATTTGACTACTTTGATGAAAATTAATTTTAAGCATCCATAATATTGGTTTTCATGAAGAAAATTTCTCAACATTTCAGTTGTAAAATAAAATTTTTTGTAAAAATTTTGGAGGATACTTAATACCTGTGGCATAGTAAATACATTTTCAAAACAGTACATGTGTATAATTTATGCTAAGCTTTATGCTGAATTCTGGAAACAAAATGAAAAATATGACAAGACTCCTGCTCTCAAAGGGTCTCACTTCTAGTTTAGGGAGAAAGAAATTTGGCAGTAAGTATACCAGGTGGCAAGTATTGTATTTGATGAAGGTGAAGGATGTGTGGAGAGCCTAGCACATGGTGCTCTAGTTGAGAAAAGCTAAATGTTTCATTATGACATAATAATGACATCAGCAGATACATGGTGGTCATATTCTCATTCTGCCAAACCCTTGACTCTTTTGTTGTTGTGTTTTTGAGGCAAAGTCTTGCTCTGTCACCCAGGCTAGGGTACACAGTGTCTCAATCACAGCTCATTGCAGCCTAAAATTCCTAGGCTCAAGCAATCCTCCCACCTCAGCCTTCTGAGCAGCCAGGATCACAGGCTCATGCCATCATACCCAGATAATTTATTATCACTATTATTTGTAGGGATGGGGTCACTCCCTGTGTTGCCTAGGTTGACCTTGAACTCCTGGACTCAGGCAATCCTCCCACCTCCACCTGCCAAAGTGCTGGTATTACAGCCATGAGCCACTGCACCCAGCCAAAGCCTCCACTTAAAAACAATGGTTGAATTTATACAATTCTTAGATTCATTTTAAAAGTCATATTTGAAAACAGAGAGCTATTTTTACCTTAAACTAAAGCCTGTTGGACCAACATAACACAGGTTTTGCTGGATATTACATGTAGTATTTTCATTCTCTTACATTTGTCCCTCACCAGGCTAGTAGACAGGGGCATAGAATACAAAGGATTTCTAATATGGTAGAATCTCTTGGGAAGTATTGTACTGGTACTCAGCAAAATCATTAGCCCTTTCATGCATTATTTAATTTCCTTTCAAAGAAAAGGTGTTCCTTTTTTTATGCCCTCCTCCATCCACTACAGGTAAAAGTTTTACAACGTCCTCATAATGTTTATTTAGCCTGTAGAAGATCTGAAGCAGGTTGACAACACACATTATTTGAATTATGATGAGGAAGAAATTAGTGAGCCAAGTTCTTCTGGTATCCATATTGAGAACTGATCAAATGTACTCCTTTTTCACACCCCATTGAATAAAATCAGTGGATTTTTTTTTGCACTTACCTGTTATTCTAAGTCTAAAAATACATCATTTAGGAAAGAGAACCTGTAGTAATTTGTGGTCTAAATGATGGCAACTAAATTAACACACTTTATGTTGACTTCAACCATTTCTGTTTTAATAAGAGACTATCATGAAAATGGAGAATTGTGTTGATGATTATGAGTAAGGAATGATCAAATATTTGAGACTACATTATATTTACCTGTGTTTATATCACTCACCCATTTTTGGGCTTTGAATTACTCTGTAACAAAAATTGTTACCTCAGAAAGCAAATACTTTGAAACATTGTTCATATAATAAAAATAATGTTATTGTTATATCATAATTAAACATCCTGTATTTTCTCAATTATAGCCCAATGTTTCTCCCTGTGTGAGACTCTTTCTACTTACCAACTAGTGTATTTACTGCCACCTTTCTTCCTCCCAAGTAGAAGTGAGATGCTTTGAGAGCAGGAGTCTTGCATATTTATCATTTTGTCTTCAGAATTCAACATAAAGTTTAGCATAAATTGAACATACAACACATGTTTCTTGGGCTTCGATTTTAAATTGAATCTAAAGGAAATATATCATAGAAGTTAAATTATGTGAAATTGACATTGTTGGTGTTGAACACACTGTTAATGTATTAGCCATATTTATATTTAACATTTCATAGCATCACACAACCATATCATCATAGAAGGAAGTTTTATTATAAATAAAACACAATTCAAACCAAAGCCTTATTACAGAGATAAAACAAAAGAAATTCCAACTCCCAAGAATAAGTTGCTTTCTGGGAGCTGATAAAGAACTTCTCACACTTTTGGATTGTTTTCTTCTTTTTTTCTGTCTAATGTATTAAAAGCCACACTCATTCCAATCTCACTTGTTTATGTAATTGGCAGATTTCATAGAAAAGTTGCCCAAGTCTCCATAACTTTCCATTCTACCTTGCAAATGAAGACAATAGGATTTTGCAAAATGTCAAACCAAGAAAATGCAACAGAGCTAACGGTTCTTAAAGAACAATGTTACAGAATATCCAATTACTATTCTCAGAATTCTCTTCCCGGAATATGTCAATCAAAGTCCACATTTTGACTGCAGCAGCAATAAAAACCCATTGCGATGGCGATTTTCAAAAATGTCAGCAATCGTTTTTAAATACATATCAATATTTTATAATGCCCATTTTATAATCATCTAATAAAAAAGTAAGCAATATCAAAACATCTGTGATCTTTTTGTAGTACAAATTTAAAGTTAATAAAAATAAAAACTTTCAGCTGGACCATATCTAAGTTTTCATTTATAGGAAAAATAGTGTGGGAATAGAAGAGCCTGAGGGAAGCGACTGTCAGGTTTCCAGAAATCTATTTTTAATTAATCATCTGTATAAATTCACATAGAAAAATTACTTAAAAGAAAGAATGTTTAATTGAAATCTTTACTGTGACTCTATAATATCAAGTTGTCTGCAAATGAAATGTAGTGATCAAGTTATTAATTCGTTATTAAGATCTAACATGTAGATAGAAACAAATATTTTATTTGGTACAATTTTTAATACTTGGACTCACACTCTTATATTGTCTTTTTAATTGGATAGGGTGAAATTATATTATCAGAACTAACAACTTTCATCTGATAGGACAAGCATTTTTAAGGATTTTGATTACCAGGAGGGTTTGATCCATATCTTATATTTTTTCTTACATATTTGTGCTAGGTATAATATCAAATTTAACATATAGCGGTTGTTCAGGATGTGGTCAATGCACAGGATTAAAATTTTTAGAAAGGTAAATGTAATTATTTCCTGAGGCAAAGAACTCCAGACAGTTCTGACATATACTGGCTTATGATCAGGGTTGAAATTTATGTTCACTAAATGTGGTTTACAGTATAGTCCAGAATATTTTTACTTATGTATCTGAGATAGAAGTGTATATTTTCAATTAATGTTTCTGAATCGTATTTTAGTGAAAGCACAGTTTTTTACTGTCTTGTACTAAAAGCATTATATAGAAGACTGCACTTCATGTCCACTTACAAAAATGAACACCACTGTTATTTATATATTTTTGTTTATGTAAAGCCCCAAAGATAAATGTTAAGGCTAATACATTTTAAGTTTGCCTGTTAACAACTGCATTAATAAATACATGTTTCTCGCTGATAAACAGGTCAAGGGAACCCAGCTTGTCATTTGGGATTTGAAACTTGTAGCTCTAAGCACCCCTCATTCGGTATATTACCACACCTCAGGCAAAATACGAAAACCAAGTTTTCAGTTCAGTTCACTGTATAAAGAACTCATGGGTAGCAGATTTATAAATGGGGCAAAAATAATGTTTAAACTTAAAACTACCTGTGTTGATAACAAACTCAAATGAAAAAAAAGTACAACATGTAAGTACAACATATAAGTACAACATATAATGACAACATAAATGCTATTTCCAAAACTATTTTCCAATAATCACTACAGTCTTAAAATCAAAACTTGTTATTTAAAAAACATATATTTTCCATATTGTTAATGCAAACATATCAAGTATATATCCATGAGTATTAAAATTAGTTACTTTTCTTCTGACATATAACAAGATTCCTTTAAGTGTTAATAAAACAAAAAATTATTTACCTTTTCCTTGATTCCAAATCCTAAGCATAGTATTTAATTATTAAGTTTATTCAGTAATCTCTGTGGCATTTTTAAGCCAAATATTACAATCAGTGTTTGATGGTAAATATATCTGAAATTTCAGAACATCCCTTACTAAAGAGAGCATATAAATTTAATATAAATCATAATAAAAGTACGTGATAATAAAATTATCTCCATACTATATAAAAGAATTAAATAAATTAAGCAATAATACCTAGGGCAATATTTAGGGAAATGTTTTTCTGAGGGATTTTGTTCATCATATATAATTAAAATAAGATTATTCATAATCCATTTTTATACTTTAATTAAATAAGTTTATTTCCTTATTAAATCAGTATTATATTTTAGTCAGCCACAGACAGAAATAAAGATTTAACCCTTCAATGTCGTTGTGGTAATGAAAGCCATTCTTACTGTAATTTCTAGGCAGATTTTATAGCAATGTAGAAAGTAAAGAAGAATTGCATATTCTTAAAGTATTTTAACCCAGAATTTATGCATATGGAGCATTTACATTTCGTAGACAGAATTTACTCCAAGAAAAGGTGATATGATTTTATTTAGTTTCCACAATGCTGTTGTAACTTATTGTAAGCCAATTAACATTAACTGAGAACTTAACACGTGACAGAAATGTGTCCAGTCCTTTCTTATACAAGCGGAATGATATTGTCTTCTGACCCTCTAACAGTCAGATGGAGAGATGTGAAAAAATCATTAAATATTTTGTTTAAAAACTCATGATACAATTCTTATTCTAATGGAGTTTCATTTAACGTGAATAAAAAGCATAGTGTAAGAAACTGCTTCTTGAAAACAGGAAAGGCTTTGCACATTCATCTGTCATCTCACCCCAGAAAAGTTAATTTTACTTTCCCTACTTAAAATATTATCTGGCATCCTGATGATGAAGGAGCTGCAGAAATGTAGTTTCCCAGCCTCCATTCCTTG
Organism: Mandrillus leucophaeus; assembly: GCF_000951045.1. Taxonomy (NCBI): domain Eukaryota; kingdom Metazoa; phylum Chordata; class Mammalia; order Primates; family Cercopithecidae; genus Mandrillus; species Mandrillus leucophaeus. Next base: position 8,724,479 of record NW_012101587.1, on the reverse strand, counting down.
TAATCTGGGGGAAGAACTGGAAGAATTACAGAGGATGACAAGTGGTAATTCAGACACATTCCAACATGGAACACGTACTACACAAATACCCAAACCGTTTCATGGAAGCCTCCGTTGTACCACTTAGTGGCTTCACTCAGTATTTGTTTAATCTACCCAATCCTGCCGAGTAGATATTATCCTGTTTGATGATAAAGCAGTTTAAGAGACTTAACTGAGTATACTGGACTCAATCTAGCTTTCAAATATAGTCTATTAAACACATGATATTTCTCCCTGTATATGGCCATTGTATATGATAACTTATATGGACTTGATGTATTCATCTCAATATTGAATTGCTGGCAATTCTCTCTTACATTTCCATTCCAGCATTTACACAAATCATAATATTTATGATTCCTTCACATCTTCAGAGGAGCAATTTTGTTATCACCCACTATGGTACTAATATTTGAATATTTCAAAAATATGAAATCTAAACATGTTTGTTTTAAATCAAGTTACTATTAATAGGGAACATTTGACTCAATTTTGTTAATGCTTATTAGTTTCTCAATTAACTTCCAATAGTTCACACACAGAAATTAAATTAGGAATTACTCTCTTAAATATAAAATATTTTATATTAATATATTTAAGAATCTGGTTTTAATTATTTGTCATTTTATACATGAGTATAGTAGACATATTGTGCTTATGATAAATATGGAAGATTTAGAATAAATGAAGCTAAAACATTAAATGTACAATCATATAACAGAACCATTGTGCCTATTGTTAACTGGTCTTAAGAAGACTAAGCCAATTATTGTAATAAGCATCAGCATTCCAGTAATAAAATAAGCTTCTTGATGTTACCTTTGCTTCCAATTTTATTTTAAATATAGGAAGTCATGAAGATGCTATACAGGTGAGTTTCAATGAATTTTTCTCAATGCACACAAAGGTAAAATATGACATTTGAAATTATCCTCTGTCATGTTCCCAGCTGCTTACATAGTAAAGAATCTGTTCAGTCTCCATGGATCATTGTTGATGTCACAGGTGGCTGCAGAAGACTTAGTTCACATTATAAATACTATTCCCTTCACAGAGAATTCAGTATTAGAGAAGGTCCTTTAGTAAAGTTTTCTGTTTAGTAATTTTTCTTTTCTTCCTTTTTTCATTTATTTATTTATTGATTTTTTTGACACAGAGTCTCACTTTGTTCCCGAGGCTGCAGTGCATTGATGCGATGTCAGCTCACTGCCACCTCTGCCCTGCTAGTTTCAAGCGATTCTCCTGCCTCAGCCTCCTGAAAACTGGGGCTACAGGCACGCACCACTATGCCTGGCCAATTTTTGTATTTTTAGTAGAAATGAGGTTTGGCCACATTGGCCAGGCTGGTCTCAAACTCCTGACCTCAGGCGATTCACCTGCTTCAGCCTCCCAAGTAAAACATTTTTTTAAATAAAAAAATTGAATGGCCCTTGTATATGGCATTTGTTAAAATAAGTTTATTTATAGTGTTTTTTTTTTATCATTCCCGTTGGTTTTAAATAATTAATCTTTGCCTTTTCATTTTCAAATAAAAGTGTGTACAATTGTGTTAGTCCGTTTTTGCATTGCTGTAAAGAAATACCTGAGACTGGGTAATTTATAAAGAAAAGAGGTTTCATTAGCTCATGGTTCTGTAGCCTGTACAGGATGCACGGTGACAGCATTAGCTCAGCTTTTCAAAGAACTCAATTATACTTAGACTTGAAATTATATACCTACATTTCTAAAATTATACTTTTCTCAAGTTGGAACCACTTGTATTTTGTGTTTTAAGTTTACAGATGGGCATTTACAATTTGCTAACTAAAGAGTAACTTGGACTAAATACTCAAAATGCTCAAAGTCTACATTATAAAGTGCCAACTCATTCAGATCTGGTTTCAAAAAAATTGCTTATTTTTTTCTTTCATGAAATACCCCATATGAATATGGATAACACACATACACAATGTACTTGTTTTTGTGCATATATGTAATTGTAACAATAATTTCATTATTTCTTTTTTTTTTTTTTTTTTTTTTTTTGAGAATGAGTCTGGCTCTGTCCCCCAGGCTGGAGTGCAGTGGCGTGATCTCGGCTCAGTGCAAACTCCACCTCCCGGGTTCACGCCATTCTCCTGCCTCAGTCTCCCGAGTAGCTGGGACTACAGGCGCCGCCACCATGCCTGGCTGATTTTTTGTTTTTGTATTTTTAGTTGAGGCAGGGTTTCACCGTGTTAGCCAGGATGGTCTCGATCTCCTGACCTCGTGATCCGCCCACCACGTCCTCCCAAAGTGCTGGCATGAGCCACCATGCCCGGCCAATTTCATCTTAAGCAGTTTATTTGCTGCTGTTTTAAGTGAGAACTTGGAACTGATGCAGGTAAGAAGGTCCTTGTCTTCGCCCAGGAAAGAATTCAAGGGCCAGCTGATGTGACAGAAAGCAACTTCTATTGAATCAGTACTGCTCCTTGAGGAACAGCGCTAACCCACAGGCAGTGTGGCCACAGTCAGTCCTCTATGGGTTGTTGGCAGCTGTATTTATATCTGCTTTTAATTATATGCTCATTGAGAGGTGGATTATTCAGAACTATCTGGAAAAGGGGTGGGAATTTCCATAACCGTACAAGATAACTTCTGTGCAGTATAAGCCAAGTGGCCATGGCGCCGTATCTTTATGTTAATGAGCAGTGAGGGCAAATTGAGGTTGCTTTTGTTACCACCTACTGGTTTGGCTTCTTCACTGCATCCCATTTCCACCAGATCCTGCTTCATTCATGGAGAAATAACCAGAAAACAAGTCCTGCTGACCTCCTCCCTTGGAATTATTTAAAACTAATCACTAAAATATTAATTAACCTCAAGTTTTAGTAACTACTTATAATTTCTTGAGCATCTTATTTTAGAATAGAATGTTTCATGTGGAAGAATTTAGGAAATAACATGCTTTTCTATACTAAGTAAGCCTATATTTATTTGTGGCTCTCCAAGCATTGAGTAATCTGATTTTCAAAATGTTGAGCTCTTAAATCATGAAAATAGACAAGCAGATGTTTTAAATTGTAGTGTGTATTCAAAGTTGGGGTCATGCTTTGTACCTGTAGGTAGACTGAAGCAGCAACGGTTCAACAAAGTTTGTGCATTTCTAGCTGGCACTATCAGACACTGCTTTTTAAAAACAGGACTCAATAATTATTTTCTAACATAAGATAACTTGTTGCACCCAGTGAAAATCTGGCTTAGTCATTTTAAAAGGGCTGTGAGTGTCTTTGACTGAATATCTATTTTTTCTCCACGTTAGACTTAGTTTTCCTAATAAGAATAGAAAAAATAATTCATTATTCAATAAATTACTCATTGAAGAAATTGTTAATGGCCATCTCCTAAGAACTATGCTAGAGGTCAGGTGTCTAAAAACAAATATGATCTATTATGTACCCTGGGGAATGTTAATATCTAGTTACAGTGAGTAGAGTCAATAGAATGATAAATGGGACAAATACAGCTATTCGCTGGTAGGTCAATTAATTTTCTTATTGTGTTAGATGATTTGAAAAAGAAAAGGCATGATTTATCCCCTCCTGATAGCCAAGCTTCTTTGCTTAGTAACTTTTCAGCTCCTTCTATCAACAGTTGGAGTGTGTTTCTTCCCAACCTCAATTGTGGTCGTCCTGTAACTCATTTAACTGACAGTATGCAGAAGAAACGAATACTGAACCAGTTCTGAACGTAGGCCTTAATAATCACCCACCTGTTTACAGAATGCAAGGTTTGGGTGGTTTCCTAGCTGTCACAGCACATTTCAGTGGAAATAAAAAGTATAACAATTCTCTGGATTTTTGGTTGCTTCAAAGAGTAATGTAGAACTTGGTAAAAAGGAAATAATGAACTCAGGAATTTAAATTCAAAAGGAACATCCTGGTAAGACACTATGAAACTTTTTAAATATCCCCAAAATAAATATTACATCCTTTTGTTACAGAATCATTCTGAAAAACAAACCCCAGTCTAATTCTATGGGTTGCTGAATTACATTCCAATTTAATGCACAGTATTGGAGAGTTTCTTATGTGAAGTTACGACACTGATCTGAAAACTGGGATCAGGTCATCTGAGCAGACTTCGGTGAAGCTAAGATCCTGAACACTCTACCACACTTCTTTGCCCTCAACAATAGCCTTTCTTCCCCTGTTAAATATACTGCCCTTCTTTCTTGACAAACCTGCAGTGATTTCTCTGGAGGTGTTTATTTTGCAGGTGGCCGCTGATTCTCCACAATATCACAATGAACTCTCGTTTATCAACCTATTACTCTCTGCAATTTCCTGGTGCAAAATGTAACTGATGAGAAGGGAGAAAACACACCAAAACAATTAAAATTTGCCAATGTGAATTCATTGAGACCTGAAAATATGTAGGGAATTGGATCTTGCAGATGTTATATAAGGATGGAAGTGATATAATATTGGATCACATGTATGTATCAATTGAGTTAGGATTTAATGTCTTAGCTTGAGAGGATGGAAGCTGCTTTACCATTGTCCTCAACTGGTTTACATAAATATGTACTCTAAGGTGTTCTACTTAGCAGGAAGTTGAGATGATAAGTATTCTTCCCTGGTAGAGGAAGATATTGAAAGTTTTAAGGATATTGAATATAGAAGAAAATTTATTACATAAGATCTGCTCACTCACCCACCATCTACTCTGGAAATGTCCAGGAGAGATTCTTTTCATCAAGACTTTGGGAGATACATTGAGGAAGACAATGCTGATGTCCCTAAAGTGATCTATGCAGATAATTCACTGTAAGGCTAGAGGTAACACTAAAATGCTGCCATGAAAACAGAGCTTTCGGAGTTTAATGTGGATATTGGCATGTGTAGTAGAGGTCAAGCGGCAGGATATATCTGATCTGCCAAAGACATGGTGGTTGTAGTAACCATAATGGGAATGAATCCCAAGTCAATAATCAGAATGAGCTGACATGCATAAATCTTTAACATTGGCTAATTGAGCATGGTATTCAAGTTGTCATTTAAGCTGAGTTTTATATCATGAATTTGATGTAATCTGATCTACTAACTAATAAAATTGGATGTGCAGAATAGCTCTTCATACTCAAGTAAAATGTTATATACAATATTGGACTAAAGCAGTTTCTAAAGGTAGAAGTAATTTGCACATGAAAGTAGTTCAAAATCACAAGATTTGCATGTCAATCATATTGTCATTTTTTTATAATACACACATACGTCTTGCCTCAAAGAAAGTTTTCAATCAATAGCTCATTAAATAAGAAAATATTTAGATGTGGATTGGAAATACTTCTCCATTATCATGGACCCCAAAGTGGACATCTTCAATATTATAGTTCAGAGTACAGTAGCCCTGAATGGTGGTGCTGAAGGGAAATCATCCCACTGGTCAGAATGTCTAGCAGTGGACCTGTTTTTATTTTGTTTGTTTTCCTGCAAAACAAGAGTATAGAAAATAGATCTATATTGATTTTGGCCAATGAAAAATTGTTTGGCTGGGTGGTCAGAGATTTGGAAATAATACAATTGAAAAATTAGTGATAAGAAGATTTGTTGAAGAAGTGTTATGTATTAACCTCTGAATGAATATAGAGGAAATATAGGTCTATGATTGTGAAAATGCTCATTCCGTAGTAATTTCAGTTATTGTTAATAATTACATGGTAGACTAGTTTGGGGGATGTTATTAAGCCTACTTCCCTAACCAGCCCATTCTTGCCTTATGAAAAATTTGGCCGTGTGGCATGATTAGAAGTTGTGCATAGGTTCAACAATGTGGATGTTCACTCACCAGAGGTGACCTGGCATCAGCAATTACTGAGTGTCCCACACACTACAAGCATGAAGGAACACTGAGATTCTAATATGGCACTACTCAGGAAAACCAGCCGGTCACCATGGGAGCACCCATTTCATTCCATTGTGATTGGAAACAATACTTTGTCTAATTTAAACTTCTTAAGAATTAAGATTTCTATTGTGTCTCCATACATGGAGGGTTCTGTGTATGTCTGAAGTCCAATTGATATATGTTTCTGTGCAAGTTTTCTATTTCTTTATTAACCTTCTGTCTGATCGCTTTATTCTTAATGGAAAGTAGGGGTTTTGAAGCCTTCAACTACTAGTTTAGAGCTATTATCTCTTAAATTCTGTCACTGTTTGCATCGTGAACTTACTGGTAGGTTCATTCATATTATAAATGAAATATAAATACACTTCAAAAATGTATTTAAAATGTATTTTTACACACTTTAAAATTTAAATTTAAATTGTAAAAATACGATTTAAATGTGCATTCTCTTTTTATTACTACTTGCATGAAATATCTTTTCCCATCCTTTCACTTTCAACTTATATGTGTCCTCATATCTAGAGTTATTCACTTATAAATAGCATATAGTTGGTTCCTGGTTTGCTTTGTTGTAATACTCATTTTGCAAATCAATTTAAATTATTGGGAAGTTTAGTCCATTTCATTTTAATCAATTACTGATATGAAAGAACTTACTTTCGTATTTTTTTATTGTTTTTCTGTATAAAGAAGCAACATTTTTAAGATGTTCATTCTTTCCAACTTGGTCTATAGACTCAACTTTAGCAATTAAAAATTCAGTAAGTTGGCCGGGCATGATAACTTTCACCTGTAATTCCAGCACTTTCAGAGACTGAGGCAGGCAGATCACTTGAGGTCAGGAGTTCAAGACCAACCTGGCCAACATGGTGAAACCCTATCTCACTAAAAAATACAAAATTTAGCCGGGCGTGGTGGCAGGTGCCTGTAATCCTAGCTACTCAGGAGGCTGAGACAGGGGTAATTGTTTGAACCTGGGAGTCAGAGGCTGCAGTGAGCTGAGATGGTGCCACTGCAATATAGCCTGGGCAATAGAGCAAGACTCCATCTCAAAAAACAAACAAAAAACAAAAACAAAAACAAAAAACAGCAAGTTACATTCTGAATATCAATAGACTGAGACTGTAACTTATAAGGAAATACGTAAGATCCAGAGTGGCCAGCAATGTACTGAAGAAGAACAAATTCAGAAAGCTGATCACTGACCAATTTCAAGAATCACCATAAACCCACAACAATCAGGACAGGATGGTATTGGTGAAAAAACAGGCAAATGGATTGACAAAGCAGATTGTAGAGCCGAAAAACAGGCTTATACAAAAATATGGCCAACAGGTTTTTTTTTTTTTCCCTAAGAAGCAAAGATATTTAATGAAGAAAGTAGAGTCTTTCTAACAAATGATGCCAGAACATGTAGGCGCGCGCACACACACACACACACACACACACACATACACACACACACACAAAAGGTTCTAGACACTGACATTAGTATTTTCACAAAAATTAACTCAAAGTGGGTCACAGACATGAATATGAAATGCCTAACTATATAACTTATAGAAAATAATCTAGGGGAAAATGTTTATAAATTTGAGATTGATAATCTTAGTTGCCATTCTGGGAATGGGCCTGACACCATGTTGTGGACGGTATTGTTGTAAAAGCTGTTTCAAAACATTCCTTGAGCTCACACAATTATGTTTCAACAGGCACTGCACTTGGAATAGGACAGAATTATTTTTTCAGTAGAATAAAACACATTCTTAAATTTTTATTATTATCTTGTTGCAAAAGTAATTGCAGTTTTTGCAATTACTTTTAATGGCAAAAATCAAAATACTTTTGCACCAACCAAATATAACCTTCCTTACCAAGATGCAACTTTTTTTGTACATATTGCATATATAGAATTGTGTCCCTTATTTTTAGCAGTTTTAATTATATAGGTTAATTATATTTTTAACTCTTAATAAAAGCTAGGAAATAATCCATTATAATTATGTACGAAAACACTTTATGAATACATATTTTGTAATTTCTAAAAACACAGATTTTTACAGAACTTTTAAAATGTAGAATAGGACATATTTACTAACAAACTCAATTTTTTTTTTTGCTTTTCTGTAATAGTAATCCAAAATACGTATGTTTAAACCTATGTTAGTAATTAAAATTTAGCATTGTATTTTATTTGGAAATGGGCCAGATAAGCAGTGACTATCCATTATTTAATTTAGTTTAGCAAAATTCTAAGGAAGTAATTACCAAAGATATTTGGAAATAATTTTAAGTAAACATATTATAAAACATTATTACTAAAAAACTTATTTATAAATTTTATCCCATTTTATGTGAGTTAATATGTTCATTTTTAACAATTATGTTGGGACGATTTCATGAGAGATTAGATGAAGTTAATCCTCATAAACTGACAAAATGCTTGATTTTAGTTACTGTAATCAAAACGCTATCAATCTAGAACCCTCCCACCCCCACCCCGCACTATCTTGGCTGCTATGTCAAGAGAAACGAAACTTATAAGTTGGCCTGGAAATCACAAATTCTTTTCTCTGTCTGCAAGTTTGGCCAAGTGACCAGTCAGTAGGGGTGAGAAATAATTTAGGAATGGTTTTTAAAAGTTTACTTTCCTGTTTAATCATTTTTATAACACAGTATACTAGGCAAATAAGTTAAATACATGGGTGTTTTGTTTTATTGTTGTGTCTGATACACATGAAGCAATAAATACTGTATTGTTCTCTGATATGCATAGTTGTTCCTTGATCAAACTCATGCTTTTATGATCTTAAAAACCTAACAAACATAAAAGTTGCATGTCTGCCTTTTCTATTTTAATTAAACCACTTATTATGTCTATTTACGAAAGATTACTAAAGTCACGTAAACTTGGAAAAAATTTAAGTTAATTTTATTTTTTGAGAGCATAATTTATATAAGCATTTAAACTATTCTTTTATCAAATCAATTATAATATTGCTCATATAAATCTGTGGTAGAAAAATATTTTCTCTTGTAATAATTGTCATTTACAAAAACTTAGTAAATATGATACTGTTTTCTGTTGTTTTTATGGGTAATTACATATGTTGGCGTACTTTTTGTATATTTTATAAGTTTTTAACCATAGTCTCACATTTCTTGGAAGTGTGAGTGTTATTTAAAATGGAGTTTTCTGCAGAGACTATGCAATTCATTTTCTTAGGGTCCTTGGCTCACTATGAAGTCAGATTTATTTTAAATTAAATTAATGATCTGTTTAAAATTCACTTCATTCATCAATCACATACCAGAGTTGAATTGCTTTCAGATATGAAACAAGTGTCTCAACTGCACTGAATCTCCTCCTCCTTCTCCTCTTCCTCCTCCTCCTCCTTCTTCTTCTTCCTTCTCTTCTCTTCATGTTTCCTCCTTCTCCTTTCTCCTTTGTCGTCCTCCCTCCTCTTCCTCCTCTGCTCTCCTTCCTCCTCCTCCCTCTTCCTTCCTCCGCTTCCTCCTTCTCCTTCTCCTTTGTTCCCTTTTTCCTCTTCCTGCTCCTCTCTGGGTAGGTGTATTTACTTCTGGTTTACTATTACACTGAGCTTTCACACTTAGGAGACTCCATTAAGCTTCTCACTTAGAATGGGTCCAGGCTTTGTCTCCTCATTCAGAGCTCTTCATGTCTTAAAATCCAAAGCTTCAATTTCCACTGTGTTGTAAATGCCCTCTAGGAAAGGCATGTTTCAACACTTATTTCCCTGCAATTTCTTGTCACTTTGTTTTTGGCAGAATATTCTTTTTCTCTTTGTCAGATTATGAACACATTCAAGAAGACTTAAGGCATTTTAGCCAGCACTGGTTTAAGGGGCAGGGTTAAACCAGGTCTGCAAACAGTCAAATGACAAAAAGTAGAAAACTTCTTTTCTCGTAGAGAATGTTTGCACAAACCATATTTAGACTCATTTGGCCCAGCGTGGCACTTTTTACGTAGTAATTTTTCAACAGTTCTTCAGAACACTTTCTGAATTTACATACTTTTAAAATAATATACTCATGTTAAAATCACTTTTATATTACACATAAGCTTTAAATGGAAAATGAGGAAGTTGTTTCTACATCTATCTGTCTGTCTGTGTGTCTGTCTATCTATCTATCTATCTATCTATCTATCTATCTATCTATCTATCTATCTACCTACCTATCTGTCTATCTAGTAAATACAATTTTTAGGAGACCATTATTTTGAACTAGGCTTCTGCACTGGGTCCAACAGGCCAAAGCAATACGGAGTTTAATCACTATAGCTGGGGTTTAGTTAAATGTAGGAGTCTCTGTAACCAGTTAACCAATTAAGCTGTAACCAATTAAGTTGTCTTAATACGTCGCTTCTGTTTTCTATAAATGAGGTCAGATTATGTTGTTAGCTGAAGTTCTCTGAACTTGTTTTGGTTCTAAGAGCTGCCCGATTTGCAAAATCATTTTTGCTTTGTTTCTTCTTTGGCTTTTACTTCATTTTTAATTTCTCAAATAAACTGTAATAAACCTAAAGAGTCAAAGGATTTTTTTCCTTTGAGTTTTATCTGTAAGTTATCTATCTTCCTATCTATTTATGTATTATCTGTCTAGTTTTAATCAGGAAATTAATACCTGGTTTTACTATGTCATATCTCATGTCTACCCATTTAAACGGCTATATTGCCAATAGATGAATTAGAGATAGACATATTAACGGCTAAACTGTTAGGTAACTTAAAATTATATATTATAATCTGTCTCAAGATGACAGATACTTACTTCAATTCAATTCATACAGTTTCTTATAGTTCAAAATTCAAATTTCTACCAAGATTTTTCTTGGTTCAATGTCAATAATTTTTCCTCCACTACAATCTTGTAACATTTATAAACAGAATCTATCACATACATCCCTTCATTTTGTGTCCCCAGCAGTTTTGTGTATGTCCAACTTACCCTTAACATAAAGCACGGAATAATTGAGAGGACAATGAATAATTTGTTCTCTAACAGTAAATAGATAAATGTGGTTGCTTGCTTGATGAATGCTGACTTGATTGAACTGACTTGTTTTGAGTTGAATCTAATTGAATTGCCAGTGATAAAGATGTATATTTTAAAACTTGCATTGGTTAATAAGAGTAAGGGACTCATTCACAGTTTGCTAAATTGATGAGAAAAGAACAATTTCTTTCCTCTTGTTCAAGCAATTTTTATTTTTAAAGCATGTTATGCATTATTTATTGTTCTAAGTACAGTGTTAAAGAGAAATGATCACCTATTTAGAGATCTTCTAAAATACATTGGATTCAACAGGCTAAGTGAAAGGTGGTGATCACAGGCAAGCAACCTATTTCCCATTTTAGCTTTTACGTTCCATTAGTTTTGAAGTTATTTTAATAGAGACAAGATTGGTTTAAATGGTATGTTACAGTATTTCTGAAAGATGGGAAATAAGAGTGGAAATGATACAAAGTCAAGCTTGGAATAGAAAAGTAAATAATGGAGCCTACTATAATAATCAGAAAAACAATGCAATGTATTCTATATTTATGTTATGTCTTTCATCATATCAGTATTCATTTTTATCTATAAATATGACAACATACATGTGTACTGCCTTGACCTGGTACAATATTTATCCTTACTTTTGACTGACTCAACAGCTTGTTCAAAGAAGCCTATTTTTTGTTGCATTTGCATACAGCTGTGCATTTCCTTTTCTCTATTTACTATACACAGAGGATGTTGTTTCAAATTATTTCTATTGTTAAAGAAGCTATTAGTTTTAAATGTATCCTGAGAAATACAAAACATTAAGTCAATTAGTTTATTAATTTTGCATATCAACTTTTATTAAACCCTGTAATTTTGAAAAGCAAAACATTTTAGAGTATTGTAGTCAAGCTTTGGAGCAATAAAATTATCTCCACAATTTAGATGATGCATAATAAAATTAGTGAATAAGATTCATTTGTATAACAATTTCATTAGGAATCCTTTATTGTTTTAGTGTAACTATACAAAACTTTTGTTATAATACATGACATAGATTAAATATTAGGAACACTGGATATTACTTGAGTGTCTGTCACTGTAGTTACGCAGTTGTAAAAACTACGTGGTGATTATTTGGTGCCAAAGTTAAACTATCATTAGATATTAAAATAATTTTATACATGCATTCACATTACATGCTATTATGGACTGAGGGCATCCCCCGAAATTCAGGTGTGAAGTCTAAGGGCTAGTCTAATAGTATTAAGAGGTGGGATCTGTCTTTAAGAGTCCTGAGAGTGGAACCTGCATGAATGGGATTAGGACACTTATAAAGTCTTCGGCTGTTCTGTCATGTGAGGACGCAGCATTCCTCCCCCTTGCCCTTCCATTTTTTTCACCATGTGAGGACATAGCATGTGTCTTACATGGGGGCTACAGCAACATAGCGCCATCTTGGAAGCAGAGAGCAGCCCTCCCAGACACTGAACCTGCCAGCACCTTGATTTTGGACTTCCTGTGAAAAATAATTTTCTATTACTTATAAACTCCACAGTTCCAAGTATTTTTTTTGTAACAGGACAAATGGAACATTGTCCTGTTCAACAGAACATTGGTACCAAGAAGTCAGGTGTTGCTATAACAGATACCTAAAAATGTGTAAGCAGCTTTGGAATGTGGTAATGGGTAGAGGCAGGAACGATTTTGAAGTGCATGCTAGAAAGAGTCTAGATTGCCATAAATGGATCATTAAGGGAAACTCTGGTGAGGGCTCAGAATAGGAGAGCTGTAGAGAGAGCCTCAGAGTTCCTAGAGATTATCTAACATGCTCATGATCAGAATGCTGGTAGAACTATGGACAGTACAGGTAATTCTGATGTGACCTCAGACTAAAATGAGGAATATCAGATTGGAAACTAGAGGAAAGACCATCCTCATTACAAAGTGCCAAAAATCTTGGCTGAATTTTTTCCATGTCCAAGTACAGATACTCCCTGACTTACAATGGGGTTATGTCTCAAATATCCAATCCTAAGTTAAATATATCAGTAAGTTAAAAATGCGTTTAATACACCTAAAGTAACAAACATCATAGCTTAGTCTAGCCTACTTTAAACGTGATCAGTACACTTACATTTGCCAGCAGTTGGGCAAAATCATCTAGCACAAATCCTGTTTTATAATAAAATATTGATTAGCTTATGTAATTTATTGAATAATATACTAAAAGCGAAAAACAGAAAACTTTATGGGCACTTGAAGTACAGTTTCTATGGAATGAATATCACTTTTCCACCATTATAAAGTCAAAAAAATCATGTAAGTCAAACCATCTTAAGTTGGAGACTGCACTTTGTGGAAGGCAGAATTTAAGAGTGATAAACCAGGATATTTCGTGGAAGAAATCTCTAAGCAAAATATTTAGGGCGTTTCACAGTTTCTCTTGACTGCTTATAATAAAGTGTGAGAGGAGAAACAAATTAAAGATGGAATTTATAATAAAAAAGAAGCAGTACTTAAAGATATGAATAATACTTTACCCATGTGAAGAATAAAAGTGTGTCTCAAAGTGAATACCAAGGGTGTGGCCAAGCTAATATCTGGATTTGAAAATAACTTTAGTATGCAGATAAAGAAGCTAAATATTGTTCATCAAGACAAAGGAAAAATGACCCCCAGAGCATTTCAGAGCTCTCTGAGGCTCCCACTCCATCAGAGTTCCAGGGTGCCAGGGCCATGAGCTTAGAGGAATTTCAAAGGAGGGTCCCAAGGTGCTTATTGGACGTTGGGTCTCACTGCCCATGACCACCTCAAGTCTTTGCTTCCTGCGTTTTAATTCACTAATCCTTGACCACACCAGTTGTAGCTCAAGTGGTCCCAGGTGTGACTTGAGCCACTGCTCTAGAGGGCACAAGTGGTAAACCTTGGCAGCTCCCGATGATGCTAACTCTGCAGGGGAACAGAGTGCAGAAGCAACGAAGCCATGGCTGCCTCCACCTCAGTGATAAAGGATACTTCAGAGTGCCTCAAGGTGCAGGCAGAGAACTGCCAGAGGGCTGGAGATACCGCAGAGAACCCCCACTGGGGCAATACCTAGTATAGTAATGGGGTCAGGTTAACCAGAGAGAGTCTTCAGTGGTGCAATGTCTGGCACAGTCATGAGCACTGAGTCATTCCCAAGACCCCAGAACTATAGAGCCACGCATGTGCAACTCCAGCCTGAAAGCCACAGAAACTGGACCCCACACTGTGAAGACTGCAGTACGGGCTACACCCGGCAAAGTAATAGGAGTAGGATTGCCTGAAGCCTGGGTGACAAATCTCCACCCCAGTGTTTCCAGAAGATAGGATACTGTTTCCAGAAGATAGGGGTCAAATTAAATTATTCTCAAGCCTCAAGATTTAATGCTGCTTGCTTTGCTGGGTTTGGGAATTGCTAGGGACCTGTTGCTTCTTTCTTCTTGCCTATTTCTCCCATTTTGGAATGAAGACGTCTATGCTACACCTGTTCCATCATTATATTTTGGAAGCACATAACGTGCTTGACGGGCTCACAGCTGGAGAGAAATTTTAGTGTCACTCAGATCTAATTTAGATGAGACTCTGGACTTAGGCGTTTAGATGCTGGAACAAGTTAAGATTTATGGGGCTATTGGGGTGGAATAAATAAATTTTCCATGTGAGAAGGACATGAATTTTTGAGGCCAGGAATGCCATGCTATGGGATGAGTGTGTTTTCCAAAATTTGTAGTTAAAACTTAAGGGGCCAATGTAACACCTTAAGAGGTAGGGCCTTTAGGAGGTGATTAAGTCACAAGGGCCAAGCGCTCATGGATGGGATTAGAAACCGAATAAAAGGTTTTAAAGGAGTGCATTTGCTCTCTTTTGCTCTCCCACCATGTGAGGACACAATGTTCATCTCCTTTTCCCCTTCCATCCTTTCTCCTAGGCAAGGACACAGCACTTATCCACTATGCAGGACACAGCAACAGGGCACCATCTTGGAAGCAGGGAGCAGCCCACACCAGACGTCAGACCTAGGACTTTCCAGCCGCCACAACTGTGAGAAATAATTTTCTATTATATATAAACTACCCAGTTTCATCCATTTTGTTATAGCAGCACAAATGGATGTATGCATTATTATAATTATTTTTAAAGGCTGGTATTAGAGAATGAACCTGCTATTTTAGCCCTTATTTTAAAAATGGTTATTATTCATTATTAGTTTTTAATTCAAATAAGCCACTTAAAAGCATTGTATCAATTTTCTAGGTCTGCTGTAACAAAGTCCTACAAACCAGTTAGCCTGAAACAAAAGACATTTATTCTCTCACAATTCTGGAGGCTAAACGTATCAAATCTGTCAGTCAGCTGGGGCATGCTCCCTCCAAATCCTCTAGGGGAGAATCCTTCCAAACTTTTCCCAGAGTTTCTTGTGTTGCCAGCAATCCTTGGAATACTTTGGCTTCTAGACACTTTCCTTTAAACACTGCCTTTCTCACCACATGGGTTCTCCCTGCACGTCTTCGTGTGTTTCAGCTCTTCTTGTTTAAGGACATAGCCCTATTGGATTAAGGGCCTGCTCTCCTGCAGGATGACCTCACCTTAACTAGTGACATCTGCAGTGAACCTATTTCCACATAATTTCACATTCTCAGCTTCCATGGTTAAGATTTCAACGTACTTTTGGATGCAGGGAGGAACTCAACACCCAGCAAGCATATATTTTATCTATTTCAGCTTCACTGAAGTACAGTTGACCAAAAAAAGTATACATTCAAGGTGTACAATGTGGTAATTTGATGTATGTAT
>NW_012101587.1:8705873-8707801 GCF_000951045.1 Mandrillus leucophaeus | reverse complement strand
GCTCACTGCAAGCTCCGCCTCCCGGGTTCCCGCCATTCTCCTGCCTCAGCCTCCCGAGCTGCTGGGACTACAGGCGCCCGCCACCTCGCCCACAGCTAGTTTTTTGTATTTTTTTAGTAGAAACGGGGTTTCACCACGTTAGTCAGGATGGTCTCGATCTCCTGACCTCGTGATCCACCCGTCTCAGCCTCCCAAGGTGCTGGAATTACAGGTTTGAGCCACCGCGCCCGGCCTATACATTTTTTTTAATGAAGTATTCTGTCTGGTTCCTTGAAGATAGATGATGCTGGGCCTCCCAGGGATAGTCTGAATTACTGATGTTTATAGATTATCTTCCTAAGAATATTGTATTTAAAGCATTGCCATATTTGTTGATAGAAAAAAATTACTTTTAGAATAACTTTACTGACACTGAATTAATGGTTATTCAATAAATAAATTAGCATTTCTCATTTTGCATTTCTTCCAAAGTAATGCATCTTAAAATCAAAATTCTTATGATTACAATGTGGATGAGAAAAAGGAGGTTAAACATACATAATAAAGTTTTCCAATGCTAGCAACTCATTTTTAGATGAATTTGAGAAATATGTTACTTATGATATGATTGAAGGCATTTAGTGTCTACAGCCTTTGTGCTTATTATTTTTATTATAAATAAATTTAAGCATGTGTGTTCAAATATTTAGAAGGTTGCAACTATTTTCAAAGAAACTAAAGACATTCATGGAAATCATTTTGAAACAGTAACATCAAACAATTTCTCTGAGTCGTCAATAAGAACTTTGGGAGAACTTTGAAATTCAAAAGCAAGCAAAAATCTTTAGACATGTAAAAACAGAAAGGATTTGTAGAAAACGTGTGAAATGAATATGTATTTTCCTATTGGTTAACATTTAACAGCAACTACGGCAGGAGAGAGATGAAATTTTTTTTTCTGGGGGTTGGGTATAAAGCCCTAAAGTTTTAAAAATTTTGCTTGGTATCTGAATTAATAATAAGCCAAAAGTAAAATAAGTCTAGTTATCATGGTACATAAATCAATAGTGCAAAAAAAGACATTTTTCTAGCAAACTTTGTGATATGTATAATACAGTTTGCAAACAAGCAAATTAAAAGCAATTGACAAATCAGGAAAGAATTTTAAAAATTAAGAAAA
The DNA here is from genome assembly GCF_000951045.1 of Mandrillus leucophaeus. Taxonomy (NCBI): domain Eukaryota; kingdom Metazoa; phylum Chordata; class Mammalia; order Primates; family Cercopithecidae; genus Mandrillus; species Mandrillus leucophaeus. The sequence continues at coordinate 8,706,642 of NW_012101587.1, read as the reverse complement.
TCATTTCTATTTCCACCAAATCATTGTATATTATATTCCTGAATGTAAATAATACTACAAAGAAAATTGATTAGATCACACATGTTTCTAAATTTAAATATTAGGATTTAAGGCAATGCTCTCAAACCAATCTGTGGACTGAAATCTCCATATGTTGAATGTAGAAAATAAATTAGAACTTTTGTCTTCTGTACTTCTTTCTGGTTTTCATGTTTATTTGTTTTTCTTCTCTTCAGAAAGGGACATTGTATTAGTCAGTTTTCACACTGCCATAAAGAACTACCTGAGGCTGAGTAAGTTATAAAGAAAAGAAGTTTAATTGACTCACAGTGCAACAGCTGTGCAGGAGGCATGGCTGGGGGACCTCAGGAAACTTACAATCATGGCAGAAGGTGAAGGGGGAGCAGGCATGAATTCACATGGTTGCAGGAGAGAGAGAGTGAAGAGAGAAGTGTCACACATTTTTAAACAACCAGCTCTCATGAGAACTCACTCACTATCTTGAGAACAGCAAGGGGGAATACAGCCATGATCCAATCACCTCCCACCACGTCCCTCCTCCAACATCAGGAATTACAACTCAGTGGGGATAAAGAGCGCACAACATATCAGAGATATTTTCTTGATTCTTCCTATGTTAAGTAAATTTGGATTACATCATGCACCATCTGAATGCTATATTCTGAAAGCAGAGATAAATTTGACATGAGTAGGAACAGATTCATATTATTGGGAAGTTAAAAGTTCCTTTAAACTATCATTAATAAAC
>NW_012101587.1:8701485-8702643 GCF_000951045.1 Mandrillus leucophaeus | reverse complement strand
AAATGAGGAAATCTTACCACATGTATTACCACACATAGTTATCATTTTGTGCATGTGTGTGTGGTGATGACATGATTCTGTCTCAGGAAACTTCAAATAAACAATACAGTATTACTAACTATAGTCACCATCCTGTATTAGATCCTTAGAACTTACTTGCCTTATCACTGAAAGTTCATGCCCTTTAACCAACATCTCCCCATTTTCCCCAACCTCCACCCCTTGGCAACCACCATTCTACTCTCTGCTTCTACAAGTTCAACAACTTCAACAAGAAGTTCAACAACTTCTACAAGTTTCAGAATTTGCTGCTTTCTAACCATGGGACTTCCAGAAATTATTTTATCCACCTATGTGTTCACTTCAGTAAGACTGGAATAATAATATAGTAACCCCTACAAATTTTGTTGAAGTTGTTAAATAAATTAACAAATATAAAGTGCTGAGGAGGCTATTGGACCCTGATAAGTATCTCATAATTATTAATGATGATAATCATCATGATAGTGACCATGAAGCAATACTTCTCCAGGTTGTGCTTGCAAAGTACTTTTTCATATAGATTGAACTTCAAAAGATTTTTGTGGAAGTGGAGGAAGATGTGAGATATCTAAATCCCTCTCTCAGCTTACAAAGCCTGTGTTACTGGTTACAGAAGGTGGACTTTTTTAATCCTTCAAGTTTTAGACTCTGAAAGGTCACTTCTTTTGCTTGACAAATAATGTGTCTTGTCTACAAATTTTTCTAGTTTTTATTGTATTACAGTGGTTTTTTTAGAGACAGGGTCTTGGTCTGTCACCTGGCTCAGTGCAGTGGTGCAATCATAGCTCACTGCAGCCGCGAACCTCTGGGCTCACCTGCCTCAGCCTCCCAAAGTGCTGGGACTAAAGGCGTGAGCTACCATGCCTGTACCTGGCCTGTTTATACATTTTTTTTTTTTTTGAGACGGAGTCACCCAGGCTGGAGTGCAGTGGCCGGATCTCAGCTCACTGCAAGCTCCGCCTCCCGGGTTCCCGCCATTCTCCTGCCTCAGCCTCCCGAGCTGCTGGGACTACAGGCGCCCGCCACCTCGCCCACAGCTAGTTTTTTGTATTTTTTTAGTAGAAACGGGGTTTCACCACGTTAGTCAGGATGGTCTCGATCTCCTGACCTCGTGAT
>NW_012101587.1:8699430-8699968 GCF_000951045.1 Mandrillus leucophaeus | reverse complement strand
AAAAAAAAAAAAAAAAAGTTGTTTATTTTTTAATTGACAGATAAGAACAGTGTAATTTATGGAGGACAATGTTGTATTTTTATCTATGTGTATATATATATGGTAGAAAGATCAAATGTAGCTAATGCAAGTATAATCTTTGTGAGCCCAGAGACTAAGATGGAGAAGAAAGCTAGAATACCCCTATACAATTATCTTCAGTTAATTCATTTTCAAGTATTTCATATATTTCATCTACGTGTGAAAGCATGTGTCTGTAGTCACAGCTACTTGAGAAGCAGAGGCAGAAGGATGAATTGAGCTCAGGAGTTTGAGGCTGTAGCGGGTTATGACTGTGCCACTGCACCATAGCCTGGCTGACAGAGTGAGATCTTGTTTCTTAAAAATAAAAATAAAAAAATTAAAAAAATTAAATCTCATACACATGTTATTCTTAATATTTACTTCCATTATTAGACTTTAAGTTTTAACAAGGAGAACATTTCTCATTTGTTCAACATTGAATCTATAACTGACTAACTGCTAAGTAAATACATTT
>NW_012101587.1:8692704-8694200 GCF_000951045.1 Mandrillus leucophaeus | reverse complement strand
TTATCAAAAAGACAAAATGTATGTAATGTATAAAAGACATATGTATATAAGTATATACACATATGCACATATATATTTTATATATCTATATATGTGCATATGTGTATATAGGTATGTGTACATATATGTATATATGTCTATATACGTGTGTGTATATAGATGTGTACATATATGTATATATGTGTATTTATGTATATACGTATATATACACATGTATGTGTGTGAGTGTGTATATATATATTTTTTCACACAGAGAAAGAGAGAGAGAGAGAGAGAATCGGTATGTTGACCAAGCTGGTGTCAAACTCCTGGCCTCAAGTGATCCTGCCATCTTGGCCTCCCAATTCTTGTCAATACTTTTTATCTTTTATCTTTTTGATAACAACCATTATAACAGGCATGAGGTGACATCCCACTCTGGTTCCAGTGGCATTATTCCAATGACTAGCCATGTTCAACATCTCCTCATATATCTGTTTGGCCTTTTTTATGCCTTCTTTTTTTAATTTTATACTTGACTGACAAATTATAATTGTACATATATATGGGATACAGTACGATATTTTGATATGTGTTTACAGTGTGAAATGATTAAATCAGACTAATTAACAAATCCATTCCTTCCCATATTTATTATTTCTTTTTTGGTTAAAAAATGTAAAATCTATTCTTTTAGCAATTTAAATACATTACACTGCATTACTATTTATTATAGTCACCATTCTGTGCAATGTGACAACATAAACTGGAGGACATTATGCTAAGTGAAACAAGTCAGATCAGAATGACAAATGTTTCATGATATCATTTCTATGTGGAATCTTAAAAAGTTGATGTGTTAGTTTGTTTACACTGTAACACAGAAACAACCCAAACTGGGTAATTTATAAAGAAAGGAGGTTTAATTGGTTCATGGTCCTGCAGGCTCTATAGGAAGCATGGCGGCAGCATTTTTTCTGGCCAGGACTTCAGGAAGCTTACAATGTGGTGGAAGGTAAAGTGGAAGCTGATGTATCATCTGGTGAGAGCAGGAGTGAAAAAGAGGGGAAAGTGTTACCCGCATTTAAAAAAACCGATCTCCTGGGAACTCAAAGGAAGAACTCACTCATCACCAAGAGGATGGCGTTAAGCCATTCATGAGGGATCCACCACCATGATCCAGACACCTCATACCAGGCCCCGCCTCCCGCACTGGGATTACATTTTAACATGTGGTTTGGAGAGGAGTGGCGAGTACAGGGGTAGTTACTAGAGGCTGGAGGAAGGGATTTGATGCGGAAAAGGGAGATGTTGATAAAAGGCTGTAAAGTTTCAGTTAGAGAGGAAAAATAAGCTTCTTTTAAAAAATTGAGGCCAGGTGCGGTGGCTCACACCTGTAATCCCAGCACTGTAGGATGTGGAGGCGGGTGGATCACCTGAGGTCAGGAGTTCAAGACCAGCCTGGCCAACATGGTGAAAACCCGTGTCTACTAAAAATACAAAACTTAGCTGGGCAT
>NW_012101587.1:8607540-8691769 GCF_000951045.1 Mandrillus leucophaeus | reverse complement strand
TCTGAGGCCAATAAAGAAGGCCTCAGATAATAGAGTTATGTTAGAAATGGAGATACTCTTTAAAAGAAGACATACAAATGGCCAACAAACATATAAAACAATGCTCAACATTACTAATTATCAGAGAAATGTACATTTAAACCACAATGAGATACCATGTCACACCAGTCAGAATGGCTATTTTTAAAACCTCAAAAGCAACAGATGTTGGTTGGGCTGCAGAGAAAAGGGATGCTTATACACTGTTGGTAGGAATGTAAATTAGTTCAGCCACTGTGGAAAGCAATTTGGAAATTTCTCAAAGAACTAAAAATGGAAACACCATTCAACCTGACAATGTCATTACTGGGTATATACCTAAAAGGAAATAAATTGTTCTACCAAAAAGACATGTACTCATATGTTCATTACAGCACTATTAACAATAGCAAAGACATGGATTCAACCCACGTGCCCATCAACAGTGGATCGGATAAAGAAAATCTGGTATGTATATACCATGGAATACTACGCAGCCATAAAAAAGAATGAAATTGTGTTCTTTGCAGCAACATGGATTCCACAGGAGGCAGAAACAGAAAACCAAATATTGTATGTTCTCCTGTATAACTGGGAGCTAAACTGAGTACACATGGACATAAAGATGAGGACAACAGACACTGGAGACTAGTAGGAGGGGCCCGGGAGAGGTGGGTAAGGTGTTGATAAAATACCTATCAGGTGCTATACTTATTACCTTAAGAACAGACTTGATTGTACTCCAGACCTCAACAGCACACATCTTTGTTAACAAACCTGCACATGAACTCCCTGAATCTAAAATGAAAGTTGAATAATAAAAAAGAAATCAAGGTCACTAACATAATCAAATGTCTTATGAGTGACTCTATTGCCTTGATAAGTAAAAGAATTCGTAACCCAGCAAAAGTGGGAATGCAAGGGAGGAGGGGAAGTTTGAGGGGAGGCATACAGTATTGTGTCTGTCAGTGTGAACCTGGAGATTTCTACTGACCCTCAGGAAATAATGTACAGGCATAGAAGTTCAAATAAGTAGAAGAACAACGTCTGTTAGGAGAAATCAAGTAGTCTATGAAGCAGATAAGAATAACATGTTAATAGAAGAATGGATTTGATTTTAGGACAGAGGAACAACAAGATTTAAGCAGTGACTGGCCCAGGGCAGAATGTTGCATCTTTATAAAACAGGCTGAATTACACGGAGCTCTTGAGGAAGATATAAGGACAGGCTGAAGGTGAAAATACTCAAGATTTTTAAAAGGCTCCATGAATTTGGTGATCAAATACTTAGTACTGAAATACAAAATGAACAGAAATCAATCTTGTGTTGAAGTCTATTTTAGTTTTATACTTTTTAAATATCAGGAATATCTGAAAAGAAAGATGTTCCATTTATCTCATTAGTCAAATTAAAGATTTAAACGTTGATTTGAACTTCAAGTAAGTACCCTTGTTTTTCTACAGAAGAACAGCATGTTTTCCGTAAACCTCTAGGAGAGATTTCTAAAAAGTTGTTTATCCAGTTCTATTTTATTATGGTTTGGAATCAAGCCACGTCAGTAAGTAAACTATCTGCAAAATGACTCAATAAGGAATCTGAGAACTTTCTTTTCTGACACCATTTCCACAAGATTTTCCCATGCCATTTATCCCCTATATCTATCAATATCTTCCATCTATAGACATTAAGGATACTCACTCAGGTTTCCTTTGTTTATTGATTGTGAGCTCATATGGCACTCTGTGCAGAGCACATCTTTTCAAATAGAACTTATCTAGTTCTTCACATACATTAATAATTTATTGGTAAAACTTTTAAAGTATTTCCAAAGGGGAATGCTGACCAGAGGAAAATAATATATGTGAGCTACTTACTGTGTTTTTTAAAAACCATCATCTGAGGCTCTAAAAATATATAGATATACTTTTTAAATAATAAAAACACATTATTATAAGATACATAACTTAAATATAAATTTTTAAATACAACCATAATTGTAAAACCTCAGAAACAAGCATAAATTTAAAGGGAAGAGTTGCTTTTCTCTTAACACGATAAATATATCATGCTTTGAAATTATGGAATCTCTTCACTTCTACTAGTACAAAACATTTTATAGTTAGAATTTGTCTAATAGATTGCAGGCGAGAAAATATATAATCTTTCTTTCCTCAACCCTCTTAAGTTTGTAGTGGAGACCCTCTTCTGAAATAAAAGACAGATTACCAAGAGAAAAATATGCAGGTTTAGTAATATGTGCTATGCTTAGGACGGGGGAAAAAAAGTAACTCTCTCAACTCAGTGGCTTAAGAGCCGTGCTTAAATAATCTTTTAATAAAGAACAATACATCTCACCACGGTGAGCAGACAAAGGAATTGGCAGTCTCAGGTTCCCAGACACAGGATACTGTGGGAAGGATGTAAAATCTGCTCCCAGGTTCCCCTGGCCCCGCTGGGCCACCTTTGAGATGATAAGGAAGCAGGATTGACATCTCTGTCTGGAGGCCAAAAGTGGGGAAGGCGGGCAGGAGGACTTCCTGGTTTTGTGAATCAGGCACACAGACGGGAAGCAGACAGTTTTCTTGCTTCCTTGCCACAGGAATTTGTATGGCCTGCCTTATGTGAGAAAGGGTAGTTCAGATAGATCCTTTGGTATCTACTGCTTCTTAACTACACTTTCCTCAGAAATATTTATATCACAGAGGCATATTCTCTGGTGAAATACTCCAGTTTTCTTCAAAATTTCAAATACCAAAATTCCAAATACCACTGTTTACCTTGTGGTTTAAATGCTGAGAAATACATCAATTATTACACGTAAATGTAACAAGGAAAGTAGTAGAGTAGCTATGCCTTAATTTTTAACACACCACACCACATTAATTTGACTCTTTTTCACAGAATACCAGATTTTCCTTTACATAAAAAACTTACTATCCTCTACCAGAGTTTATTTGGTGGAAAATATGGTTAGGTCTATTGAAACATGACCCACATTTGCATGTCTTTCTAATGTAGCTATGAACTCTTTAATAAATGGACAATGACATTTAGATGTTCCATTTGTCCTCTCCAAAATCGTTTGCTAATAAGCGAAATTGGGTGGTAGCTTGTTACCTGTACACCACTATGTAGAATACCAATGGCAGAAAGACTTAGGAATACATTCTGTCTTACTGAAAATTTACGCTGAAGATAAAATATTAGAGGATGTACAAAAAATATTACTTCAATACCTTTAAAAAAGCAAACTGGGTGATGTCAGTGAATGTGGCAGAGTAAGAATCTCTGAAAATTACTCCTTCAAAGAAAAACAGAAAATGACAAAGATTGTCAGAATCAACTTTTCAGAACTCTGGAAATGAATTAAAGCTATGTAGTTATGTATTGACTAACCTAGAAGCACTTATTCAAGAAAAGAGCTGGATCTTATTAAGGATAGTGAACTTTGTCACATTTTAACTTGTCTTAGCCCAATCATTCCATCCCCAGTTCAGCTGTAGTTCTGAAAAATAACATCCCACATTTCTGGTACCCTGAGTGCAAAATGGAGCTGCTGCTCTTTCAAAGATTCATTTCTTTAAAAATTGTTAATATTTAATCTGTTTGGTGGTTTGCTAGATGACCCACTTGAATGCTTGCCTTTATTTGACCTGACTCAGAGATCTGCCAGTGCTAAAATTCTCTTCCTGGGGAGTAGTTGCCAAAAACATGTACAGACACACGTTTAATGTGGTTGCAGCCTGAAGCAATGAATAAACGTTGGAGCAAACAATAGCCTAATCAAAGAGTTTCAGAGGAAGGGTTTCCAGTGAAGTACACATAAAGACCCTTAAAATATTAAATAGAGATACTTTTCTCTATAGGAGGCATCCTCAAGAAAAATCTGGGAAGGTGCTAAACATTCTCATCTAGCTGGTTTTCAAATGAAGGCTATAGCAGAGCTATAACCTGCCTGTCTGTGTCAGAGGTGTGTCCCTAGACGCACAGAGAGCCCCTCAGCAAACACTTAAAGATTTATTGATTCCAAGGATTTAAGGAAAACTTTGTTCAATTATTATTTGACCAAGAACTGAGCAGAGACTTCAGTGGACGCACCTGACAATGAATATAGATTATATAGAATAAGTTATAAATATGCACTAAACAAACAGGCAGCCCCTACTGTGACAAGCAGAAACAACAGAAAAGAAGCAGAGGGTACAGGACAGTTATCTGGGTGACCTTAGACAGGCCAAGTTCTCCTTTCTTGCTTGTAGTTAAAGTATAACCACAGAATGTGCCGAGAATGTAACATCTTGAGATAGAGAAGAACTGCCTCAAACAGCCCAGGGCTTGTTCCTCTTTTTGCTAAGGAATGTGACATCTTGAGTTAGGAACTGCTTTGTTCTTCTCTCCTCTAGAAGCCAAATGTCCTTCACAGCTTTGCCCAATGGGACACATGACCCCTGACATACGTAACCCAGGATGGGATGCCTTGTCAGAGTCTCTCAGATATGGAGCAAAATGGGCCATGTGCAGTCAAGACTCCATCTACCCTGGGCAGCTTGTCTAAGCCTCGAGGGACCTGCCAGTGATGGATCTGAGACCTCTTCTGTCCTTGGCTGCCTATCTGTAAGGAACAAACTTGCTTTGCATAACATGCTTCATTTTATGTGTGTGTTCTGTGTCACAGGACTCAGACAAATAGGTAAGCAGTGCAAGGTGGACCTAATCAGTAGTCCAGAATACAGTGGGCATAAGTGTGTGGATTCTTGTTCCTGCTGGTTGGCATAATAATGACCTTTGCTATTCTCCAAACAGTAAGAATTGTCTCTTGAGATTTGTAATTAGTAAACCTGCTTTGCATGAGCATGGGAATCTGATTTGCAGCATTGTCATATAATATTATTTTAATATGCAGTTTTCAACAAAAATTAAGAAACGCAAAGAAACAAAAATTATATGACCTATAGCCAAGGGAAAAATTCAGTAGAAATTGTCCAAGAGCAAACCTTAACATTAGACTTAAAAGACAAAAATTTTAAATTAGCAGTTTAAATATGTTCAAAGAGCTCGAGAAAACCATGTATAAAGAACTAATGGAAAGCATAGAACAATGCCTCAAATACCAGTATCAATACAGTAAGCTCAGAAAATGTTTAGGGCTATGTAAATACTCTGAATAATACTAGAATGGTAATACCTTTGTCCAAACCCATAAAATGCATAGTACTAAGTGTAAACCCCAATATAAACTATGGATTTTGGTGATAATAATGGTTGATGTAAGTTCTTTTTTTTTTTTTTTTTTGAGACAGAATCTTGCTCTGTCGCCTAGGCTGGAGTGTTATGGTGCCATCTTGGCTCACTGCAACCTCGGCCTCCAAGGTTCAAGTAATTCTCCCTGCCTCAGCCTCCTGAGTAGCTGAGATTACAGGTGCCTACCACCACAACAGGCTAATTTTTGTATTTTTGGTAGAGACAGAATTTTGATATGTTGGCCAGGCTGGTCTCAAACTCCTGACCTCAGGTGATCAGCCCTTCTTGGCCTCCCAAAGTGCTGGGATTACATGTGTGAGCCACCATGCCTGGCCAAGTTCATCAAGTTGAACACACTGGTGGAGAAGGCTGATGATGGGGTGGGCTGTGCATATACAAAATGGTAGAGGGTATATAGGAAATTTCTGCACCTTCCTCTAAGTTTTGCTATGAATCTAAAGCTACCCTTAAAAAGTATTTTTAAAAAGTGATGGAAATTATTAAAGGATACCAAGTAAACATTCTGAAGATCTAGATTCCTTAGAATCTATAAAACATCTTTAGAGCTAATAAACCAGTTCAGTAAGCTTGAAAGACACAGTATCAGTAATCAGAAATTTAGTTGTATTTCTATGCAATAGCAATGAACAATCCAGTCATAGAAGCAAGAAAGCATTTCCTTCTATAATATCATAAAAAGAATCAAATACCTAGTAGTGTATTTAATTAGAGAAGTTCAAGACTTATACATTAGACACCAAAAAAATGAAAAGGGAACAAAAATGCTGAAATAAATAACAGACCTAAATGAATGAAAAGACATCCTGTGGTCATGGATTGGAAGACAATATTGTTGATGGCAGTATTTTATAAAATGTAACTGCAAAGCTACAGTAATCATAACAGAGTGAAACTGGCATGGGGTTAGACAGATAGATTAATTAAATAAAGTTGACTGTCCAGAAACAGACACACAACATCCATAGTCAATTGATTTTTATAACTGTGTCAAAACCAAACAATAAGACAGAAATAATTTTTAACATATTGTAGTGGGACAACTGGATAGCCACACCCAGTAGAATACATTTATAACCCCATAATAGACTAGATAGTAAATATTGACTCAAAATGGACTGAAGAATTACACATAAGTGCTATAAGCTATATGGACTTTTAGAAGAAAATCTTTGTAAAAATCTTTGTGATCTTTGATTAGCCACATTATTAGACATGACAGCAAAAGCTCAAGCAACCAAGGCAGGGAAAATATAAAATGAAGATCATCACAACTGAAATTTTTGTGTATCAAAAATAAGCAAAAACAGTATGTAAGTGCCTACTATCTATAAAATAGAAAGAACACTTGCAACTCAGCAAAAATCTAAATGTGTCTACGCCTCTAGCAAGATTAGGAAAATCTTCCTAAAGTATTCCTTTAAATGTTTTCCAGGTTCTTTACTTTTTCTCCTTTTCTCCCAAGAATGCCAATAATTCATAGGTTTGGTCACTTTCCATAATCCCATATTTTTCAGAGACTTTGTTCATTTAAAAAAAAAATTCTCTTTCCTTTTTTTGTCTGACTGGGTTAGTTTGAAAGACCAATATTTAAGCTCTGAAATTCTTTCCTCTGTTAGATCCAGTCTATTGAGAAAGATTTGATTGCATTTTGAAAATTCTTAAGTGTGTTTTTTAGTCCCAGTAGCTCTGTTTGATTTCTTTATAAGATGTTTACTTCTTCCTTTATTTCTTCGATTGCTTTAGAGCTTTCTTTGTGTTGATTTTCAACCTTGTCTTGGATCTTGTTGAGTTTCCCTGCAATCCATGCTTTGCATTCTCCATCTGTATCTCTCTGCCTCCATTTTGGCTAAGAACCATGGCTGGACAGCTAGAGTGAAACTGTGGTAGTGTCACAACATTCAGATTCTTATGATGGCAGAATTCTTATGCTGGTTTCTTCTCATTTGGAGAGGACTCTGTTGGGTAGGGTCTTTTGACTTTCCTTCTATAGTCCTGTGGACTTCTGTTAGCAGGTTTTGTACTGAGCTGGGTGGTATAACCTGCAGTCCATTAAATTGTATTTGCAGGTAAATGCCAGCTGCTGCACAATCAGGTGCATATGGACCTGATCTTTGTTTACTGTGAGGTGGTCTCTTTTGTTTGAGGTGAAGGATTGGACAACGGGGTGGCTGGTGCTCTGAGCTTCCTATTCCTTGAGGCCACTTTCACAGAGGACATAGCTGGGCCAGGCTGGAGCCCCTGGCTTGCCCACAGATACTTCAATGCTGAGCACAGGTACTAGCCCTGATGAGGGTGGCTGGGAGAGGCTCCTGGTGAAGCGCACTGAGGTATCTGCAGCAGGATTGGGAAGTTGCATTTGCTTCCTATCCTACATAGGCAGAAACACAACCTGCTTCCCTATCCACCTCTGTTTCAAGCTCATACTCCTAGTTCACATGCACACTGTAGTCTATCTCCAGCCCGCAATGTGGTTGAGAGCCACAGAGAACACGTATTTTGTTACTGTCTATGGGACTGGTTTAAAGGCATAACCACTTCACTCAATCTGATGCACAAATGTAGACCTCCAATTATAAAAATCCTAAAAGAAAACCTAGGGAGTAATATTTTAGACATAAGCCTTTGTCAAAGAATTTATGACTACGTCCCTAAAAGCAATTACAACAAAACCAAATATTGACAAATGGAACCTCATTAAACTAAACAGCTTCTGCACAACATAAGAAGCTACAAACAGAGTGGACAGACTACAGAATGGGGAAAAATATTCACAAATGTATCAAACAAAGGTCTAGTATCTAGAATCCATATGGAACTTAAAAAATTCCACAAGCAAAAAACATATAACCAAATTAAACAATGTGCAAAGGTCATGAACAGAAACTTCTCTAAAGAAGACCTACATGTGGCCAACAAATATAGGAAAAAATGTTCATCATCACTAATCATTAGAGCAATGCAAAACCATACAGAGAGAGCATGTTACACCAATCAGACTGGCTATGATTAAAATGTCAAAAAAAAAAAAAAATCAGGCAATGGCAAGCTTATGAAGAAAAGGGAACACTTATACACTGTTGGTGGGAATATAAATTAATTTAGCCACTGTGGAAAGCAAGAACTACCCTTCAACTTAGCAACCCAGATACTGGGTATATACCCAAAGGAGTATAGATCATTATACCAAAAAGACAAAGGCACTTACATGTTTGTTGCAGCACTATTCACAATAGTAAAAACATAGAATCAACCAAAGTCCTGGGAACTATCAGTGGTGGACTGGATGAAAAAAATGTGGTACAAATGCATCATAAAATACCATGCAGTTATAGCATAGAATGAAATCATGTCCTTTGTAGCAACATGGATACAGCAAGAAGCCATTATCGGAAGTGAACTAGTGCAGAAACAGAAAACCAAATACCTCATGTTCTCACTTTTTAGTGTGAGCGAAACATTGAGCATACAAGGACATAAAGGTGGAAACAACAGGCACAATACAAGAGGGTGGAGAGTGAGAGGGGTGAAGTGAAACACTGCCTATCAAGTACTAAGCTCACTACCTGTGTGACAAGATCATTTGTATACCAAACCTCAGTGACACACAATTTACCCATATAACAAACCTGCATATGTACTTCCTGAACCTAAAATAAAATTTGGATAAAAAATTCAAAATAAATAATTAAAATATGGCAACTGATTTCAATAGACATTTCAACAAAGACGCTATAAAATTGGCTAATATGCATATGAAAAGATATTCAACATCATTGCATTGGAAAATACAAATGAAAACCAGAGGAGATACCACTTAATATTTACTGCTGTGGTTGTAATCAAAAAGTCAGACAAAAACAAGTGTTGACAATTACTTGGAAAACTGGAACTCTTATAAATTGCTAGTGGTAATTTAAAAATGATGCAAATGCTTTGCAAAACAGTTTCACAGTTAATTATATGACTTAGCAATTTTACTCCTATCAGTACACTCAAGATAATTAAAAACAAGCATCCACACAAAATTTGAGCATGAATGTTCATAGGAGCATTATTTACAATAAGCATAAAAAATAAAAACAAACCAAATGTCTACCAGCTAATAAATGGATAAATAATATCTGATATATAATGAAGTATTACACTTATACAGTGGACTGTTACTTAGCCACCAAAATAAAAAAGGTCTGAAATATGCTTCAACATGGATTACCTTGAAAACATGATGCTAGGGGAAGAAGCCAGACATAAAAGGCTGTATAATGTATGATTCCATTTATATTAAGTGTCCAGAATAAGCAAGTTGGTAGAGAGAATAAGTAGTTTAGATAGATAGGCAATCAAGTAAATAAATGATTTCCCCATAAATTGTGCTTTTAGGAAAAAGCTTTTTGTGAGAAGTCATTGTCTCTCTTGCCTATGAACCATGGTCTGTAATATCATTATGATTTTCATACAGGTCAATAGGACTTTTATTGTGGTAAAGAGTCTGTTTTGTCAGTATTTGGATTTTTATTTTTATGTTAATGCTGATTAGTTGTGTCTAAATTTTAAAAGGAGGAAGTTACAGTGAGACATCTCTGACTCCTCACTTCCCATTATGGCCAGAACTAGTTTATCAGGTTTCTTTGGGATTCCCTTTGGGCAAGAGCAGCATCCATTAATCAATTCAGTCTTTTAGGGTCTTTAGGATTTTATTTTTTAGTTTATAGGTTTCCTTTTTTGTCAAAGTATGCTAGTAGTGGTACTGATGGCTAAGTTTTTATTTTTGTCTCATGTCGATGCCAGAGTGGTGTGCTGCCTGACCCGGTTCTATCATGTCCCTAGGTGGGTCGCCTATGGCCAAGGGACTTACAGCCAAAAGAGTCATACTCAATTACATGTTCTAGGCCAGATGGGAATGGAGGAGGGCAAGTATGCATTAACCTTTAAAACCCATTTTAAACAACATTACAGCCAAAAATTAAAAGCCAAAAGGCAAGGATACAAAATTGACTTATTTATAAATTTTATGAATTGAGCTACTGTAATCTTGGCTTGTAGCAATTAGTTATACAAAATAGAAGCATTTTGTTCAGCTGTTCAGGCATCTGTGTGCCTGCCCTTGATTTGGAGGACATGAACTAATTATATCCTTCAAAACTGCCCCTTACAATCTTATGTGATGGTTCCTGAACCTGAAGAAATTGAATAGTTGCAAATTCTGTAGGTAAAACAAAATATAAAGAATTAGCAATGTTTTAAATAAAGATGTCATAAGCCCTGCCTAGTTTTGAGAATAACAGAAAAGGAAGCTTATAAGTGGCAAAATATTTACATTATTTAGTATTAAGGCATAGAATAAATTACGTTAATTTAGATAGAGGCAAAAGTATTAAATGAATCTTAATGTTTTTGAATACAGACCTGTCCCTGCGTTTGTGTTGCATGAAAGCAGTTTACTTTGATCGTTGCCTTTGCCTGGGTCTAACGACAAGACTTTGGTTAGCTTGAGTTTGGGTCAGATACCAGCAGGAGTCAGCGCCTTCCTTAGATGAGATACGTGTACCCAGAAGTCAAAGCCCTATAATTTAATAACACAAGTATTAGTTAATAGCACATGACAAGGACCTTTTCAAGGGGATTGAGGGGCTGATACTGGAGTACATACCCTGACTAGAAACTGTAAAAAGATTCTATAGGAGCATGATGATGAATTTTTACAACTTTGATAAACCTCAGCAATAGGTCAGGGATTTAATTTAGGATTAAATTTTGAGGATGTTTGTCAAAGATGTTAAAAGGCTTACAACATTTGACCAAAACAGAACCATGGGTAATTGTAAAATAGTAGCTACTCATTTAACCAAAGTAATAATTAAAAATCCTTAAAGGCAACATAGAAAGTTATATCTATGTAAAAACCTTAAGCCTTTTAAGTCTCAGTTTTTTAAAGCAATTAAAACTCTAATGAAGACAGTATAGCAACTATCCTGATAAAGTATAAATTTTGTTTCATAACTAGTTACCAAGAAAACAAAAAAGAAAAAAAAATCATTTTGCAGTGTGACTGCCTCTCTTTATTTAAAATCCATTTAGATAACCAGGAAGTCAAACATGATTTAAAAAGTGGTTGAATTTAATTGGACACAGGAAGACTATGTTTAAGTTTATGAGTGAACCTTACATTATAGAGGAAACAAGAGAAAGGAAAACTGATACCTTGAGCAGTGGAATACAGGACTCTTGATAACAGTATTAGAAGTTTTCTGATTACTTTGAAAATTTAGACATATTAAGAAAAGCCAAGAGCATAGAATTAAGTTATACATTTTTGATCTATAAGATAAAAATATTTCAGCATCAGGTCACAATAACCGTCAGAACCAGAGGCAAAAATTTAGAGAAGCTAGCTAAAAAGATGAAGGCGAGAGTTTTATCTCAGGTCCTTTTAAAGGCAGACAAAGTTGAAAACAGCAAGGCACAATAAAAGTTGAATTTCTAATATATGATTCTGATAACTTATTAAAAGAAAGTTTATAGAATTAAAATCAAAACCTCTTATGATTTTATTAAAAGTAAATCAATACCTTAAGAAAACATTATTTGAACATAGGGGACTAAACTTTAGAAGACTATTTTGAATAATTCCCTTTTCATTATAACTACCTTAATTACATTCAAAACTCCTTTTATAAACTCCTCTTCATGAAAGTTATTCCAACTTATACAGACTATTTATGACATAATTGAACTTTCTAACTTGTCCTATACTTCCCCTATTCCTAAATAAACAATTATTTTTCTTGAGGACAAAATTTACCATATAGTATTCTTTCCTATATAAATTATACTTTTTTCTTTATAACCTTCCTTACCAAAAGTACGTAATCATATTCATAACTTTATTCGCATCTCTCTCGCCTACTTACTGATTTTTTAACTTTTTCATAAATAACTTATAAATAATCCTCAAGTTACATAATATTTTTTCTCAATAAGAACATAATTTATAGAATTATATATTAACTAGAATTTTAATTTTTAGTAACTTTAAATTTTAGCAAAAATTTAGGAAGCAAGAATTCCTAAACTGTTTATTAGATTTCAGTATTTTATAGATGAAACAATCTGAGAAGTTTTAGAAATATATTACCACATTATAACTTTTTTAAAGCTGTAAATAACCCAGACACCCAATGAGCATCCAAAAGAATTTTAGTTTTTTGTGTTTTTCTTTTTGAGATGGAGTCTCACTCTGTCGCCCAGGCTGGAGTGCAGTGGCGCGATCCCGGCTCACTGCAAGCTCCGCCTCCCGGGTTCCCGCCATTCTCCTGCCTCAGCCTCCTGAGTCGCTGGGACTGCAGGCTCCCACCACTAGGCCTGGCTAATTTTTTGTATTTTTTGTAGAGACAGAGTTTCACCGTGTTAGCCAGGATGGTCTGGATCTCCTGACCTCGTGATTCGCCCGCCTTGGCCTCCCAAAGTGCTGAGATTACAGGCGTGAGCCACCATGCCAGGCCTTAACAATTTTAGTTTTAAATTACAAAGAAGTCCATTTACAAGCATTAATTTCATTTACATGTATTCATTTTTTTGATAAATTTTAAGCTTATTAAGATTACTTTTGAAAAATGAGATATTACACAAAGCTAGTCATTAAAGTTATTTTTAGTCATTAAATTATTTTTCTATTAACATTTTAAAGTCTGTAAGCATTAAACGTTCACCTGAGAACCTTAAAGTTAAACATATGAGCATTTTATCTGTTTTCATTGAATTAGCAATTTGAAATTATACTTATTTGTCAAAAAAAGCCAAAGATTATTGGTTTTGGTTGGGTTTATAGTGTCAACCTGAAAACATTTAGCACAGGCAAATATAAAACTTTTTTACTCAGACAAAATGTATGTCGACAATTCTGGAGACATTTTTATTTTTATCTCATCAATGATTTTAAAGCCAGTTTATTTATTGAAGATTATTAAGTTCATGTGACCTTGAATACCATTTGGACTTATTTAAGAGTTCTCATCTATTTATAAGCCAACTTGGTAGGATGCTAGACACAATAAAGAACATAAAGCATGTATAGACACATAAACGTATCTATACATGTATGCACACATACAAACAAAGATCCAGCAGTTTTTTTCTCAAAACTCTGCCCACGAGACAGCATCACAAACTCACTGAACAATAAAAGATAACTGGATCCAAGTTATTTCTGACAAAATGGTAACCCGTCTAAATGGCTAAACATTGCTAATACGTAATCCAATGAGGGACATAAAGCAAAATTTTGGGTAAAGCAGTTTAACTGGCAGTTTTGATTTTAAAACTTCTTTTACTTCTGTTTCCTTTTTAAAATGTAAATAATATTTTAATGTTTTTATTTTAGCCTGAACTGACTGAGATGTATAAAAAAACAAAGTCTCCAAGTAACCTTGAAACAATGAATTTAATCTCAACACTAGTAGCTTAATAACAGCAGATTCAAATCAGGCAGAAAATGAAAATCAGAAATACAGAGCTTTAGAAGACTATACTTAACTCTATTGTTGCAGATGAAGCATTTGGGCTCTGGATTTGTCTTGCTGTTATTTGATCATCAGTTTAAAATGTGCACAAAAATGAGCTATATTATATAACTAGTTGGAATTTCAGATAGTTTAGAAAATAGTTCACATGCTTTCTCCCCTAGAACACTTGCCACAGATAAAAGGAATACTCTGGAGAAAGAGGATGACGATATGAGGGCCAGGAGTTTGGAAACTGTTTCTCCCCTAACTAAGAGCCTCTCTTGCTGCCTTCTGACAATTGGATGCACCTGGTCTTGGCCGGTGGGATGGAGACTGTGCCAAAGCACCCTTGGAGGGTGGGCGTAACACTAAACAGAGACATAGATACACATGAATCTGATGCAGACGGAGCACTCCAAACCGATTCTGAAAGAGGGGAGACTGAAGCAAAGTCCTGAGATCTTAACCTCAAACTGAGATAGCACCACAGAGTGACCTGCATTAAGTCCACATGGCACCACAGATGACATATACTGGGTCTAAATGGCTGCAGAGCTCAGATGGCGGAAACAAGATTTCTGGGCGCACTTTGGTTGATTTACCTAATTCTGGAAGCCTGCCAACTTCTCAGATTTTTTTTTTTTTTACACTGACAGAACGTTGGAGTAGGTGATGCCATGAAGGAGAGAGAAGGGAAGATCCCTGAGCCAAAAGCACTCTCAACAGCTGCTGGCCATTCCCTGAGCTCCCAGCAAGGGGGTCACCAGGCCACCAGCAGCTGGCATTTACAAGTGGCTGCCATCCCACCTGGTAGCATGAATGGGTAAGCCCTGGTACACTGCTGCAGCCAATGGTTCCATTCATTGGAAACCATGTGTATAGGCTGAGCTGCTTGAACCACACAGTTCCTCAAATGGGTCACCAAATTTCTACCTAGCTCAAGTCCGGCCACTTACTGCTCAGAGCGCTGACAATATGAGAAGCAACGAGTGGTGAAAGGAAAGCAGTTTTATTAATCAAATGCTAGTAGTTGAGGATTGGCCAGGCTCACGTCTTTAAAAGACCATTCCAGCTTTTGAGGCTTAATGAAGGGGTTTAAGGAAGAAAACTTGGGGTGCGAAACGTGAGTGGTGCAGGAGGGTGCAGGTCTGTGTGTCTTGTTCTGATGGTTATCTTAGGTAATCGCCCAACCAGAGGTCTGGTTGGTGTCATCTCAATTTTATCTTTGTAGTAGTGGACTAGTTCTTCATAACTCCACCTAAGCAGGAGGATAATGCAGCTAGGTCTCTGTGCCTGGTCTGTTTCAAGATTAGCCCCCAGAACTTTCAAGAAGCACATAATTAGATACAAGCATATAGTTAGGTAAACATGTATGTTGTAAGGGAGTGTATGGTGAGAAAAGGAGCGTTTTAATGTTTCAAAGACATTATATTTCAAAACTATATTCCAGCACTACAGAGAAAAAAAAGAAGGGGATTTCTGTAGTAAGATGCAACTTTATATCTTGAGACTACGGAGAAAAGAGGAAAAGAAAAAAATAAAGTATAGTTTTAGGTTGAACTGTTGTTTGTTGACAATGACAGTAGAATTTTTATAGGTATGCATTATTAGCAGAAATTCTTCCTCCTAGTTGCTAAGAGTTTTTATCCTAGATAATAATTGATTATGAATATTTCTTTTCTTTTACTGATCTGTTATTATAAACAATTATCAGTTTGGTCTTTCAATGTGAAACCTGTCTTCCATTCCAAGTATATATTATCCTTTTTATATATTCCTGAATTGTGTGTGTTGATATGTTGTTACAGGTCTTTGCATTTATGTTCATGAATGAAGTCAATCCATAGGTTTGTATGTATTTTTTAAAATAATGCTTTTGTCTGGTTTTGGCGTCAGAGTAGTGGTACCCTCATAATATGAATTGAGAATTATTTCCTTCTATTCTATTTTGTGGAATATTTTGTGTAGAATTAATACCTTTTCTTCTATAAATGTTTGCTAAAGTTCATATTTCAGTCAGGGGATTATATTTGTCGGATGATTCATTCATTTTGTTTGTTGTTGTTGTTGATTTTCCTACAAATGGACTCATGTGCATATAAACATTTATTCAAACAATGAAGGCATCCCTCTGCACATTCTTCTGTTTCTTTCTCTCTGCAGCTCCCTTCTACCTGGCATTCTATCCTACAAATGCTAGCCAGTTTGACATCTTCCAACTTCAACTTTTGTCTCCTTGAATCAAGGTTATTGTGAGACTCTGTTTGGGTGTCTGCTCTCAGTCTGATATTTGGGCACTGCCTCCAAATGATAATCTAGGGAAATCATGTTATTTATATTATTTGGTTTGTCTTCTATTGGGAATCACAGTCTTGCATAGCCTGTGGTACAATGTCCAAAGCGAATCATTTTATATTTTTGTCAACTTTCCATTTGTTTAAGCCAATATGGTATGTCTGTTCCCTCAACAAAGCAAAATAATGTGCTTTTTAGAAATGAAATCTCACTGATCTTCTGATATTTTCATATTATCACTCAAAATTTTTTGATTCATTCAGTCTTATGATGACTGTGCTTTTGAGAATTAAAGAAAACAGCTTCCAAGCACACTTGAAAAAAAGTGTATCTAGGAGTGGAGCTAAAACATCTTGGAGGATTTTTTGTGAGACAGACATAAATAGTATGCAGAAAGCACTGAAAAACTATTCTAAATTAAAGGTGACAGGTGACAATTAAGATAAATTTTCAAAATACTCCCTGGCATTTTCAGAAATTCTCAGGACCAGAAATGATTCAATAAGGAACAAAGATTTCTTGTAGTCAGGCAGACATAGTTTGTACTATAGTATTTGGATATTAAAAGAAACAGCTGTTAGTGAGAGAAAAATTGCGAATTTCATAATTTTTTAAAACCTTAGTCTTAAATGTTAAGACTAAGTTTACCTTACCCTTCAATTTAACATTTTCAGTTAATCACTTTTATATAATTTTCAAATATATCGTGTTAAATTTTGTTATCAGATTACTTTTTATGCCTTTGACCAGAAAGTACAAGTCATGAGAATTCGGCTTGTAGTTTGATCAAATTATAACTTATTTGCCTAACTAGACTCTGAATAAGTTTAACCTAGAATTGGACTTACACAAAATTATTACTTCTTTATATGTGAGTTCATCCAATGAGAGAATTGTAAATTTTCCTGAAAAGTTACCATTTCCAAAACATCCACAAATATTAGATCAATGTCAAGCTCTAATTGCAGGTGTCAACATGTCCAGCATACTTAATCACCAGGTAATTAAGTTTAATTTGTCAATTATATTTTTGTAAGTGCATATTATTTTGTTGGATTAAATATTGGTTTAAAAAAGGAACTCCAGAAGTTTAAAACTAACCTAACCTGAGATTACATAAGTCATTACACAGTAATAAAAGAAAAATATTTTGTTTTATTCTGCATATGCCATTGATTGTCAATACAGATGTAGAGCCTCTTTTTCTCAAAGAACATGAGTCCATGAATATGAGATCATTTTAATCATGAGCAGACTAACTCCAGTCTGCCGGTGTCAGTACATGTCTATATCTAGATATCTATACCCATATCTATATCTAATCTGTAGGTATCTATTTGTATCTAAGATTTCCATGACAAGATATTAATTCCCGGGTAGTTTTTGGTAACTTTAACTTTCTTGAGTAAGTCTAGCATTATGCAGCTCTTGTGTGACGCTTCCCCTGAACAAAATAGAGCACACTATTTCGTGAAATGCCAGGGTTTGAATGATGTTGTACTCTCCAACATTTATTTTGAAATTAATTCCCAATACAACAGTATTAAGAGTCATGGCCTTGGGTGGAGCCCGCATGAATAGAATTAGCACCTTCATAAAAGGGCTTGAGGTTGAAGGGAGCTCTCTTGCCCTTCAGATCCTTGGACTGTGAGAAGACACCGCACTCTTCCTCTACAGAGGATGCTAAAACAAAAGGCCATATTGGAAGCAGAGAGGAGCCCTCGCCAGACACCACTTCAGACATAAACACTCAACACATTAGGAGATAAGGCTTTAGTTACGTATCATTTCTTCCCAAAGAGGTCTTGTTAACTCCAAGAGTAGGTATCCTATTCCATTATTTTGTTTCATAGGCCTTTTTAAAAATTATCATTAACAGCAAATTATATCTCCATTTATTTTTGTGTTTCTGATTTTTGCTACTCTCCTCTATCAGGAAGTAAGCTCAATAAAAGCCTAAGAATTTTCTTTCTCTGAACAGATCTGAATAACAAAAACAAAATTGAGTTAGTATATGTTGAATCTCAGATGGTGCTTCAGATTAAAGCATCAGTTTACAATCATCCCAGTACTGGAAAGCAGAATGGAATTTGAAAATGACGTGACTACGGTGATGATGATGGAGGGCTGAATAACAGCCACCAGATGTTGATGCATCCCTGTGCTGTGGCAACTCCTTAGCCAAAGGAGAGATTTTAGTTTAACATCGTTATTGATAAAATAGATGATTTTAAAAGTTTTGAATGTCATAAGGAGAGTAAAGGATACCACTCAACCCAAAATATTTAAACTTTAAGCAAACAAAGAAATGAGAAGAGCAAAGGTAAAGAAAACAAAGAAGGTAAAGGGGAAAAGGTAAGTGAGAAAAAGACATTGATGCAACTGAACTAAATGCAAAAAAAGAAACTCAATGGCAAAAACAGAGATCTGTTCGTTGTGTAGTAGATTAAATAAAACATCTTTGAAAAATGATTTACATTATAGTCTCTCAACATAGGTTGTCTCATAAAATATACTACATAGGGGTTTAAAGGTCCTACAGTTTTATGCATGAAGCAGGTCTAAAATCTCCAGCATTTTTTTTATGAATGTCTTTACTTTGCTAACGCATCAAATCTCTTGTTAATATGGAATATCTCCTTATGTAAAAAATAAATTTTATTTTGGTTAAGAGAGGATTATTTGTTCTTCCAGCTGTCATACCCAAATAGCCAATTACTCACTGAAATATCCCTGTGAAAGCTCTTCAGCCCCTGTGCTAGTGTGGGTAATTGGCAATAATGTCTGAAAATCCACTGGAAAATATTTTGACTGTTCATCAAGTATCGCAATGAACCAAGATTATGTTATATCATTATGAATTCAATTATTAATTGATCAATCACTACACTCTAAAATAACTGATGGTTTAGGATTTTTCTGTGCCTCCAAGGAAATTAAAGGCAAATCCATGTCAGTCATCTGTTAACAAAGGCTCCTTTAAGGAAGCCACTGGAATACGAATGGAAAGCCCTGCAGCAGTTTTGGTCAACTCTAACCTACTGACTTTTATTTTATTTTTTTTCTTAATAACCCTTTATTTAAGGTGCCTATTTGATTTTCCTCTGACTTTTCTACCTTAAAAAGGAAATTTGGTTCAAAAGTAATATATCAAAGTACTTAACACTGATACAAATTAGAGTTCTGTCTATTTCTTTTTTTATACACGTTTCTAGTAGATATAGTTTTGCAGAAGCCTGAGGATAGAAAAACACCAAAGTCTCAGCTATTTGAGACTTCAATGGGAGAACTGTTTATCCCCTCAAGATCTTTTTTTTTTTTTTTAAATCACAGACAGGCATAGTCTTTCCCTGAAAATCTCAAATAAAAAGATTTTTCTTCCCTCCCACTAACCCTGTTACTGAAATTTTATTTTATGCCTGGCAACACAACCCAACATTTAACATGCATTAATTTTTGATATAATCTATACCATGTGGAATGACACTTCTCTACACTAACATTAGAGCCTATATTAGCACACTTGTTCTGGAACACACATTGTCCCTTCTTTTCATCATTGCTAAGATGAGAAGGAGGACAGCAGGAAGAACATTCCCATTCATGTGTTAAAACACTGACTGCCTCCTCACCTTGTCAAGCAAGGGGCCAGATTTTGAGATAAACAAACAAACAAACAAACAAACAATGGAAAGCATCAAACCTGGGCAATTGATGAGCTAGCAGTCTACTGGGGAAGACTCACTAAAGCTTATTTGCGTGAATTATTAAGTGCTGTGGTGCACACCATGGGAATTAAACTGATATTTATGTATCTTCTACTAAGAAGCTTTCCCATTTCTTGAGAAAGGGCATTGTCCACTTCTTGCTTATTGTACACACTCATCCCACTCCAAGTATGACTTAATGTAGTGATTTGCATAAAGGAATATATTATTTCCCAAACTTTTGTTAAGACTGGAATCACCAGAGGCAAATATAAAATATGAACTCCCACAGTTGAGAGTTGTATGGTATAGTGATTAAAATCTTTGATCTGGTGTCAGAGTGCTTGGGTTCAATTCTCAGACCTATTACTCATTAGCTGAGTGAACTTGAGTAAATTATTTAATTTTCTGCAACTCAGTTCTCTCATCTTAGAGTGGAAAAATATGCCTTCATAGTATTGCTAGAAGGGTTAAATGAGTTTTATATGAAGAATTCTTAAAGTTACGTTAGACCCAAGGTAAACATTCTCCACTGTTGCTAGGTTTTACTAGGGATGTCCTGAATCATAATGAACAACTGTCATATCATCAGAGATCCATTCCAAGATTCCGACACTCTTTATTTTTTAATTGTAAATTGTTTTCTTCATAGATAGTTCACCTGACACATTACTTATTTCTTTATTTTTTTACATCTTTCTCACCCTCAGTATAAGGGATTTTTAGAAAATGATGAATTTTGTCTCACTGTAATATTTCTTGCACTGAGAACATTGCCTGAATGAACACACATGAAAGATGTGTGATTTATTTTACTTGACTAAATTAAAAATAAATTGTTGAATAAAGAATACATTTCATATTAGCTTAAATACTAGGTTGGTGCAAAAGTAATTGTAGTTTTTGCCATTGAAAGAAATGCCAACAATCGAAATAACTGCACCACCCTACCAGCAAATATTTTAAAAAGAAAGATTGTTCCTTAAAGGTAATCAGGAACGACTGGCACTGCCTTGCATTCCCCACAGCTGGACTATAACCTACAAGATCTTCTTCCTGCCTCTAGGCTCCTGACCTCCCTAGCACCAACACTTCTAGAATCCAGATGGCCTAACCACAATTGCTCTTACCCTCAATTTTCTTAGAATATTTACTTTAGAAAACTTTTATTTTCTGTACCCCTTTGAAATGGTAATTTTTAAGAAGCATCTTTCACGTTTTAAAACTCAAGACTTTATTTTTTAAGGACCTGGGAGCAGTCCCTTTGAAATGCAATCATCAAGGAAGATAGCGCCTCCCTGGTCTTGTCTCCGTGGGAGGGTAGAAGCCTAACTTCCTGGGGCCCTTGCTGCAAGGTCTAAAACTACCTCCCACTGTGAAGATGACTGCTCCTTTGTGGCAGTCCAACTAATAAGCACATATGGGCTAAGTTCCGCACACCCAGCTCTTAAAAATCCACTAGCTCTTTGTTTTTGTACAATTGATAGACATGGCCCCTCTTTGCTATTGCAATAGCCTTGAATAAAGCCATCCAGCACAATGCTTTGACAAAAGAAACCTTTATGATTCAAGTTGTGTGGAGAATTCAGAAAGCACTCTTTGAGAGACAGTTCACATCAAAGTTTTGTGGTGTTTAAGAGATGGATTACTAATATGTTAGTCAGTAGCTTTATTTTATTTTATTTTATTTTCAGTTTGAAGGTAATTATACATTGCAGAGCAGCTCTTCTTCTGAATGTGGCGCTCCGGACTGGTAATTCTTTTGGTTTGTTTTGTTTAATCCTGACTGATTTAATGAAAAGTCATGAGGTAGGCTGCCTCAGGGTTGGTTCAGTGTCTCAGTCATGTAAACAAGGACCAAGATCTTTAAAATCCTTGCATTCTACTAACTTCCACATCCCAGCTTTTGGCTTCTATGCCCACACTTGTTTCTGACATTCACGGGAGGGCTGCTGAGCTCTAGACACCAGATCCAATGTCCGCAGCTGCAGGGTGAGGTGTCGGTGGGAATGAGGAAGAATAACTTTTTCCTCACATGACTATTTCACTCATCCCCTGCCCCTCAGGAAGGACTTTCTCAGAAGCCTCCAGAAGATAACCTCTTATATTTTATTGATCAGAGCTTGGTCACATGTTCATCAGTAGACAAGTCACTGGTAGAGCATGAGATTTTGTGTATTGCTTTGAGTATGGCTGGACACACTGTTACCCAAGCAAAAGTGGCATTCTGTTATCAAGAAAATGGAAAAAACACTGGGCAGGCACATCCCACTCATCTAGAAATTCTTATTGAGCTCTGTAATGCCAAAGACAGCACCTCAGCCAGGTAATTCCTGATACAGAGAAGAAATGTGCAACCGCATTTTAGCAATGTATTTTCTATTACTATGCAGATAAATCTCTTCCCAATGCCTAATTGAAAAAAATGCAACAGAGTTCAATTATACTGACACAATCCTCATTCTTCTAATCTCTGGGGCATTTTCCACTCTTTCTTTCCTAACACCTCATATACAATTACCAAGTCTTGTAGGTTCTACTCTAAGTATCACTAATATTTTGTAAACCTTACTTATCTGTGAATCCAGGAAAAGTTATTGAACTCCAAAACTCAACTGTCTATACCTCGTTGACACTTTATTTAAATCTAGTATCTACTTCTCCAATTTAAGGTCACTTTTCAAACTTGAGGTCTCTCCCCATCGCTCACTGATAAACACTGTTAACATCAATGTCTACATTTTTCTTTCTACCCAGTTATTTTTTCATTCCAGTGTAGCAGGACGAGCCTCGGACAAAACCTCTCAGACACTGAGATAGTGAAGGGAGTGGCTTTAATCAGCTGGGAGTGTCGGCAGGCTAGCATCTTAAAATCCGAACTCCTCGAGTGCTCAACTTCTATCCCTTTTAAGGACTCACAACTCCAAGGGGGTCCACATGAGACGGTTGTGATCGTTGTGATCGACTGAGCAAGCAGGGGTACGATTGAGGAAGCCGGGTACCTGACAGGGTCTGCAAGCACCAGTGGTCAGAGTGAAACAGAACAGAATGAGAGGTTTCACAACGTCCTTCCATACAATGTCTGGCATCTATAGATAACATCAGTTGCTAGGTCAGGGGTCGAATTTTAACTACTAGGCTTAGGTCAGGCAGGCCCAGGCCTGGTTTCGGGTCTGGTTCCTAGGCGCCGGGCTACCTGCCTTTAGTTTTGCTTATTTTTCCTTTTCTGAGTATAAAACAATATAAAACAATATGAGAGACTCTCTCTCTTCCCTCACCATGAGATTTAACATTCACGCCCATGACTATTATCAAGGCTTTGCTTCTCAATTTCTTGGCATCCTCATCTCCTTTGACCTGTATTTGAACTGAAACAAATTCACACATTACTTGTCCAGAAATTTGCAACTTGCAGGCCTTGTAACATTTGGAAACATTCTCAAATATCTATTCTCTATCTATGCTTTTCTATTCACAGTGTTTTACTATATTTAGTCTAATGATAACTGTTCTATAAACTCACTAAAACCAGCCCTTCTTGTCCAATGAATGCTTTATTTCTTTCCATATTAGCCACTTCTTTTTATTCCATGTACCTAGCTATACAATTTCATTCCTTTAATACAATATTTAATCAGATTCTCTCAAATTCCCTCTGTGTTCCCCTGCCATCATGCTGCTTTGACCATGTCTACACGAAGTTCAACTGCCTGCTCTTTCCATGTCTATAAGATTTCAAAAGCGTGCTGCAGAAGACAAATTTTATAACTGTGCTAAATATATCAACTCTTAATCCAGTTTTCAGTTCATCCTCACTCTCAGCTGATTAATTCAAAAACCACATCTCAGATGAAATACAGGCTGCAGCAGCTCAAATCCGGAACTTTTTTTTTTTAGTCACCCAACGTAAAGCTTCCCAACATGATGTCTGTTCTTTCCTTTTGTCCTCCGGTTTATGTGGATGAGGTGTGTCTGTGGAGAACCTGTTTTTTGAATGTGGTATTTAAAGCATGTAGAGTGGAGTTAGCACTGGTTTTGAATCTTGACTTTGCTACTAGATGTCTGCCTGATGCTAAGAAATAATAATTGTTCAATGCCTCTACTTTCTCACCTCTAATTTTGCATAAGTGAGAAATACCATTGCTATTGCCATTGTCACCATTCCTGAAGTGAAAACCCTTTGATAACTCTTTCTGGTAGAAACAAATACATTCCAGGTGTCTTTCTCTTTCCTAATTCTGTCTGTCTTTCCCAGGCATAGTTTGACTATGATCGCCATAATTCCTTTTCAGATTAAGGGAAGTTGATCTCTTTCCCATATAATCTTAATGCCAATTTCTGAACTATTGATTTGTACTTTTGGCTACAATGGCTTATGTGGTTTTGTAACCAAAAACAATGAATCTCTTTCTTTGTTGCTTTATACTGCTGCTGTTTTACAACTGAAACAGTTTTTAAACATGCTGTCCCTTAATCACTGAAGCACATTTTTCCTAAAACTTAACATAGCTTGTAAACTGCTTCCCACATGGGACAGGTTCAAATAGATATTTATCCAAATAAAATATAAATAAATCAATCTTATTTCAAAAAATTTAAGTTATAAAAGGCAAGTGGCAAACCACTTTCATCATGTCAAATGATATTACATAGGAAATTTAGTTTCTCATAACATTAGAGCTTATCTCAGTGACTTCAGTATGATAGGAAAAATATTTTGAACAGAAAATTCACACTGGGTTGCTTTTGAAGAAGGATGGACTCTCCTACCCTTGTTGCTGTAGTCCCCTTTACGGGCTATCCCCTGAATTTGTAAGGTACATGGTTTACCTGATAACAATGCTATTTAAAGTAAAATGTAGTCTCATTCCTCTTCTCCTTCATTCCATTTTTATGGATTCTTTCAATTTATATCTAATCACGTTAGTATTCTATTCTTCTATATCCATTTGAAACTTTCTCGAACTATCAGCTAATTTACTGCTGAAAATTTACTTAATGATTAAAGTGAAAGTGACCCAGGAAGGGGAATAAGGACAACAGAAAGTAGTGAACCCTTTCTTGTTCCGTCACGTATCATGGCACGAGTCTCAGAGATCAGAGAATGAGACCTTCCTTCACATCTCTGAGAAGCTGCTTTTCTCTGAGGAGAATCAGAGTTCTTTTCCAATGAACTATTTTTTATGGGAAGACTTTACCCATTTTTTTCATCCAAAATATTTCACTCACTGTCGAGGATTTACCTATGGATTTTATGTATATGCAATTCGTCAGTTTGAATCCACACTCCATTGCATGCTTCTCACAGATTATTCCTTGGTACCTTGATGAAGACTAGGTTATGGCAGCATTCCGCCTCTCTTTGGGCAGTGTGTGAACCATATTCTCAAGTTGCGTCACATTTTCCTGCAGTGGGATATATAATTAAAACTCTCCTTTAAACCCTAGTTTAGAATAACTGGCCCTGGTTTGTGTTAACTAAGTTTTTGAAAGACTCAAAACACTCATGATTTGAAATCTGTGTAGATGCTGAAAGAACAATGTGGTTTAACTCCAAAATAAAAGTCGAGACTCTTGGACCATTATCAGTGGGACACAACCTGTGCCTGCAAGTTGTAGAATGCATATGCCCATATTTTTAAGAGTTTTATTACTCAATACTAAACTGTTCTGTTTGTCATAGTTTTCTGACACATATGCAAGCAGACCTAGAACAATTGGCCATTTTCCCAGGTCAGGTACTACAACTTGGCCCAGTGAGATTAACTTCCCAGGCCATTTTCCGTTGTGATAAGCTAAATGCAAGTTGTTCAGAGGGTCTGATAAACTCTGGTAAATATACCGTTTCTCTCTTCTGATGGGTTCAGCCCCATTTATAAATACCTCTGCAATAGTTTGCTTCTAAAAAAAGATACGTATTTTACATATTATGTACTATGTTATAAGGTACTTACTAACAAGTTAGAACTAAGATTGTAAGGACTTTATAGAAATTTACTAATTTAAGCCTCATAATCAGCCTACATGTTAAAACCCTTCAATTTGTTTTCATGTGTATGAAATTAAAACCCAGAAATGTTACTTACTTTCCTTTGGGCAGATTATTGACACTAATAGCTGGTGTTCTTTAATCCAGTACTATCAGTGAATTATTAGAGTCATCTTAAAAGACCTGATATCCCACCTATAAAAGATGCTTTGTCCTATGGTATTTCAAGTATAGATTTTAATTTAAATATTGTCATCTCAACCTAAGCAGTTTGTCAATTATGGTTCAACTGTCAGCCATCTCTATTGACCTCAAAAATGTCATGTTTATAATTAATAATCACCAGAGATAAGTTCAGATTTAATTGTGGGTCTCCACAATCTGTAGATAGATTATTGTCACCCATCCTCTCTTTTAGAGAGCTAAATATTCATTTTAGGATGACATTTCCCTCCTATACTTTTAAAACCTGTAATACAGACATTAAAAACAGAAAAATTCTGTCACCTTATCAGATACTATCTTATTTCATCAATCCAGTTTTAAAACCAACTAGACTGACCAATATCCCTGATGAACATCGATGCAAACATCCTCAATAAAATACTGGCAAACCGAATCCAGCAGCACATCAAAAAGCTTATCCACCATGATTAGGTGGGCTTCACCCCTGGGATGCAAGGCTGGTTCAACATACACAAATCAATAAAAGTAATCCAGCACATAAACAGAACCAAAGATGAAAACCACATGATTATCTCAATAGATGCAGACGGCCTTTGACAAAATTCAACAGTCCTCATGCTAAAAACTCTCAATAAATTCGGTATTGATGGGATGTATCTCAAAATAATAAGAGCTATTTATGACAAACCCACAGCCAGTATCATACTGAATGGGCAAAAACCGGAAGCATTCCCTTTGAAAACTGGAACAAGACAGGGATGCCTTCTTTCACCACTCCTACTCAACACAGTGTTAGAAGTTCTGGCCAGGGCAGTCAGGCAGGAGAAAGAAATAAAAGGTATTCAATTAGGAAAAGAGGAAGTTAAATTGTCCCTGATTGCAGATGACATGATTGTATATTTAGAAAACCCCATTGTCTCAGCCCCAAATCTCCTTAAGCTGATAAGCAACTTCAGCAAAGTCTCAGGATACAAAATCAATGTGCAAAAATCGCACACATTCTTATGAACCAATAACAGACAAACAGAGAGCCAAATCATGAGTGAACTCCTATTCACAACTGCTTCAAAAAGAATAAAATACCTAGGAATCCAACTTACAGGTGATGTGAAGGACCTCTTCAAGGACAACTACAAACCACTGCTCAACGAAATAAAAGAGGACACAAACAAATGGAAGAACATTCCATGCTCATGGATAGGAAGAATCAAAATTGTGAAAATGGCCATACTGCCCAAAGTAATTTATAGATTCAATGGCATCCCCATCAAGCTACCAATGACTTTTTTCACAGAATTAGAAAAAACTGCTTTAAAGTTCATATGGAACCAAAAAAGAGCCTGCATTGCCAAGACAATCCTAAGCCAAAAGAACAAAACTGGAGGCATCACACTACCTGACTTCAAACTATACTACAAGGCTACTGTAACCAAAACAGCATGGCACTGGTACCAAAACAGAGATATAGACCAATGGAACAGAACAGAGCCCTCAAAAATAATACCACACATCTACAAACATCTGATCTTTGACAAACCTGACAAAAACAAGAAATGGGGAAAGGATTCCGTATTTAATAAATGGTGCTGGGAAAACTGGCTAGCCATATGTAGAAAGCTGAAACTGGATCCCTTCCTTACACCTTATACAAAAATTAATTCAAGATGGATTAAACACTTAAACCTAAAACCATAAAAACCCTAGAAGAAAACCTAGGCAATACCATTCAGGACATAGGCATGGGCAAGAACTTCATGTCTAAAACACCAAAAGCAATGGCAACAACAGCTAAAATTGACAAATGGGATCTCATTAAACTAAAGAGCTTCTGCTTAGCAAAAGAAACTACCATCAGAATGAATGGGCAACCTACAGAATGGGAGAAAATATTTGCAATCTACTCATCTGACAAAGGGCTAATATCCAGAATCTACAAAGAGCTCAAACAAATTTGTTTGTTTGATATGTATCATTTTTATTGTATTAAATAAATTAAGATTAAGTACTTAGAGAGAATTTGTATTATTCTATTTTAATATATTGTATGTTAACTATTGGATTCAACAAATATTTACCAAGAAATTTAAGGCACTAAGTTCAGAACTGAATAGCCAGTGCACTCATGAAATTTATGCTAGTAGGGAAAACATATGTTACTAAAAAATGTAAAAACTCATATATAATAAAGAGAAATACAGGGAAATATCCACTTCTACTGGGGGAATGGGCAGGGTTTTTTAGAAATCTTCCCTGAGTTGAAACATCAGTGAAGAATAGCAATTACTGGGCATGATGGGAGTTTGGTTGGAGAAAGAATTCTGAGCAGAAGAGGCATCATGTATGAAGGCTCTGAACCAAGGTGACAATTAAGAAATGGAAATAAACACACATACACACACACATATAGGTTTACTTCACATATAAAATAAATTCAATAAGCACAAAGCTAAATTTTTGACACTAAAATCTTCACAGCTAATAATTACAACAAGTAAACAGAAATGTTAAGTTCATGTATAGTCAACATAAGTCAACATAAGAGGTGCATGTATAGAGGTGCATAGGAGGTGCATAAATCAACATAAGAGGTTCATGTATAGTCAACATAAAAAGTGAGATAGATCCTAGTTATTAATCAGACAATGTAGGCACACATAATTTCTCATCTTGTTAAACATAGTTTCACTATCCTGATCAGTTTGGTGAAGATGAAACTCATTTTTCTAGCAGCAAAAATCAAATTTTTGCTGTCTTCTCCATAAGCCTTAGTATGAAGTATTTGGCAGTCAATATGAGAGTGTTAACACAAATTCCTTGAACATCTATGCCAAAAGCGATTACCAGTGTTTCGTCTTCCAGTCTCAGGTCTGGTCCTCATCAAGAACCCAGTGTTCCCACCCGAGATGGAGACGTGAATAATCTTCGTAAGCCCAATCCTGCCAGAAGCGTGAAGCAAGGGGAAATTTGGAAGGCTGAACAGGAAAGAGTAGAAGTTTAGTTTACTGCTCTCCAAAATAGAAGCTCTTTTCCCTGAGATAGAAGCAAGATGTAAGAGAAAGGGTCAAAGAAACTGGATTCAATTTTAATGTAGCCTAGATGCTGAAATAACCCTATCTCTACTAAATGCCAAATCTCTTGCACCCACTTCACAGTCTCTTGACCAAAAAAGTGACTCCAGTGTTGCCACGGCAACCGTCCGTGGGTAGGCATGAACCGACCTCACCTCAGCTGCAGCAGCCCACGCACACAGCTCACTTTCTGCCTGGACTCCTCTGCCTGCAGCTGGTATTCTGCCTGCTGGAATTTGTTCATCCATTTCATCGTGGGCCAGTGTGAAATGGTGAGGGAGTTGAACAGCGTCACGAGAATCCGTGGATGAGTACCTATTCTTTCCCATCTGGAGTGTATTCTATTTATTTATTTATTTATTTAGAGACTGAGTCTCACTCTGTCACCAGGCTGGAGTGCAGTGGCGCCATCTCGGCTCACTGCAACCTCTGCCTCCTGGGTTCAAGCAATATTCGTGCCTCAGCCTGCCGGGTAGCTGGAGTTACAGGCTCGTGCCACCACACTTAGCTAATTTTTATTTTTATTTATTTTTATTTTTTTTTGAGATGGAGTCTCACTCTGTGGCCCAGGCTGGAGGGCAGTGGTGAGATCTGGGCTCACTCCAAGCTCCGCCTCCCGGGTTCCCGCCATTCTCCTGCCTCAGCCTCCGGAGCAACTGGGACTACAGGCGCCGCCACCCCGCCCGGCTAATTTTTTGCATTTTTAGTAGAGACGGGCTTTCACCGTGTTAGCCAAGATGGTCTCCATATCCTGACCTCGTGATTCGCTCACCTGGGCCTCCCAAAGTGCTGGGATTACAGGCGTGAGCCACCGCGCCCGGCCTGGAGTGTATTCTATACAGCATCTCGGAGGGCTCCCAGAGGGACTGCAGTCCACTTGTCCACAGAGATGCTCATTTTGTCCGTTTATGATAAACCCCAGGATAAATGACTACAAAAAAGATGTCTTTCTCCTTTCCGTAACATTCTTCCTAGATTCACATACATTTTCTCTGATAGCATTTCTTAAAATAAAGCCCCTGCACACATGTGAAGAAAGCACTCAGTATGTAACATGAAGATCCTTCAGGATTAAATACATGATCATTAGTATTATTATTAATATATCCTATAAAAACGGTAAATTCTTTGTAAGAAATCTGAACTTGATACAGTCTTAAAGAAATACATAGATATTAATACAAAAGATCTGTTTAGTGGTTGACTATTCATTATCCTGCACTCTAATAATTTTTCAATTAATTCAGAAACGTTACGATCACATCACTATTACATGATGTAAATGTGATTTATGTCTCCAAATCCCAATTTATTCTTTCTGAATATATACAAACACAATAAATCCATTGATAATTTCATAGAAAACTGGGACTCAGAACTATTACTATTTAAAGATGCAAAAATAGAATGTGCTAGGTTTCTCTTCCCACAAACCTTTGCTTTTTCATCCACTGAATTTAATCCACCACGAGTCTTTATATCAGGTCAAGACTTTAATCCAAGATCACAAAGTAACTAGTTCTAATCCCCAAAGTATGAGTCCTGTTTCAAGGAAATCACACATGGAAATGAGGAAAAAGAAAAAAACAAAAAACCCATAAATAATAGAGCAAAAATCAGCAGAAAAGCAGACAAAAATTGTTGAATACAGATGACAATGACCAAATACCTGTCTATAATTTACTGTCATCTTCCTCATAAATACAAATTCAAAATTGAAAGCATAATCTTCTCAAATTTTATTTACAATCTGGTGTATATCATCACATTTAAATTATCTCTAAAGTAAAAATATATGATTCTCAACCTAGAGTATTTTCTAGTAGCAGTACACCGCTGCTATAATAAATACGTACCTATTTTGTGATTATTAGCTTAATGTCTATGTCTTCAACTAGGGTGTGCTTTGTGAGGTCAAGGTTTATGTTGATTGTGCTCACGGTTAAATCTTCAGAATACATATATCATTTAACAGACAATGTGATGGTTAATACTGTCAACTTGATTGGATTGAAGGATACAAAGTATTAATCCTGGGTTTGTCTGTATGGGTGTTGCCAAAAGAGATTAACATTTGAGTCAGTGGGCTGGGGATGGCAGATCCACCTTTAATCTGGTGGGCACAATCGAATCAGCTTCTAGCAAATATAAAGCAGGTAGAAAACCGTGAAGATTGGCCTAGGCTCCCAGTCTACATCTTTCTCCTGTGCTGGATGCTTCCTGCTCCCAAACACTGGACTCCAAGTTCTTCAGTTTTGGGACTGGGACTTGCTCTTCTTGCTCCTCTGCATGCAGACAGCCTACTGTGGGACCTTGTGATCGTATACGTTAATACTTAATAAACTCTCTCACCAGTAAATCTTACATTGTTTCAACAGTTTATGATAGCAGAAGAGTAATTTTTGGCTGTCTTTCTAAATTGAAATCCAGAAATTAAAATGTTAGCACTAAAATTAGGCCAATCGACTTAAGGCCAAACTTTATTAAATTTTATTTCAAGAAATCATTTTTTTCTGCTCATGGCATGTCTTATATTAGCATTATTACCAGTATTTTAGAAC
Source organism: Mandrillus leucophaeus (assembly GCF_000951045.1). Taxonomy (NCBI): domain Eukaryota; kingdom Metazoa; phylum Chordata; class Mammalia; order Primates; family Cercopithecidae; genus Mandrillus; species Mandrillus leucophaeus. The sequence continues at coordinate 8,660,181 of NW_012101587.1, read as the reverse complement.
ACATTTTAAACTATATTTTTCTCTATTAAGTTTAAAAAATATACACACATATACAAACACACACTCCTGGATTTTCAACTTGGTGGTTGTAACATGTGATTCTACAAAAATGAGTTTTTATCACAAAAGTAAGTGAAATTTGAAATAAATTTATGAAGAAACTCTCATATATAAACCTCCACTAGTTAGACAAAACTAAGTATGTCAGTTCCAGATGCCTAGTTAATTACTTGATTTTTTGAACCCAAAAAGTACTGGACACTTATATAAAAAATATATGGAGGAAACCTTAGAGATCTTGTACTGGCAACATTTTTTCCCAATGCAATTTTCATAATTATTTCTAAATAAACACCATTTGACTAACTGTTACTTGGTAAAATTATAATGTATAAGGGAAAGATGGATTCTGGATGCAGATTGATCTGGCTTTGAAATTCTTTTCCTATCTAACATTACATTAGACAAATAACATTTGTCTCATTAGACATCAATTGCCCAAATGTTATATGAAAATAATATTCTCTAAGCTATTGAAAATCGAATAACGATATATGACCAGGCTCTAGCACATTCTGTCATACACAGTAGATGGTCAATAAATACCATTCATTTTATTAATACTGCAGCAGTAGTTCTCAAAGTGTTGTGTGGGGATGCCTGATGATCCATGCCATCCTTTTAAAGGATTGTGCTACTTTCATACTAACCTGCTTGCCATGTGAATTTTTCTACTGTCTTTCTCTCACACAGGTACAGTGGAGTTTCTTTGGGCTACATGGTGAGAGAAGATGTCACCGCTCTGACTGACATACATAATAATGTGTGTGTGTGTATGTGTTTGTGCATGTGTGTTTGTGTAAAGTTTTAATTTTAAATACGGGAAATATAAAGAGACATAATATTTAAAAAACCAATGGTTTGGAGGCTGTCAATATTCTTAAAGACTGCAAAAGTGTTCAGAGACAGAATTTTGAGACTAAAACACTATATCAGAACTTTGAGACTGAAACACAGCATCGTGTACACTCAGAGTTGAAGACACTCCCATGAGCACTCGATGTGAATGTGAGTGGATAGTACATGAAAGCAAATGGCCCTGCCTTTATTACCTGACTCACTTGTACCAGAATAGCCCCAACATCACTCACGCCTTATTTACTCTTTAGGAAACCATTCGAACTCTTTCAGAAGACTGACTCCTTGATAATCCAGTAGTACTCCTGTTTCCAACATTTCACATTATTGTAAGTTGCATTATAGTGAACAGAATTTTATTGGAGCACAAGAGCTATATTTCAGGTTCTACTGAGTATATCATTTTGTTTTGTCAGACAATTTTATGGATAATTATGGATGAAAATTTATATAAAATCTAAAAGTCATCATTGACTCTTTTCTCGCTTAACCTGCGTAATCAATTGGTCGAGTCCTATTGATTTTTCTCCTCAATAGCTCTCCAGTTTCTCTTCTCTGTGTCTCCACCACATCAATCTAGTTCAAGCAACCATCACTTTCCCCTAATTCATTAGAGCAGCATTCTACCTGTCACCAATCCACTGGGATGAATTCAAAGAAACTGATTTGAGTATTTCATTTCAACAATTGTCTTCTTGAAATATTGTTAAAAATATTGTCATTTTTTGCTTTGCCCCCATTCCTGGGTGGGCCAAACTCTCAATGAATCATGTCATTGAACCCTGCTTGGAATGGGTTGTTCAGCAGTGCATAGAAGGTGCCTGATAGCTGAATGCATCAGTCCAGATCCTTTCCGTCTGTGCCTTGCACCAAGTCTGCATATATCTAGATACAATGAATCTGTCAGCCTACTTTGACAGTAAAATGATGGGAATATGAAAAGCTGAATTAAATCTAAGACCAGTTGAACTCTGAGAGAAGTCAGGGTAGAGAATAGCCGTAATAGACATAGGAAATCTTAGACTATTCCAATTCTGAATTCTAATAAATGTAGCTAAAAAAGATCAGATTAAAACTGTTTACTTGTCAGGTATGTGTCTTGGAACTAAAGGCATTTTCTATGTGAAATATAATTAAATGACCTACAGAATAAAAGAATGTCTTAAAAATATTTATCAATATTTCCTATCAGAGAAATGTTACTTATAAATATTTATTATATTTTGGACAATAAATGAGTGTGAACAAAAGGTTACCTAAGGAGTATGTTTCTATCAATCAAATAATGTGTAAATTATATAAGCGATTGTTTAAAAATATATATTTTCAATGGATAAATAAAATATTTTAAAAAGTAAATTAGTAACTTACACAAATAATCATACTGATGAGTTTATGCATTCATTAGAAAAATTACTTTTAAGGCATTCATGTATTTCTGGATTACAAAAGTCAAAAAAAAGCAAATACTGTGTTATTCAACACACCTTTACATACCATTTATGATTATTGTCAATGATATAACAGTCAATCAGACCTAGCTATGTTCTTGAAGGACTTCATGGTCCCTGAGCAGAACACGAGGCAATAATGATCACTTTCTGGGAAAAACTACCTTAAGAAAATGTGAGATTCTGACGCACTAAGCTGTCCTAGCTTTTGGGATATGCACTGTCTGGCATTATCAGCATTGTTGGTGAGATCTCGCTACCATGCAAACGTGTGAAAAGTAAAATCACATTTTGTCCTAGTAGAGTTACAAATTGGATTTTTTTTTTCTCCACTAAGTAATCTGAATGAAATATTTCTGAAATTAAAACCTCTAATGTAAAGGAGGATAATTGCGTCTTATTTTACTTATTTATTTTTTGGTAGCAAGTTTGGAACACAGCAGTTAGTTTATGGCTTAAGACTGTATAACATCTTGAAGGACTGATTTTTAGTAAATGTACCTGTTACAGGACTGTATACAACACTTCAAAATACAAATAGTATTTCAACACTGTAAACTAAATAAAACCTGCAACAATTTATAAGTAAAAGTCTCTTTTTAAAAATTCTAGGTTGCTTATCAAAGCGGGATGCTATACTCTTTTTTGGGAGCCTCTTCAATTCTAAGGAGTCCTAGGGTCACTTAATGGAACTCTACACTTAGCAAGTTGTTAAAATTTCTTCCTCCTTAGTAAATGAGCAGCAAATGTCCTACTTGGTTTGATCTGAGCAGCATAAATGAATATAAAAAACGAGAGGGAACAAATCTTTAAAAGACCTAATAATATCAAAATATGGTTATGCTGTACAAAAGTTATCTAGTTCTTTAGTGATATGTTTTACTCCTATTGTAATCAAGTTATGAATCATACATATAACTAGATATATGTAAACTGGTAAATATAATAAATGGTTTTACCTTGAACTTATGAGAAAATGTCCTAGTGATTTTCTAACGATACATATTGTAACAAAATTCCTATAGAAAGACATACCCTTGGTGCTCATCAAAAATGCTTTGGTTCTGTAATGTCAAAGCAGATTACTTTCCCAACATAAATATTATTTTCACAATGCTCCCAAAAGGTACAGACCATATCTATAAGGGATACAGAATGAGGAGGTTATTTGCAGTACAAGCACTCATTTTAGTGGCAATTGAAGTAAACCACAAGGAGGAAAGATGAATTCACACTGCAGTTACCTTTTTTTTAATCTTGGACTTCATGTTTTTCATTTTATTTTCCATTTTTTAAGATATTTAGTTCTCATTCTACTCTAAATGCAGAGGGAGGGAGCTAATAAATAGATCTTGAAGAACAAGAGGACCAGTAATGGGAAGTGTTATGCTGCTTGCCTGTTTCTGAAGTACTGTTTTGTTTTATTTATTCTTTCATGTCCTGTTTTTCTGACACTTTTTAATTTTATTTATTCTTTCAATCTCTGTTTTTCGGACACTTTTTACATCAAGAAAATACCATGACTAATACTGAGAAATTGGAAGAAATTTTTTAAGGACAGTGAAGTATGATGCATAAAAAATCTCAGAAAACTGTGGAGCCTTAAACGATTCAATACAATATTCAGGATATGTCTACACTCTTAATTGCTGCTGAAAAATTCTTATTAATAAGGTCACAACTTACCAAATCACGTGCTGCAACTCAAATTTCGACAATTAAGGCCACTTTTTAGGTTATCCAAATAATAAAACTCAGATGGAGATACTATATTAACATAGATTTGGTCAGGCATGGTGGCTCCTGCCTGTAATCTCAGCACTTTGTGAGACCGAGGAGGGCAGATGGTTTGAGGTCAGGAGTTCGAGACCAGACTGGCCAAGATGGTGAAATCCTGTCTCTACTAAATACGCAGAAAATTAGCCGGGCATAGTGGCAGGCACCTGTAATCCAAGCTACTAGAGAGGCTGAGGCATGAGAATTGCTTGAGTCTGGGAGGTGGAGGTTGCAGTGAGCTGAGATTGCATCACTGCATTCCAGCCTGGGCGACAGAGTGAGACTTTGTCTCAGAACAAACAAACAAACAAAAACAAAGAAAGCCCCAATAAACATAGCCTCTACTGTTAACCTAAGTTTGTTTTTTTTTTTATTGTGATTGCTGCCACTGGGGAGTAACCCATGTCCCAAGAGAACTATATGTGGATAATGCTTAAAAGTATCATTGAACTACAAAAGGAATTTTGGGAAAACAAGGTACGATGAGGGAGAGGGCACTTCAGAGAATGCAGAAGATGAAAACATTGTCAAGACAAATCTCTACAAACGATTTACCCAGAGCTAATTCTACATCTCAGAAAGACACAACAGTATATCATGCTTTTTGAATGAAAAGCAATAGTATACATCATTTAAAAGCTCTTAGTTCCTTGGAGTGGATCTACATTCAATCTCTTAGAATTTGTAAGTCATAATGCACTAGATAGAATATTGGCTACCATTGCAAAGATTAATCAAAATTTTATAATATTTTCAGTATATAATTGAAATATAAACACACCTTCCAAAATTTCTAATTGATCCTTTTATTATCTATTTTCAAAAACATCTTCATATTATTATTAAATGCAGCAAAATAGTGTAAATTGTTATCATGATCTTTGATACCTTCCATGATCTGGCCTTTGCCCACGTTTCAAACTTTCACGTGCTGTTTCCCACATAGGTATTTCCCCTCTCTCTATTCAGGACAATCTAAATTCCATTTCTAACATATGGCACTTTGTTTCCTTGCTACAAAAATTTAGTCAAGGTGTTACCTCTTCTTAAAATCTCTCCTGTATTTTGGCTGCCACAAAATACCTCATAATCTTTAAAGTGTTAGCAGGCCACTTTGCTGTAAATCCTATTCTGACCCTGATCCATGAACCGACCATTATCTTTAATTAATCCTCTCCCTATCCCTGACATCTGTCATGGTGAGCACCATATTCAATTTCACTTCATTGCTGAAATGTCGGTCTCTTCTTAATAAACTGCAACTAAGGCAGGGATAATATCAAATTAAACTGTGTAAATCCAGTGTATAGTGCCCTGTCTCATAGAAATGAAGTCCTCAAGAGATGTTGCATGAGTTGAAAATAATAGATAAGAAACTAAATAGGTTGACAATAGATAGGACAGTGAAGGGTTGAGAGCTAGAACTCTAGATTTAGAGCTATGAACCCAAGTGTGCGTGCCCTTAGAGAGTTAAATACTATTTCAAACACTGCGCAATATAGGTAGTGAGATAGTGCATGCAAAATAGTTGTCAGGGAAAATAGCCTAAGGTAAGTCTTAAGTAATATTACATTACTATGATGAATTAACAGTATAATTATCTGCACTATTTCTATAAACTAGAGGTCATAAATTACAACCAAGAGCTAAGAATGTATGATCTCTTTCAAATTATTGATTCATGTTGCAAATAGCAATTATCTGACAGCTGCATTGAACGTTGCCATCACAGCCACTGGTAAGACTCAGGGATGAGTCTTACCTTATCCTTAGCCACTTAATCAAAATTCAGACCTGGGAGACAGCATGTGCTGGGCATTACTATGACCCCTCTCCCCCACCACTTCCCATCTATCATTTATTTTCCTGGAAATTGAGGAGGGGAAGGATCCGGCACTTTTGTGATTCCATAGAGGAAGGATAAAAAATGGGATAAATAGTTACCAAACACAACACAGAACCAGAAAGAAACAACTTCCCTCAAATGAAACTTGATACCTTTGTGAAATATGAGTACTGTATACACTAGACAACACATAAAGGCAAATGTCTACTATACTGACTAAATAAATAAACCTAGTGGAGAGTTTTTTATCCTATGATTTTAAAATATAACTAACTTAAATTAGAAATTTTATGATAGTTTTTAAAATATCAATTTTTGATACACATATTTATTGACTATGTAAGACATTTTATTGGGCTTTTTTTTTTTTTTTTTTTTTAAATAGAGTCTCGCACTGTTGCCTGGGCTAGAGTGCAGTGGCACAATCTCAGCTCACTGCAACCTCTGCCTCCCAGGTTCAAGCAATTCTTCTGCCTGAGCTTCCCTAGTAGCTGGAATTACAGGCACCCGCCATCGCGCTCAGCTAATTTTTGTATTTTTAGTAGAGACGGGGTTTCACAATGTTGGCCAGACGGGTCTCAAACTCCTGACCTTGTGATTCGCCCACCTAGGCCTCCCAAAGTGCTGGAATTACAGGCATGAGCCACTGTGCCTGAGCAAGAAATATTTTATGTTTATTTACACAATGTGGCAGAATGGAAGCATGGCTTTCTATAAATATTAAGGAGATGAACAAAGTTAAAATTTAGGAGGTAGAGAAGGTTTCTTAGAGATAAGATTCTGTAGAATAACTGGTACAAATCAACCCGAATTTGTTATTCTGGCCTGTCAAAACAAAGAGACAATTAAAAACCATAGTAAGAATTTTGTGTGACTAATGTAAGTATATATTCTCATCGAAATAAGAAATCATACGTTTGAGGAATAAACTCAATCTGACATTCAAAGAACCATGGATTTCAAGCCTCAGGCTTTTTTGTAAGTGATAGTCCGTTCCACCTGTAAGAGAGTGTTAATCAGGGAAATGAAAGCGGCCAAAGAGAGATAACATTTACAAGTACAATTTCATACATTAGGAAGTTTCCTCTTGGCCCTTTTAAACATATGGATGTAAAAAGGGATGATACAATTGTAGTCATTTGACTAATCTTAGATATAAGATACTATCTCAACAACACATTTGCTTTACCATTAAGCTTTTCCTAAAATTTATTTTGCTCAGTGTAGAAAAATGTCTTAGACTTTTCCCCAATAGCATCAAATGATGCTCTCTAAATATCCAAACAAGGAGAGACTGGCTAAATAATTTATGGGACATTGAAAAACTAGAAAATTACTATTGATATATTTAGAAATTAGTTACATCAACATATGCTAACTTTAGAATATTTAAAATAAGCATTACAAAATTATGTATATACATATTTATAATCTGTAATATATATTATGTATTTAAGATACATACTTGGGGCTTACATATTTTTAACTGCTCACAATTATCTGAAAGATCATGTATTGTCTTAATGCAAGAGAATAAAACTCAATTTTGTTAAAAAGGTAAGTTTATAACCAAGTTAAGCCATATGAATTAATTTTATAGTATCATTTTCTAAGCTTGTTTAACATATGAAAAATATATACAAGTTTTAAATAGATTTGCTTCTCTTAACATTGGGACTCTTATAACTATTATTACATATGAAGTGTTTTCATTTTAAATTATTTTCACCATATCTAAGTAAACCAAACTTTAAGCACAGTCTTTTGAACAATTTTTTAAAGCAAATCTCTTGAGGAATTATGAGCCAGAACTTCATATATGAGTTTATTTTCCTTATAAAACAAAGCAATCAGTAAAATCTTAGTGAACTAAAGTAAGCTAATTTATATAGAATTATTTTACAGAATTCCATTTTGGTTTTTAGATTTAAGCATACTAAACCTCAAATGAAAGGACTGCTAGTTTGTAAAATACTGTAAAATGACACCATTACTGCAAACATTTTTTTCTGTAGACATTATTTGCCTCTCAGAAATTTTTTTTATACAGTTAGCTTAAAGTTTACAGTGCCCAAAGCACAAATATATATGTTTACAGGCAAATATTTTTTCACAATGAGTAGCTTTTATTATGAAAAAATTTAAGTTCTATATTTTTCAGCCTCTAAATTTCACGAATTTCCTCAAATATCTGAACCATGATTTTAGAGTTTAGTTTGCCTACTGTGGGATCTAGAAAAATTATTTAACCTTGATAAAAATCAGTTTGCTCCCTCTAAAATGGGAGTAACAAACTGATATGTAAAAGACATATGGGGATTAAATTAGTTGAATACATTCAAAAAGTGTTTATCAGATTGGCCAGAAGATTGTTAGGATCCAGAAAGTATATTGGCTGTTGACAATGTCATTATTATGATCATTATTATTTAGGGGACTCTACAATTACTCAATCTAATTCTCATCTATAAATATGAGTTTTGAGTAAGGTACACTTGGTAACTTTTCCTATAATAGACTGTCTACAATTTAATGTTAATTACATTTTCCACAATAGAAAACATTTTCTAAATATTAAAGGAAAAGAGTGTGTATTCAATCACACTCAAAACAGTGGAATGTGGGCAGCTATCTTCAGAGGCTGAGCAGGCTTTATTCCTAAGCTCTGAAACTAAAAGAGAATACAAATATCTTTTTCTGTGGAAATGAATATTTTTCTAGTCTTTGATAAAGTACAATTAAGCCTTATTTAAGTTAATTTTCATGATGAAAAAAATGAAAGTTAAAGACTCTCACCCCATTACTATTGAAAAGTAGAAACTCATAAAGATAGCATTTAATTCAGTGTAATAAAATTGGAAGGGATCTTTTCTTCAAGACTGAGAAAAGTCACCAATATCTACCGAAAAGATGGAGTACTTCCATTAAATCCATTTGTTTCAATAAGAGGAGATTATACAGTGACCTTTTCTGTAGCTGCCTTGGTTTCTCCATTTTTAATCATTATGCAAGATTCGGTAGAAATTCTTGCTGACACTTTGCTCCTCAGGGGGCAATTAAGAGAGTAGTGAATTCACTGGAAACTGAAAATGATTTCACTTTACTACCGAAAATGACGGGAGAGAGGCCCACATATTCAGACTGTGAAAGCACTCTTCCAACGTTAAATAACACAAGAATCCATAAGGTTGTTCTTACAGAAAATTGCATATTGCAAAGAAAGTACTAAAAACTACATCACAAATAAAATGACTGTTAATAGTTATAATTAGTGTTATATTATACAAAATATAGAGCCATGGTTCTATATTGATTATTTTGTATATTTGTATAAATTTGTTCCTGGAAAATCTGCTATATTGGTTTTTGTCTACCTTGCTCTTTCTGTTTTATAATTCAAATATAGTTTTTCTAAGGATTTCATTATTCATAGCTGCAAAAACAATAACTGCACTAATATGTTTAACCAAAGCAAATTAATATAAACAAAACCATTACAGTGATTATTTATGCAGTATTTGTACATGTTTTCAAAACGTATTTCAGAATAAGATGTAATCTTAAAGGCTTTATTTTCTTTTTTTAGTCAGCCAGTTTTTTATTGGACATTATATTTTTTGTGCTATAAGAAGATTTATAACTATCTGAGGTGAATGACTTGGAGCTAAAACCTTAGATACATATCTGATTTTATCCTTTACCAAAAATTTCTAAAAATAGATAACTGATCAAAGGGCAAAGGCACTTTTGCAAGGTTTTCAGCAATATTGCCACATTGTTAGCACCAGTTTGCACCACCATGAACACTACGTAGGCACGCCTTTATTATTTTTGAATCACATACATTTAATGTGTACAACATGAAGTTTTGATACACATATACATAGTGAAATTTTAAATCATGCAATAGACAAATCCATTAGCTCACATAGTAACTGTGTGTGTGTATGTAGGGGGGTGAAAGTGAATGTGTGTGGTAAGAGCACCTAAAATCTTCTCTTAGCAAATCTCAGGTATACAATATTTTAAACTGTAGTATTTATTTATAGATTTAATCTTCAGACTTATCCAACCCACATCACTGAAACTTTTACCTTGTGACTTACATCTCCACATTCCTAATTCCCTTCCCTCCCTGCCCCTGTTAACCATTGTTTCATTCTCTGTCTCTATGTTTTAAACCTTTTTTTTGTTGTTTTAGATTCCACATACAAGTGGCATCATGCAGTATTTTTCTTTCTGTTTCTGGCTTATTTAACTTAGTATAATGTTCTTCAGTTTCACCCATGATTTTGTAAATGACAGAATTGTTTTGTTTTTTGAGTCTGAATATTATTCTAGCATGTGTGTGTGTGTTTGTGTGTGTATATGTGTGTGTATATATACACATCACATTTTCTTTATCCATTTATCTGCCTAGAGATACTCACGTTGTTTTTATATCTCGGAAATTTTGAATAATGCTGCAATGAATATGAAAGAGATGTTTTCTCTTCAACATATTGATTTATTATCTTTTGAATATATACCCAGTAGTAGGATTGCTGGATCGTTGGAGTTTTATTTTTTAATTTTTGGAGGAATTTTTATACTGTTTTCCACAATGGCTATTACAAGGTACATTTCCATAACAGTGTACATTTCCATAACAGAGGAAACATTCCCTTTCCTCCTCATTCCCACCAATACTTATCACTTGCTTCTTCATATATAATCTTATTTATTCCGAGTGTGTACCACCCGAGGATGTAAGAAACAACCACCTCTACCACAAAATCTTGGCAGCTTAACACAGCAAAGATTGCTGTTTATCTTATATTGATGTCCAATGAAAGATGACAAACAGGATTCTTTCCATCCTGTGGTTTCTTTGTCCATTAATCCCCAGATTTTTCCACTAGCTCTCCTGCATCAGAGAGGGCAAATGGGGTGAGAAAAGAGGACTGTGCAATGTGCACTTTAGAGGCCAGACTTGGAGACTGCACATGCCTTTGTCTTTGCATCCAGAAATCAGATCTCCAGCTCCACTTAATAATCATCAGTGAAATACATGGGATTGACATTTTCCCAGCAAGAAGATAACAAACACAGTTGTTAGTGAATATTAGTGTGATATGGCTTGGTTGTGGCCTCACCCAAGTCATCTTGAATTGTAGTACCCATAATCCCCACTTGTCATTGGAGGGACCGGTGGAAGATAATTAATCATGGGGGTGGTTCCCCCATGCTATTCTTGAGATAGTAAGTTCTCATGAGATCTGATGGCTTTATAAGGGGCATTCCCATTTTCTCAGTTCTCATTCTTGTCTCTACTGCTGCCATGTGAAGAAGGACATGTTCACATCTGCTTTCACCATGATTATAAATTTCCTGAGGCCTCCCCAGGTATGCTGAACTATTATTAGTCAATTAAATCTCTTTCCTTTATAAATTTCCCAGTGCCCAAGGCCATGGGAGCCCACCTCTTGCATTAGTGTGACCTGGATGTGAGACATGGAGTCAAATGAGATCATTTTGGAACTTTAAATTTTAATGACTGCCTTTTTGAATTTTATACGTGAATGGGGCCTGTAGTCTCTTGTTTTGGCAAATTTCTCCCATAGTATGTGTATTTGCCCAATGCCTGTTCCTCCATCGTATCTAGGAAGTAACTAACTTGCTTTTGATTTTGTGGGCTCATAGGCGGAAGGGACTTGGCATGTCTGACCTTGGACTTGGACTTTTGAGTTAATGCCGAAATGAGTTGAGACTTTAAAGGACGTTGAAAAGGCATGATTGTGTTTTAAAAAGTGAGGACATGAGATTTTGGTGGGCCTAGGGATGCAATGATATGGTTTGGCTGTGTCCCCACCCAAATTACATTTTATTTCATTATTTATTTATTTATTTATTTTCGAGATGGAGTCTTACTCTGTCACTCAGGCTGGAATGCAGTGGTACGATCTTGGCTCACTATAACCTCTGCCTCCTGGGTTCAAGCAGTTCTCCTGCATCAGCCTCCCGAGTAGCTGGGATTACAGGCATGTGCCACCATGCCCAGCTAATTTTTGTATTCTTAGTAGAGACAGTGTTTCACCATGTTGACCAGGCTGGTCTCGAACATGTGACCTCATGATCCACCCGCCTTGGTCTCCCAAAGTGCTGGGATTACAGGCAAGAGCTACTGCACCTGACCTCCAAATTACATTTTAAATTATAGTTCTCATAATCCCCATGTGTTGTGAGAGAAGCCTGGTGGGGTGTAATTGACTCTTGGGGGTGGTTTCCCCCATGCTATTCCCATTATAGAGAGTGAGTTCTCATGATATCTGATGATTTTATGAGGGGCTTTCCCCTTCAATTTGTTCTCATTTTTCTCTCTCCTGCCACCATGTAAAGAAGGGTGTGCTTGCTTTCACTTCTGCCATGAGCGTAAGATTCCTGAGACCTCCCCATCCATACTGAACTATGAGTCAACCAAACCTCCTTCATTTATAAATTACCCAGTTTCAGGCATGTCTTTATTAGTAGTTTGAGAATGGACTAATATTCTATATTGGTATCACAGAGAGTGGGGTGCTGATATAAAGATACTCAAAAATGTGGAAGTGACATTACAACTGGATAACATGAGAGGCTGGAATAGTTTGGAGGGCTCAGAATAAGATAGGAATATGTGGGAAAGTTTAGAACTTCCTAGACTTGGAGGGCTCAGGAAACAGGAAGATGTAGGGAGATTTGGAACTTCCTGGAGACTTGTCGAATGGCTTTGACCAAAATGCTGATAGTGGTATGGATAATAAAGCCCAGGCTAAGGTGGTCTCAGGTGGAGACGAGGAACTTCTTGGGAACTGTAGTTCACTCTCACTATGCAAAGAGACTGGCAGTATTTTGTCCCTGCCCTAGAGATTCCTGGAACTTTGAACTTGACAGAGATGATCTAGGTATCTGGTGGAAGAAATTTCTAAGTGGCAAAGCATTCAAGAGGAAGTAGAGCATAAGAGTTAGGAAAATTTGTAGCCTGATGATGCGATAGAAGAGAGAACCCCATTTTCTGAGGAAAAATTCAAGCCCACTGCAGAAATTTGCATAAGTAATGAGTAGCCAAATGTTAGCCACCAAGACAATAAGAAAATTGTCTCCAGGGCATGTCAGAGACCTTCACAGCAACCCCTCCCATCACAGGCCTGGAGGCCTAGAAGGAAAAATGTTTTCATGACATGGGCCCAGGGCACCCCCACTCTGTGCAGTCTCAGGACATGGTGCCCTGTGTCCCAGCTACTTCAGCCCCAACCATGGTAAAAGGGGTCAATATCCAGGCTTGGGCCATTGCGTCACAGGGTGTAAGCTCCAAACCTTGGCAGCTTCCATTTGGTGTTGACCCTGTGGGTGCAAAGAAGACAAGAACTGAGGTTTAGGAACCTCTGCCTAGGTTGCAGAGGATGTATGGAAATACCTGGATGTCCCAGCAGAAGTTTGCTGCAGGGGTGCAGCACTCATGGAGAACCTCTGCTGGGGTAGTGTGGAAGGGAAATGTGGGGTTGGAACCCCCACACAGAGTCTTCGCAAGGGCACTTTATAGTGGAGCTGTAAGAGGAGGGTCACCATCCTTCAGACCCCAGAATGGTAGCTCCACTGACAGCTTGCGCCATGTATCTGGAAAAGCCACAGGCACTCAATGCCAGTTCATGAAAGCAGCCAGAAAGGAGGCTATACCCTGCAAAGTCATGGGGGGGAGCTGCCCAAGGCTGTGGGACCCCACCTCTTGCATCAGTGTGACCTGGATGTGTGACATGGAGTCAAAGGAGATAATTTTGGAACTTTAACGTTTAATGAATATCCTACTGGATTTCAGACTTGCATGGGCCCTGTAGTCTCTTTGTTTTGGCCAATTTCTCCCATTTGCAGTGGGTGTATTTGCCTAGTGCCTGTTCCCCCACTGTATCTTGGAAGTAACTAACTTGCTTTTGATTTTGCAGGCTCACAGGCAGAAGGCACTTGCCTTGTCTCAGATGAGACCTTTGACTTGGACTTTTGAGTTAATGCTGAAGTGAGTTGAGACTTTAAAGGACTGTTGAAAAGGCATGACTGTGTTTTGAAATGTGAGGACGTGATATTTGAGAGGGACCAGGGATAGAATGATATGGTTTGACTGTGTCCTCACACAAATCACATTTTGAATTATAGTTCCCATGATTCCCATTGTGGGTGGGACCCAGTGGGAGGTAACTGAATCATGGGGACAATTTCCCTCATGTGATTCCTGTGATGGTTTTATAATGGACTTCCCCCTTTGCTCGGTTTTCATACTTCTCACTCCTGCCATGTTGTGAAGAAGGACGTGTTTGCCTTCCCTTCTGCCATGACTGTATATTTCCTGAGACCTCCCCAGCCATGAACTCTGAGTTAATTAACCCTCTTTCCTTTATAAATTGCCTAGTCTAAGGTATGTCTTTATTAGCAGTGTGAGAACAGACTAATACATAGTGTTCTCTCTATGAATAAGTTACTTTTTTTTTTTTGGTAGATTTCAACTTGAGTTACATATCTTCTTTGAAGAAGATATTTATTATTGGATCTTTTTTGAAAAATATGATCACTATGGCCACATCCTTAAATTATTAAGGAGGGACAAAAAATAAAGTAAAATATATATACAAATTATATATATTTGTATGTGCATGTTTATATTAAAAATATAATATATATATTTCAGTTTCCTAAAAGTCTAGACCTTTCCTCTGAACTTCCAACTTTTATATACAGTTTCCTATTGATGTAGTCACTTTCATGTCCATTCTTTTGGAAGCTTGACACTATGCCTTCCTTAATATCCTACTTCTATAAACACACTTGGTAAATACAGGCAGAAAATAATTCCTGCCTGTGACATATATCATCAATCAGCATGCATTGCCTTCAAATAAAACCAGCATTTGACTCTTCTCACTAATATCTTTCTGGAATATTTTACTGTCATCTCTACTAGCTGGTAAAAAAATAACCTCCCAACTGTCCTCTTATTTGATTCTTGAAAATTTTAGTTTACTCACAAAGCATCCAGAGTGGTCTTATAAAAAATTAAGTCACTCTGGCACTTCTATGATCAAAACCCCACAATGTCTTTTCATCTCACTATGAGTAAGAGTCAAATCCCTCAAATTGATCTTCAAAATCCCACTTGATCTGCCTCAGCCAGTTTTTCTCTGAACCTCTTTTTGTTTCCTGTTCTTCCCACCCTTTCTCAGTCAGCTTCACCCACACTGGGCTCCACATGGGCTCGCCCTGCAGAGTGTGCTTCTGCTCCACTCCTTCACCTCCCTCAAGACTTCACTCCAAAGCTGCTATCTTGGGTCTCCTTTGACTCATCTACTTAATTTTTAATACCACAATCCCTAACTCCTGGTATGCCTCAGTCCCGTCTCCATTTTTTTTTTTTTTTCTGTAAAGCTCTTACCCGGAAACTTGCTACCACTAGTTTGAAGTACTGTTTGCAAACTTTCAGTGTTCCTGGTGTGAAGATATATATATATATATACCTGTTTACTCCCAGGTGCTTGACAGTCTCCCATGATTGGAGAATGCATCTCTCCCTTCCATTTGTTTCAGTGGCCTCACTTGTCCAGTGGGGTTTAAAAGAAGGTGATATAGATTACATTTAAGTAGAAACAA
Source organism: Mandrillus leucophaeus (assembly GCF_000951045.1). NCBI lineage: Eukaryota > Metazoa > Chordata > Mammalia > Primates > Cercopithecidae > Mandrillus > Mandrillus leucophaeus. The sequence goes on along the minus strand of NW_012101587.1, from coordinate 8,644,539 downwards.
TAAGAACAATTATATGCCTTCATTATTAATTTTTTTTTCTGCCATGAGAGCCCTTTCTTCCAGTTAAAGAAATGCTCCCTTATATTAGTACATGCAGTTAGTTCATAACTACATGTGACCAAGGAAATATAATTTTGTTTTGTCAGTCACTCAGACTTCTTCTTTCTCATTTTGGTTTTGTCATTCTCGTTGTTTCTGAAATATGTGCCAGAGCAAGATAATATACTTAAAACAACCTCCATCTTAATTACTTTGTAAATTGTCTACCTCTGCACTAGAATGTATGCTTCATAATAGCAGTAAATTTCTGGGTTTTGTATTTTGATTTATCCCCAGTGCCTCAAGAGTAATCACTGTTATAAAGTGAGGTCATCTCAATAAAGACTCGTTTAAAGAATGAATATCTGTGATGGAGTCTCTCTCCATTTATTTGTATTTTTTTAATTTTAATTTTATTTTTGAGACAGATTCTCACTCTTTGCCTAGGCTGGAGTGCAGTGGCATAGTCTTGGCTCACTGCAACCTCTGTCTTCCAGGTTTAAGAGATTCTCCTCCCTCAGTCTCCTAAGTGGCTAGGATTACAGGCATGTTCCAACACACCCAGATAATTTTTGTATTTTTAGTAAAGAACATGGTTTGCCATGTTGGCCAGGCTGATCTTGAAATCCTGGCCTCAAGTAATCCACCCATCTCAGCCTACCAAAGTGCTGGGATTGCAGGTGTGAATCACTGCTCCCAGCCCCTCCCCATTTATTTAGGGGAGGGACTTACATTAGAACTGTCCAAGCATTGAAATTAATCTGATCCCAAGTTCACTCAAGTTCACCCAAAAGTAGAGTTAAATTTTATATACTGTTTATTCAAAGTCTGCTTCTCAGGTGTCTTTCACCTCCTCATAGTTACATTAGTTCAGTTGATAATTTTAATTTCCTGATGATTACTTGCATGCTAAGCAACAACAGCAAAAATCTGAATGGATTTTAATCCTTCATATAAGAAGTCTTTAGACAAGAAACTGTTGCCTAAATAATAAATTTAGAATAGAGGGTACCCTCTAGAGATTCCTAAAACTTAGTATCACACAAAGTACATGTACGTAACAAGGTTCCATTTTGTAATTTTGGTTTCTGATTTAAAAAAAAAAAAAAAAAAAGCTTTTTTTTTTTTATTATGTACAAGTTCTATTTAATTCCCTAATATAAAATGAGTGGTCACTTTACATCAGTACATTTCAAACTTGTTTTAAATACATTAGAATGTTTTATTCCAAATAGACCATTAGCAAGTAACAAATATATAGAATGAAGAGTTTAAGGTATTGTCTTTTCCATTCATTCCCTTGGAGGAGATTATCATGTATGCTAACAGAAATGCTGCAATTGGTGATTTATAAGATTCCTTTGGTTTGTAATATTCTATGATTCCATAAGACTATGCTCTTTTTAGAAAATCATGAGGCCTTTATTGTCAAGAGGTGCTGTGGAAACCTGATTATTATTTCTAAATTGTGGAAATGAAAAAGAAATCTTTGAGGAATCTTGTTGTTCTATGAGAAGCATTTGCGCTATTATGTAAGAACACAGTTGTTGAAAGTGATAGATATTCCCAAATATTCGTTGGAGAAATCTAGACTTCTAGAAAATCAGTCTTCAAACACTTCATCTTATAAAGTTATTTTTGTTGTATATGAGGTTAGAAAAGCAACATTTTAAAATGTTGCTATAAACACATGAAGATATGACACATTTTAACACATGTTCTTAAAATGGAAGCAGGAGAGAATCAGCTCTATGTGGACTCTCGGATGTGGTCATCACATAGAACTGCTTGTGCTTTCCCTTAGTGGTTTCCTTTTATTGGATGTTGACAATTATTTTTGAGGTTGTTGTTGTTGTTTTGTGATACGATAGATTAGAACACAGATTTCTCATAGATACTGCATATGTTTTGACTAAATAATGATAGTCAATATGAAAACGTCACATATAATGCCCATGTCACACATAATATGTCACACATAATACGTCACACATAATACGTCACACATAATACCATTTTGACAGCAAAAACCTAATACCCCTAGGAAACTGGTGAGATCAGAAAGGAAAATGGATTTGAATGCTGTGTGGATGAACCCACAGAGAAACACTTCCAGCACTCCTACATGGTTGTTTCCAAAGACAAGTGCTAGAAACAGAGCAAGGGAAAGAAAGAATTTGCAGATTGGACAGAGAAGTTATCATATGAATTCTCACTTTCTAAAATACAATTGTTGATACATTTAGTGATTTATTTTATGCTCCCTCACGTGAATTTAAGTTGTTTGTGATTCTCCCCCATCATCCTGAGTACTGTGTCCTCATATTATAAAACAATATTTATAAAACAGTATTTATTCAGTAAATCCTTATGGAAGAGGTACGTGAATTGATCAGTTAAAGAGGAGTACCATGGAAGTATAAATCAGCAGGGAATAAGCCAGTTAGGACTCATGTTAGAAGTATAGACTGAACTTCCAAAATGTATTGCAATAATGATGTGAAATTAAAAGGATACAATTAAAATTTTCTCAAAACAATTTCTAATTACTTTGTAGAAGCAGGATTTTTTAAATCTTTTGAATAATTAAAGGAATATTAAACAAATGTATACAGCATGACTCACTTTGGCAGCGTAATTTGGGAAAATTTTCTAAAAATAATATAAATGACTAGGAATGACAGCAAATTACTTAATCATTAAAATGAAGGTGCTATAATAAACCCAATAAAAAGGAAAAAAATGCCAAAAAGGTACTCAAGTAGAAAATTAAATAAAATTAATTAATTAATTCAATTGTTAAAAACAGATCAAGTCCTGGAGATAATTTTTACTACTGTGGAATTTTTTAGGCAGCAGACTGAGCTCTTCAGGGAATGGCTGTAGATTTTTGAACTCTGAATCATTTAATGAATAAATTGAACACTTAACAACACCCTAAAGGGAACATTCCTTTATTAGGAACAGCATTGAGTAGGTAACTAATATAACTTCCATTCCTAATGTTTCTTATGTTACCAATCTTTGGCTAGAAAAACTATGTAGATCTAATAGTCTCCTGATTGCGACATGGGTACCTGGAATACATTAACTTGAAAAATTGGTGTTGTCAACCAAAATAAATAAAATATTTGTCAAAAGTATAGATAAAACATTACATTAAATATTAAATCTCATATTATATTAAAATATAATCTCTAGGTTGTGGCTGAAATAAATTTATATGAGTGCTAATATTAACTTTTTAAATTAGGCTTTATTTTTCTTGAGTGACACATAAATATTTAATTAAATTTCTGTGTTTTAATTTGATTAATAACAACTAGCAAAATTAAAATCAGAAGAAAAGATAATTTCCAAATTAAAAATAGAAAACTTTTGTACTTAAAAGTATATATATATACATCTATATATATATATGGAGAGAGAGAGACTTTCTATATTTTAACATAAGTTAGTTTGAATCATGCTTAAAACAGAGATGATATATCATTGCTTTATAATGTCAGAGTTTTTCTGTGAGGTAAATGAATATATTTCAGAATTACTAAAATGTGGAATTTTCTAGAAATGGTTCAGAAGATTGACTTGAATATTTTTGGTTCAAATTATAGCTCACATAATTTTAAATTGCATAACGTAAGGTAAATCATTACCTTTTTAAGCTTTGGTTTCCTATTTCGGGGGAAAAGGAATAGGCAATGTTTTCCTGTATAATATGACAATTAAAGCCAAGGGAAATACCCTAAAAATAATAAACAGTTAACAAACACGAGGAATACCTTAAAGAAAATCAATGTTGTGTTATTGATGAAATAATACTAAATTCTAGTTTGTGGTCTGATATATTCATATGCAACAAGTGATTATCAACCATTAGCACCTGATAATACATAAAATCTTATTATCAAGAATTCATTTACATTTCATACACAGTCAAAGTCTCAAAATAGTATACTAAAAAGTCACAGGGTGTCTAAGAATTTTAATTTTAATTGTCTCTATGATAGAGAGACAAATTTTGTTTTCTCTGTATATTAGTCCATTCTCATACCATCATAAAGAAATGCCTGAGACTGTGTAATTTATAAAGGAAAGAGGTTTAATTGATTCACAGTTCCACATGGCTGGGGAGGCCTCAGGAAACTTACAATCATGGCAGAAGGGGAAGCAGGCATGACTTACATGGCAGCAGGAAAAAGAGAGTGTGTGTGAGCACAGAAAAAACTACCATTTATAAAACCATCATATCTTGTGAGAATTTGCTCACTATGATGAAAACACCATGGGGGAAATAACCCCCATAATCCAATCACTTTTCTCCAGGTCTCTCCCCCAACACCTGTGGATTACAATTTAAGAAGAGATTTGAGTGGAGACACAAAGGCTAACCATATCACTCTGTAAGGAATAAAAATGAAGAAAATTAAAGAACGTATTTATAATAATTTTACTTTTACTATATATATATATATTTTTGGTTTACGTACTGTTTCTGGAATTTAGAGCTGAGAAATAATGGAATATTATATATTTTTATTGTAAAAAAAATCAGCTAGTTTGTTGCCAAGACCAGTTCAGCTGGGGAGACTCTAACCCAGCAGCACTAGAGGAATTAATGACACATACACAGAAATATAGAGGTGTGAAGTGCGAAGTCAGGGGTCTTACAGCCTTCAGAGCTGAGAGCCCTGAACAGAGATTTACCCATGTATTCATTGACAGTAAGCCAGTCATTAGCATTATTTCTATAGATACTAAATTAACTAAAAGTATCCCTTATGGGAAATGAAGGGATGGGCTGAATTAAAGGAATAGGTTGGGCTAGTTAACTGCAGCAGGAGCACGTCCTTAAGGCACAGATTGCTCATGCTATTGTTTGTGGCTTAGGAATACCTTTAAGTGGTTTTCTGCCCTGGGTGAACCAGGTGTTCCTTGCCCTCATTCAGGTAAACCCACAACTTTCCAAAGTGGGCTTTATGGCCCTCATGAACATGTCACAGTGCTGCAGAGATTTTGTTTAGGGCCAGTTTTGGGGCCAGTTTATGGCCAGATTTTGGGGGGCTTGTTCTCAACAGTTTGTATACTTTTAAAAATGTTAAAACTTTTTCTCACTAAAGATAAATTTCTCTACTTAAATTTATATATGTAAATAAATATGTAGATACATATACAGGTAGAGTTGCATTAAAGCACATTTTTGATGGATGTGCTGATTATTTTTATTTAGCTCAAAGTAATTCAATTCTCTAATTGGCATTAGCTCTATTTCTTAAATTTAATAAAATATTGATACACTGTATAATTAATTTGAACACATATCATCTTCCATAAAATGCAAGCAAATTAAATTTAGCAATGTATAAAACATTAATATACAATAATCAAATAGGGTTTATTCCTATTTGAAAATACACAGTCAGAGGAGACAAAAGAGAAGGAATTTTTAAAATGAAGCACACCTGCAGGATCTAGAAAATAGCCTCAAAAGGGCAAATCTAAGAGTTACTGGCCATAAAGAGGAGGTAGAGAAAGAGATAGGGGTAGAAAGTTTATTCAAAGGGACAACAACAGAATTTCCCAAACCTAGAGAAAGATATCAATATCAAAGTACAAGAAGGTTGTAGAATACTAAGCAGATTTAACCCAAAGAAGACTACCAGAAAGTATTTAATAATCAAAACTCTTAAAGATCAAAGATAAAGAATGGATCCCAAAAGCAACAAGAAAAAAGAAACAACATACAATTGTGCTCCAATATGTCTCGCAGCATACTTGTTAGTTGAAATCTTACAGCCAGGAGAGAGTGGCATAACATAATAAAAGTGCCGAAGGAAAAAAAAATACCTTAGAATAGTATATGCAGCAAAAATATCCCTTAAATAAGTTTGTTTTGTTTTCCAAGACAAAAGCTGAGATATCTCATTAACACCAGACTTGGAGAAATGTTAAAGAGAATAATTCAGTCAGAAAGAAAGGATGTTAATGAGCAATATCTAATCACTTAAAAGTACAAAATTCACTGGTAATAGTAAATACACAGAAAAATCACAGATTATTATAACTCTGTAACTGTGGTGTATAAACTACTTGTATGCTAAGTAGAAAGACTAAATCATTAAATAAACAAAAATAGTACCTACAACAAGTTTTCAAGACATGTATAGTATGATCAGATATAAATAGAAACAACAAAATGTTAAGAAGCAGGTGACACAGTTAAGATATAAATATTTTTATTAGTTTTCTTTCTGCTTATTTGTTTATGCAAACAGTGTTCAGTTGTTATCAGCTTAAACAATGGGTTATAAGAGAGTATTTGCAAATCTCATGTTCACCTCAAACCAAAAAGCACACAATGAATACAAAAAAGCAAAAAGAAACTAAACAATATCACCAGAGAAAACCACCTCTAGTAAAAGAAGGAAAGAGGGAAGAAAAGGCCATGAAACAACCAGAAAATGAATAACAACATGAGAGAAGTAAATCATTACTTAGCAACAGTAACATTGTATGTAAATGGACTAAACTCTCAAATTGAAAGGCATAGAGTGACTGAATGGATAAAGAAAAAAAAAATCCATTGATCTGTTGCCTACAAGAAACACACCTCGGCTATAAAGACAAATAGCAAAAATAAAGAGATGGAAAGAGATATTCCATGCCAATGGAAACCAAAAAAGAGCAGGAGTCACTATACTTCTATTAGAAAAAATAGATTTCAAGATAAAAAATCTAAGAAGTGACAAAGAAGGTGACTAATAATAAAGGAGTCAATACAGTAAGAGAATATAACAATTTGAAATATATATCCACCCAACACTGGAGCACCCAGATATATAAAGGAAACATTATTAGAGCTAAAGAGAGAGGTAGACTCCAATATAATAATAATTGGAGACATAAACACTCACTTTTAGCATTGGCCAGATCTTACACACAGAATATCAACAAAGAAACCCTGGACTTTATATTAGCTATAGACAAGTAGATCTAATATAAATATACAGATTTTATCCAGTGGCTACAGAATACACATTCTTGTTCTCAGCACATACATAACTCCCAAGAATAAACCATTTGTTAGGTCACTGTATTAGTCTGTTCTCACGTGGCTAATAAAGACATACCATAGACTGGGTAATTTATAAAGGAAAGTAGTTTAACTGACTCATTGTTCCACATGGCTGGGGAAGCCTCACAATCATGGCTAAAGGTAAATGAGGAATAAAGTCACGTCTTACATCATGGCAACAGGCAAAGACCTTGTGCAGGGGACCTCCTATTTATAAAACCATCCGATCTCATGAGACTTATGCACTACCATGAGAATAGTATGGGGGAAACCACCCCAATGATTCAATTATCTCCATCTGGCCCTGCCCTTGATACCTCAGGATTATTACAATTGAAGGTGAGATTTGGGTGGGGACACAGCCAAACTATATCATTCCCACCCTGGCCCCTCACAAATCTAATGTCTTCACATTTTAAAACCAATCATGCCTTCCAAACCATCTCCTAAAGTCTTAACTTACTTCAGCGTTAACTTACAAGTCCACAGTCTAATGTCTCTTTTGAGACAAGGAAAGTCTGTTCCACCTATGAACCTGTGAAAGTAAAAGCAAGTTAGTTACTTTCTAGATACATTGGGGGACGTAGGCATTGGGTAAATATACCCATTCCAAATGGGAGAAATTGGCAAAAATGAATGGGCTACAGGCCCCATGCAAGTCCAAAATCCAATAGGACAGTCATTAAGCCATAAAGTTATAAAATGATTGTCTTTGACTCCACGTCTAACACCCTGGTCACACGGATGCAAAAGGTGGGCTCCCATGACCTTGGGCAGCTCCACCTCTGTGGCTTTGCAGTGTACACTGTATACCCCTTTTCCTGGCTGCTTTCACAGACTGACTTTGAGTGTCTGTGGCACTTCCAGGTGCACAGTGAAAGCTGCCAGTGGATCTACCATTCTGGAATGTGGAGGATGACAGCCCTCTTCTCACAGCTTTATTAGGCAGTGCCCTGGTGGGGACCCTTTGTGGGGGTTCCCACCCTACATTTTCCTTCCACACTGTCCTAGCACAGGTGTTCTAAGAGGGCTCTGCCACTGCAACCAACTTTTGCTTGGACATCCAGGTGTTTTGATACATCCTCTGAAATCTAGGTAGAGGTTCCAAACCCTCAATTTTTGGCTTCTGTGCACTCATAGGTCCAACACCACATGCAAGCCACGAGGCTTGGGGCTTGCAATCTCCAAAGCCATGGCTCGAGCTGTACCCTGGAACCTTTTAGACATGGCTGGAGTAACTGGAACAAAGGGCACCAAGTCCCTAGGCTGCACACAGCAAGGGGATCCTGGACCTGGCACACAAAACCATTTTTTCCTCCCTGGCCTCTGGGCCTGTGATGGGAGGGGCTGACAGGAAGGTCTCTGACATGCCCTGGAGACATTGTCCCCATTGTCTTGTTGATTAACATTCAGCTCCTTGTTATTTATGCAAATTTTTGAACCATGCTTGAATTTCTACTTAGAAAATGGGTTTCTTTTCTATCACATCATCAGGCTGCCAATTTTCCAAAATGTTATGCTCTTCCTCTTCTTGAATTCTTTGCCACTTAGAAATTTCTTCTTCCAGATATCCTAAATCATCTTTCTCAAGTTCAACGTTCCACAGATCTCTAGGTCAGGGACAAAATGCTGCCAGTCTCTTTGCTAAAGCATAACAAGAGTCTCCTTATCTCCAGTTCCCAACAAGTTCCTCACATCCATCTGCAACTACCTCAGCCTGGATTTTATTGTCTATATTACCATAGCATTTTGGTCAAAGTCATTCAACAAGTCTCTGGGAAGCTCCAAACTTTCCCATATCTTTGTGTCTTCTGAGCCCTCCAAGTGTCTAGGAAGTTTTACACTTTCCCACATTTTGCTGTCTTAGTCAGAGTCCTCCAAACTGTTCCAGCTTCTGCCTCTTACCCAGTTCCAAAGTTGCTACCATTTTCTCAGATATCTTACCAGCAGCGCCCAGTTCCTGGAACCTATTTACTGTATAGTCAGTTTTCATGTTGTTAATAAAAACTTATCAAAGACTGGGTAATTTGAAAAGAAAAAAGTTTTAATTCATTCACCTTTTCACATGGCTGAGAAGACCTCACAATAATGGCTAAAGGTGAATGAGGAGCAAAGTTTTGTCTTATATGGTAGCAGACAAGAGAGTTTGTGCAGGGAAACTTTCATTTATAAAACAATCAGATCTTATAAGACTTATTCACTAACAGGAGAACAGTATGAAGGCAACTGTACCCATGGTTCAATTATTTCTACCTGGCGCCACTCTTAACATGTGGGGATTATTACAATTCAAGGTGAAATTTAAGTTGGGACACACAGCCAAATTATATCAGTCACAAAACAAGTCTGAAAATGTTAAAAGAAAAAAAAAACCTGACATAACATCAAGGATCTTCTCTAACCACAATGTAATAAAACTAGAAATCAATAGAAATTAATAAGAAGAATAATTTTGGAAACTGAAACAAGAAAAAAAAATTGAAAAATCTTCTTTTCAAGAGTGAAAGCAATCAATAGTACCAGACTGAAACGTGACTAACCTATTGGGATTATCTAAGACATAATGTAAAATAACTATGAATAATACATTGAAGGCTATAGCAGAAAAAGTGGGCATAGTGAATAACCAGATAGCTAACTTTATCAGAAAGATGGAAATTATCAGAAATAATCAAATGGGAATGCTAGAAATGAAAACCATAGCAAAGGATATGGAAAATATTGACCAGAGGTTCATCAATATATTTTTGATCATTTAACTTGAAAAGAGGCCAATTCAAAGTGTTTTATTTGCACACACATAAAAGTTAAAGAGGAAAATGAATCACATGCACACAGAAAACAGAGCAGGCAAGATCAAATGTTACAATTTACATGTAATCAAAAGTCTAGACGTTCAAGAACTAAAATTTGGCAGAAATATACGTGAAGAAGTAATGGCCAAGATGTATGTTAATATATGTGAAGAAATAATGGTCATCTGAAAAACATACACCAAGTCACACATTTCAGAATTTCAGAAAACAACAAATTTTATAACTAAAAAGAACATCTTGAAAGCAATCAGAGAAATGAAAAGCTTATAGAAAAACAAATATATGAATTAGAGAAGATATCTAAAACTAAGTATTAGAAACTTTAGATACCATTAATAGTTAGATAAATTAGTATCATAAATAATAAATTAATAATATTAGCCAACTAGGAAACAAATTTAGGACATCTGTAATGATTTCAAAAATTACCTAGTCAATTATTTTAAAATGGCCATAAATTCATGTTTTCCAGGAATAAATATTTTTAATAAAATGCAAAGAACATAAAATGGACTTATAAACCAGAATTTGATCTACCATATTATAGGAGTGTATTAATCTGTTTTCATGCTGCTCATAAAGACACACCTGGGACTGGACAGTTTACAAAAGACAGAGGTTTAAATGGACTTACAGTTCCATGTAGCTAGGGAAGCTTCATGATCATGGTAGAAGGCAAGGAGGAGCAAGTCACATCTTATGTGGATGGCAGCTGGCAAAAAGAGAGCGTGTGCAGGGAAACTCTCACTTTCAACACCATCAGATCTTGTGAGACCCATTCACTATCATGAGAACAGCATGGGAAAGACTCACCCCCATGAGTCAATCATCTCCCACTGGGTCCCTTCCACAACACCTGGGAATTATGGGAGCTACAAGATGAGATTTGGGTGGGGACACAGAGCCAAAACATATCAAGGAGCTTTCACAAATTTCACATCATAAATCACCATAAACCATTTATTTGGATATTATGCTTTTGAAAGTATGTTTATCTAGTCTTTTTTTTTGAGTCAATACTTTGCATTCCACTTTTGTATGTGTATGCTCTCAAAGAAACTTATTAGATACCTTTCCTGTCTATATTTATATTCTTTTCAAATTAAAAAAATATTGATTATAATTTATATACAGAATTACATATATATATATATCATTTGATGAGTTTTGATAAAAGTATATACCCAGATGCATGTCCATTAATATAGAGAACTTTTCTACTGCTCAGGAAATCCCCTTGAGCCCTCTCTATTCAATTCTTGAAATTCTCTGCCCCAAGAAACAACTGATCTGATTTTGTTCACTGTAGATTTGTACTGGTTGTTCTAGAATGTCATATAAATGCAATCATACACTATACTGCAGTTTTTTATGGGTTCTGCCACTCAGCATATGTTTTTGTGATTAATACATATTGCTGTGCTTATTCCTTTGTATTGCTGTGTACTTTTACTCAGTATAAGTATTTACTCAGGCTATTCTCTAAGTATACAACTCTTTATAAATACAGTGTTTCTGTGTAGTGTAAGATAGTAGTAGAAGTTTGTTTTGCTCTATATGACCATCCTGTTGTTCTAATATCATTTGCCAAAAAATGACTATATTTTCTTCCATTGAATTACTTTAGTACCATTGTCAAGAATATACTGACCACATCTGTGTTTTGTTTTTCTTTGTCTGCGTATTCCAATACCATATTGTGGTAATCAGTGAAGCTGTATATAAAGACTTAAATCAGGTAGCATATGTTCTTCAAATTTTATCATCCTTTTCAAAATTGTTTGGGCTAATCTCTTTGCAATTCCATACATATTTTAGAATCAGCTTATCATTTTCTACAAAAAAATCCTTTTTCATTTTGATTGATTGTGACCTATTAAAAAAAACTGGGGAACAATAGGCACTTAAAAATGTTCAGCCTTCAAATCTAATAACAAAATATGTCCTGTGATTCTTTAAGGTCTTACATTTATAAATTTATGTTGTGTGCTTTTCAGTGTATTTTACAAATCTGTATTTAATTTACATGAAAATATTATGTTTTTAATGCTATTATTAATTGTACTTTTATTTGAATTTCCTATTTTTGCAGCTATTATATAATAAGTATGTCTTTAAATTATGTTAAATATATTTAAAAATTCTATTCTATGCATTAGTTGGTGATCATTTGGGATTTTCTATGCACATGCCATGTGCACGTAGAGACAGTTTTCCCTTCCATTTAAGTTTTTTAATGCCAATTATTCCATTTTTCTGCTGTACAGCACTGGCTAGAGCTTTTAATACAATATTGAAGAAAAATGTGAATGCAGGAAACCTTTTCTGTTGTCAGTCCAATTGGGGAGAACAGGAAAGCATTCAGTCTTTAACAATTAACAATGTTAACTATAGTTTCTGATATTGAACAATCATTTATAGCTGTCAACATTTGCTAAATACTTTCTGTGCATTTATTGTAAAATTACATAATATTCTCAGTTATTCTGGCAATTTTTTATGGCTACATTGTATTCCATGGGGTATATGTACCACATTTTCTTTATCTAATCCACCATTGATAGCCACATTAAGTTGATTCTGTGTCTTTGCTATTATGAACAGTGTTGTGATGAACAAATGAGTGCACATGTTTTTTTGGTAGAATAATTTGTCTTCTTTTGGATATATATACAGTAATGGGGTTGTTGGGTCAAATGATAGTTCTCTGAGAAATCTCCAAACTGCTTTCCACAGATGCTGAACTAATTTATATCCCCACTAACAGTGTAGAAGGGTTTCCTTTTCTTCACAGCCTCACCAGCATTTGTTATATTTTTTTTTGACTTTTTAATAATAGTTATTCTGACTGGAATGCAATGATACATCTTTGTGGTCTTGATTTGCATTTTTCTGATTATTAATGATGTTGACCATTTTCTCTTATATTTGTTGGTCACTTGTATGCCTTCATTTGCGAAGTGTTTATTGATGTCTTTTGCAGACCTTTCCATGGGATTGTTTTTTGCTTATTGAATTGTTTAAGTTATTTGTAGGTTCTGGATATGAGACACTTGTCAGATGCATAGCCTGTGAATATATTCTCCCATTTTAGGTTGCCTGTTTACTCTGTTGACAGGTTCTTGTGCTGTGCAGAAATTTAATTAGGTCCCACTTGCAAACTTTTATTTTTGTTACAATTGGTTTTGAGGACTTAGTCATAAACTCTTTCCAAAGCCAATGTCAAGGATAGTGTATCTTATGTTTTCTTTTAGGATTCTGTTTGATGTTTTAAGTTTAAACCTTTAATCCACCTTGTGTTAATTTTTGTATATGGTGAAAGGTAGGTGCTGAGTTTTACTGTTCTGCATATGGCTAGCCAGCCATCCCAGCATCATTTATTAAACAGGGAGTCATTTCTCCATTGCTTTTGTTGTTGTTGTTGACTGTCAAAGATCAGATTGGTGTAGGTATGTGGCTTTATTTCTGAATTATCTGTTCTGTTCCATTGTTCTATGTATCTGTTCTTGTAACAGTACCATGTTCTTTTGGTTACTGTAGCCATGTAGTAGAAGGTGGGTAATATGATGCCTCCAGCTTTGTGGTTTTTGCTTACGATTGCTTTGGCTATTTGGGCTCTTTTTTGGTGTATGTGAATTTTAGAATAGTATCTTTTCTATTCTAAAATGTGAAAAATGATATTGGTAGTTTGAATAGCATTGAATCTGTAGATTCAATGGTAGCATGGCCATTTTAACAATATTATTTCTTGCAATCAATAAGCATGGAATATTTTTCTATTTGTTTGTGTCACCTATAATTTCTTTCATCAGTGTTTTGTAGTTCTTCTTGTAGAGATGTTTTACTTGCTTGGTTAGCTATATTCCTAGGTAACTTATTTTATTTTATTTTTGTCACCATTGTAAATGAGATTCTATTTTTGATTTGGCCCTCAGCATGAAGATTACTGGTGTACAGAAATGCTACTGATTTTTGTACTTTGATTTTGTTTTTTGAAACTTAACTAAAGTCATTTATTGGTTCCAGGAGCCTTCTGGCAGAATCCTTCGGGTGTTTTACATATAGAAGCACATCATATGTTGAGAAATAATTTGACATCTTTTCCTATTCAGATGACTTTTGTTTCTTTCTCTTTCCAGATTGCTCTAAGACCTCCAGTATTATGTTGAAGCAGAGTAGTGAGACTAGGCATCCTTGTCTTTTTCCAGTTGTCAATGGTAATGCTTCCAGCTTTTGCAAATACAGTTTGCTGTTGCTTGTGTATCTGCCATAGATGGCTTTCACTATTTTGGAGTATGTTCCATGGATGCCCAGTTTCATGAGGGGTTTTTTTGTGTGAAGGAATGCTGGATTTTATTGAAGACTTCTCCTGTGTCTACCGAGATAGTGATTCAATTTTTGTTTTTAAGTCTGTTCATGTGGTAGTCCCATTTATTAACTTTTGTATGTTGAACCAACCCTTTTTGACTTGCTGCTGGATTCAGTTTGTTAGTATTTTGTTGAGAATTTTGTATGTATATTCATTAGGGATATTGACCTTCAATTTTCTTTTTTATTGTGTGTTGGCCAGATTTTGGTATCAGGGCCTCATAGAATTAGTTAAGGAGGAGACCCTCTTGCTCAGTTTTTTGAAATAGTTTCAATATAGTTGGTACCAGCTCTTCTTTGCCCATTTGGTAGAATTTGGCTGTAAATCCATCTGGTCCAGTGCTTTACATGGTATGGTTGGTAGTTTTTTTTTTTTTTTTTTTTTAACTGATTTCATTTTAGAACATGATATTGATCTGTTCGGGGTTTCAATTTTTCCTGATTCAATCTTGGGAGACTGTATTTCCAGGAATCTATTCATATCTTCTTGATTTTTGGTTTATGTGCATAGTGGTATTCATAATAGTCTCTGAGGATATTTTGTATTTCTGCGTTATCAGTCATAATTTCACCTTTGTCATTTCCGAACGTCCATATTTTGATCCTCTCTCTTGTTTTCTTTGATAATCTAGCTCAGAGGTCCCCAACCAGTTAGGAATCAGGCTGCACAGCCGGGGATGAGTGTGGGGGCAAGTGAACATCACCACCTGAGCTCCGCCTGCTGTCAGATCAGCAGCAGCATTAGATTCTCATAGGATCGTGAACCCTGCTGTGAACTGTGCACATGAGGGATCTAGGTTGTGCACTCCTTATGAGAATCTAACTAATGCCTGATGATCTGATGTGGAACAGTTTCATCACAAACCCCACTCACTTTCTCTCCAATCTTTGGAAAAATTGTCTTTCACAAAACCGATCTTTTGTGCCAAAAAGGTAGGGGACCACTGATCTAGCTAGTACTCTATCAATCTTGTTTATCCTTTTAATTAACAAACTTGTGGTTTCATTTCTTTTTTTTTTTTTTTTTTTGAGACGGAGTCTCGTGTGCTCCCAGGCTGGAGTGCAGTGGCGTGATCTCGGCTCACTGCAAGCTCCGCCTCCCGGGTTCATGCCATTCTCCCGCCTCAGCCTCCCAAGTAGCTGAGACTACAGGCGCCCGCCACCACGCCCGGCTAGTTTTTTGTATTTTTAGTAGAGACGGGGTTTCACCATGTTAGCCAGGATAGTCTCGATCTCCTGACCTCGTGATCCACCCGCCTCGGCCTCCCAAAGTGCTGGGATTACAGGCTTGAGCCACCGCGCCCGGTCGTGGTTTCATTTCTTAGTGGCTTTTGTCATTTCTTAGAGTTTCTTTTCTTTCTTTTTTTTTTTGCAGTTTTGGTATTAATAGTTTATAAAGTAAGTGAAAATAATTTGCTCTTATTTTCCCCCAAATTTACGTAAGATTGTTATTATATCTTTATTACATATTAAATAGGATTCATCAATAAAACCATCTGGTGCTGAAAGTTTTATTGGGAAGGGAAGAGGAAGGTTTTATTTATGAATGTAATTACTCTAATAAAAGAAAGCTGTTTATATTTGCAATATGTTCTTGAGTCTAATTTGTTAAGTTATATCTTTCAAGGAATTTGTTTACCTCACTAAAATTGAGAAATTCAACGATACGAAGTTAGTCATATTTTGTCATCATTTTATGAGTGCTTACAAAACAATATTAAAAAGTTATTTCATTACTGTTAATGGCATTTTTTTCTTTTTCCACTCATCATTTTACATATATCTTTTTCAGTTTTAATACTCTTAAAAACCATTGTTGGGTGTTACTCATTTCTGTAATTTTTTCAACTTTTATTTTAGATTCTGGGGGCACAATTGCAGGTTTGTTACAAAGGTATAGTGCATGACGCTGAGGTTTGGAGTATGTTTAAACCCATCACCCATGAAGTGGTGTATTCTTCTGTTTAATGCTTTTTGTTATCTTTATTATTTCTTGGCTTCATCTAACTAGATTCAGTTGGTTGTTCTCTATAATATCCTACGATGAAATATCAGATTATTGATTTTAAGGATCTCTTTCATCTGAAGATAAGTCTTGCAAGTCTTAAATTTCTCTAAGAGTACTGCGTTACCTTCATTCCATGAATTTTGATAGACAGAATTAAAAAAATCATTCAATGAAAATATTTTCTAAAATGTTTTGGTTATTTATTTGGACACATGTGTTATTTAAAATTGGATCGTCTCATTTCCATACACATTCTATATGTACTTTGGACGTTTGTTTTTTCTCTGGACAGCTCCCCTCTAGTATTGGTGGTGTCTACGTGTTTTCTGTCTGCTTACATAATCAGTTGAAACTAGTTCTCCTTCTTTGCCAGAATATTGAATTACATTATCTTACTCATGTGGCAACATGAATTACATTAGAAAGGAGAAACACTTTCCTCAAATGTCTTTGTTTTTAGTCCATTTAAAGCTGTTTTGACTAGAATGCATTTCAGCATCTTCAAGAAATATAAAAAATTAGAAACACCAACTAACAAAGCCACAACTGACCTGCAAATGAAAATTACAGTCTAAAGTCTATAAGTGTATGTAATCCTATAAATAAGTCCTAGTAATACCAATTCCATACATTTGTAGTCACTAAAACAGACTGAAGGTATTGGTAAGGCTTATGTTGAGCTTTACTGATGAAAGTTTTTGTGCTTGTGTTACTTTGTTTGATTTTCACAATAATATTGCAAAGTCTTTATTAATATTATGCTCATATTGCATATTTTTATTTCTGAGTCACAGAAACAAAAAAGTCTTTAGTGCTCAGACAAGTTTAGAAATAAATTTTGAATTCAATTTTGTATCCTATATTTTTTACTTCAATTTGTAATCATTCAGTACAGAGTTTTTCTCCTAAAATATATTGCCCATTTTACGCGACAGACTTGGAATGAAAGTAAGCTTTTCTACACTAAATTTGGTAAAAATAAAAAATCGCAGATTTATCTGTGTAAGTTTATAAAATTTGTACCTTTTCAGAATTACTGTTCTTGACTTACCATTGGAGAGGTTAAATAATGAATAGCGAATTATTTTCCCTAACTCTAAATATAATCTCAGCATAATGAAAATTTCAATTTGCTATTCATCAATAACCTGATATGATATAAAACTTCTTCCGAAGGGCCCTGTTAACTGAGTTTTGCAATAAATGTGATATTAATCACAGGTTTCAAACATGTCATGCTTTTAATTTCCCAATAATCTTCAACATGCTTGTACTCCATTTAATGTTTCAAAGGGAGAATTTAATGACAATTAGTTTTCAGTGACAGCCGGTAACTCTGCATGAAGGCATGAAGGTGAGTACTGCCTCTCTTTTTTTAAAGAAAGCATCCATTGATCTCATACGTTTTGATTCTGCCAGGAACATTTTCCTTATGGCCGTCCTAAAAATAGAGAAAACCTGACCCAACACTAATGTCCCATTCTATTTTCAACGAGTGACTTTGTTTTGTTTTCTTGATTGATTTGACTGGGGCATGAAATGTAAGCCTATTTACACTTGTTACGAAGAGAGAGGATGAAGGGTATCACAAACCCACAAGGGGACAACACTGGTGTTCGTGAAAATATATACAAAGAGGAATACAATGGCTTTCCTCTTTCCATCTGTGTATCAGTGTAGAGAGGCACGCTCTTAAATGGCTGCTGCTGCTCAAATGGAAATGGAGCGCTGTGGAGCAGCACTCCTTGGTCATTATGAGACCACAGTTCTGAAAGAGTAAAAGAGTTTTGGGTTGTGGGAATCGTTGTTTGTTTTTTGTTTTGTTGTTTCTTGACTGTGAAATTTTTTCCAATATGATAAAGAGAAAATACAATAAGAACGTTTTGTTCTCTTACTTTTATTTGGGAGTCATAGGTTACTTATTCCTCAACCTGGCAAAAATCATTTAAGAGCTATTTGTTTGCTATTAGGTGTTCATATCATCAAATCCGTTTTACAGTAATTTATTATTAAAACACATAAACTATAAAACAGACATGATGCCATTAACATCTAATAATAACATATTTTTGATTAGCTTCTTTTATCCTCAACACAGTCCACTCAGGAAGCAGATATAACAATGGTAATTATCACCCCAACTCCAAGATGCTTAGGAAAGCCTTCCTCCCAAACACATTATTCCATGTAAGACAAAGTCCATGAAAAAATTTCTCTTTAACTTGTACACTATATGGAAATCTCTGGAAAAATGATCTTAAAAATATGTTTACGTCAATAAAGTTTTATAGTGTGTGATTTAGTGAAGACTTTTCAATACATTAAAAATAAAATATTTATCATATTTTATTAATAATTTTTCTACTTGAAAGAAAATAACAAGAAGTTACCTTGAATTTCTGTAACTGATCTAAAATTAAAATCAATGTGTAGCAAACACATGTATACTCTTTAATTAATCAGATTATGTAGTCGAAATGATGAACAATTGTTCTAGGGCCTTTTAAGATAAATAACCCTACAAACTCTTCAATAAAAGTTTTATTACTTTTTGTAAATTAAATATAGGGTTGAAAGAGATGATGTAAGACTATGTAAAATTAAATTCCCCATGCATGATTTTTGAAAATGATAAGTAAAATATAGTTTAATTTCTGGTTAATAATTAATTTTTAAGGGCATAGGCATAGCTCACTCATGTAAGAAGTGCCATGTATGTAATTTATTCCCCAGAAATGAAAATGCAAGGAATGAAGAAGGGAAGGAGAGAAAGTGGGAAGAGGGAGGGATGCAGGGAAGAAGGGAAGATGAAAAGAAGAAAAATACCTTCTCACTCCCTCTTCTGCAAAATCCACTCCAAGCAATGGTAGTAAAAACTCAGCTGAAAAGTAGTAGAAAGCAAGACTAAAATTGTAACATATACAACAATAACACTGACATCTGGCTGTCTTAGCCCAAGTATGAAATTATAGAACTTAGCAGACATGTTTAAATCTTACATTCTTACATGCTTCTTCCAGAAATTAAAAGGATAATATTGTTTGTGTTAGCTTACATGGGATACACATAAAATTAGATATTAGGTTTCTTAGGGACAATTAATTGAATTGATCAAAATAAAGAAGCTTCTGATCCATAAACATTCCTATAAGATTGCTGAATTTTGATGTCTAAGTTTTATGAAGTAAATGTATATATTACCCACTTCCTGCAGGTGCTCTATCACAATTACTTGCAAAATCAGTTTCTATTCATTGAATTTTTAATTCCAAGTCTTCAAAAATGTCGCAAAGATAACGGAATTATTGGGACATTTGTTCCACGGAATCAAACAACTCAGAACCTACATTTTAAGCGCTTAAAATCGGAATGGATACAGACAACTGTACATATAAATTGATATCTAGCAGAGCGTGTTAGAAAGAGTAAATAAGACATATATCTAACTAGAAGTAGTTGTTATATAAGTGGATACTGTTCAAATTCATAGAGCTTGGGTGAAAAGTAAATAGCGAGACAGATATTACTGATGTGAATAGTTTGAGCTAAGTTACAGAGACTATAAAACATAAGGCATATTTTAAGAAATGCAAACAGTTAATTTGCATTTATATATATGATATGGAAAGAATGATATAAACTATGTGAATAAAGACAAAGAATGGAGCCAAATAAGAAAGTCGTGGAGGTTTAAATAGCAGGCTTTTGGCCGGACGTGGTGGTTCATGCCTGTAACCTCCGCACTTTTGGAGGTCGAGGCTAGTGGATCACCAGAGGTCAGGAGTTCGAGATCAGCTTGGCTAGTACAGTGAAACCCTGTCTCTACTAAAAATACAAAAATCAACCGGGTGTGGTGGCACAAGTCTGTAATCTTCACTACTCTGCAGTCTGGCAGGAGAATCGCTTGAACCCCGGCGGTAGAGGTTGCAGTGAGTCGAGGTCACACCACTGCACTCCAGCCTGGGTGACAGAGCAAAACTCTGTCTCAAAATAAATATATAAATAAAAATAAAAAAATAAAATAGATAGCATGCTTTAAAATCAGGGCATTTTTCTACCCCAAATCAGACTCTGGAGATACGAGAGCAGACCACGGTTGTTTGTAAGACCGAAGTACAAATAAAAACTTAGAATAATTTTCAAGCTTAGAGGGAAACTTTTATAAACATAAATGTGCATACACACATATATTTAAAAAATTTGCACACAGTAGGTAAGTAAATGCAAATAAACATGTAGAATCCAATATCAAGATACCTTCCACTGGAAAAGGGTTGAGCTATGTCTTTTCTCATGCCATTTCTTTTCTTTCTCTTCATTTTGTCCAGCCAGTCCTGACCTTGAATCTCATCCAATCCTTTGGACTGATCATTACGTACCCTGGCTTCTGCTTTCTTTCTTACTGATGAGCAAAATGACTGTATTTTCCACCTTTAGCTTTGAAGACTGACTCTTTTTCTTAAGTATTGGCTCTTGAACAACTCCTGGTTTTATTTTGGTATTTTTAAAATAATTACTATATGATGTCTGAGCTATTAATAAAGAAATGTTCCCTGCAGTTTTATGATACAGTTGCAAGACCATGAGTTACAAAATTTCTAAGTACTAGTTCTAAATTATAGTTCTGCCATTAACTAGCTAGCAACTTTATTTACAAAATGATTGTAATAAGGCAACCTATTAGGGTTCTATGGTAATTATGTAATATATTGTACAATTTTCTCAACAGTTTTCGCCATTTAAAAAGCACACACAGATTATACAAATACAACCTAGTTGTTTAAGTGAATAGTCCACATGCTTTACTCCAACCATAACAACTTTTCCTCCTTTTACTGGCCTCATGGTCTTTCTTTTCCCATGTTGAAACATGCTCTTATCTATCGATCTGAAATTAACACCAATTTCATTAATTAAAACATGGCATTTCCTTATTTACATGTTTTTTTAACAATTAAAATTAACAACTTTTAGACATAAATAAAAATATGAGAGATACATAAACCTAATACTTTTCCCCTGATACTACAGTAACAAGTATTTCTCTTCCATATATTGATAGAAAGCATTAAATGTGTCAATACTTTATCTGGAGAAGGTTCATCCTACATTTAAA
The DNA here is from genome assembly GCF_000951045.1 of Mandrillus leucophaeus. Classification (NCBI taxonomy): domain Eukaryota; kingdom Metazoa; phylum Chordata; class Mammalia; order Primates; family Cercopithecidae; genus Mandrillus; species Mandrillus leucophaeus. The sequence continues at coordinate 8,623,117 of NW_012101587.1, read as the reverse complement.
ATACATTTCATTTGGAAACAATTCCCTACTACACATTCTTAATAAAAACTGTCCATGTTTGCTTGGTTTATAACTGTGTGTTCCATCTCTCACACAACTTTTGGAAGCACTGTTACAACCAATATTCAATATCTCTCACGGTTGTTGCCATACCTCCAACATACAGCCATTTCTCCTTTGGTTTTTTTTTTTGTGGGTTTTTTTGGTCTGGTTTTTTTGCTTAGTCTTAGCAGCAGAATTTTACCCTTTCTCTCACCCTCACAATCTCACAGTTTCTGGAAGCACTTATGTGAATACTTTGGCAAAATTGTGCTCACAGCACCAATTTCTGTTCCACCTAGTATGGTCATGTAAGTCATCATTGAACGACAACCATAGGAATACATCTTTTCCAAGGAAAGATTTTCTCAGTTCCACTTGAGCCTTTTTTTCTGTCAACTCCATCAATCAGCAGAGAGAGACTAGTCTCCTAGTCACAACAGCATAGCCAGTTAATAATAAGCCTGTTAATGACTCGAGACAAACACAGCTCCACCCTTTGTAGTTGAGCATGTTATTTACTCAAATCAAGCATTTTCTCATAAATAAAATAATGCCAGTACAACTGGGCATCATGAGGGAAAAAAAGTGTGGGAAGTATTCTAGTATCTGAAAATAGATTGTAGATATTTAATCTTGTTATCATTATCAGAGTCACAATAGGTAGAAGGGCAATTGCAGATGCAGTTTTGCACAGAAAGTGTTTTTCCTTCCCTCCTTCCCTCCCTCCCTCCCTTCCTTCCTTCTTTCCTTCCTTCCTTCTTTCCTTCCTTTCTTCCTTCCTTCCTTCCTTCCTCCCTCCCTCTCTCCCTTCTTCCCTCCTTTCCTCCCTCCTCCCTCCTTTCCTTCCTTCCTTCCTTCCTTCCTCTTTCCTTTTTTTTTTTCTTTTGCTAAGCATTTTTCTTCAGTAAACCCTGATTAAAACATAAGGTAGTGTAATTTGTATTATGCTTTCACTTGATCAGGAATACATTGTCTGTCTTTGGAGATTCTGTTCATAAACAAGTACTTCTAACGCGTAAGTGAAAGTGCAATCAAAGGTCTACAGATTTCCTTACATACCAGTTTTGAGCCTAAGCAAGTCATAAATTGGAACTGTCTATATCCCTGTGAGAAAAACAGGTACTACAGTTACTTTCTTCATTTATTGAGGAAGTGATTGTCATAAACAGGGTCTTCACTTTTTTTATTCACACACTTTATGCATTATTTTGATGTAAGCATTTGAATTTCCTGCCCTGGAGAAAATATTTTAGTGCTTTATATCAATATATGGAAGGGAAATATTTACTCTGCTATGCATTTTTGTTTTATGTATCCCTCAGCACACAAAAAATACTTTTTATGATGTTTTTCCATTAATGTGTTTGTTTTAGGAAAGATGAAGTTCAGCAACCATTTTTCTTTCTGCTTTGATTCATATATTCTCTAAGGCTCTTGCTTCTTAATGTAAGGTGTATTGATATACTGATTTAATATAGCAACAGCCTTTATTGAGATATATCTCTGCAATGCCACTGGGAGCAATGAACCAGTTAAGACACTTGCAATATTAAAATCAATTAAAATTTAAAAAATGTTAAATTGCATGGTTATGATGGAATCAATTTGAAAAAATGGGTATTGAGCAATTAAGGAAGAAAAAATACATGGGAATTTCATGTTTTTCTTGCCTTTTTAGCCCAGAATATGATTTTCAAGTAAGTACTACCAATGTCTTCTATTAAAGGCTGAAGTAAATTTTTCTCCAAAAGTGATGGCTTAACCTTCCACACCTATGTTTAATTATAGTTTTTAAGACTTTCAAATTTTAAATTGTCTAAGCCCCTGTTGCTAATTTTATATCTTAGAGAGGCACATTGACATTTGAGGGCACTAGGCTACAATGTAATGCATTAGTACAAGAGGAAAGGACAAATGCTATGCTCTAAATTATTGATAAAGATTTTAAAGGTGAAAGAGATGCGGCATAATGGGAAGAACTCCTATTTCCTTCTCTTTTCCTTCAGAAACTTCAAATATTTTAAAATGTTAACATTTCTCCATAATAACTCCAAGTAATTATTAGTGTGAGTAGTAGATATGTACTTATTATATAATGGAATTTAAATAAATTATTTATGGGTGACTAATATTACACTGAAGGTGAAGGTGGGTGAATTTTTTTTAATGCTACTTAAAAACAGAGTACTTAAAAACACATGGAAAAGCAAGAGTACCTGAGAATATTTACGGTTATAAAAGTGTGTGGAGTGAAAGCCTACACAAACTGTAGAAGGATAATTGAGTGTCTGTGTGTTGGGGCTGTTAGCAAAGTCACTGAAAGGAGTTTAGACCTCACCTAGAATTTCAGTCTTGTGTATGATTTAAATAATGAGAGGACAACATAGATGTAGATGTAGAATGGTCCTCAATGCTCTGCCATTATTAAAACATAGAATATGGTTTGCCTGTAAATTCTTCAAATTACATGGAGGATGCACCATTTATGGGAAGAGTTCCTAGTCAGTAAATTCCAGGCACAGTCATAAGAATCCCCCACATGCTCATTATGGTCGATTTTTTTTTTCTTCTCATTGTTGCAACTATAATCTGAAGATTGGTCCCTTCTCTTGAGGTTATAGTTAAGCATCTAGATGGCTTTGGACTTTAAAATCTTCAGTCTACTGTTATAACAACACATATGGAGGACATAGAGTGCTACTTATTCTATGTTTACTGCAACTAAATTGGGAACGATAATTTGAAACAGTGCACGATCTGCCGATAGGAATCTGCTGTGTAGTGATTTCACCAGCAGTTAACAAACTTTTTGCTAGGACAACAGAAGTGTGGGGGAAAAAAATCGAAAATAGGGATCTATTAGAAAAAAACTGGTTCTAGGTAATTATTGATAGATCCATGGAAGGGACAGGAAAAAGCATGTGATGAAGGACATAGGAATTTGAGATATGTAAAGGATAAAGGACAATGTCAATGATGGTTATAAGACAGTTCATCAGTTCATAAGTATCGATTGCTGTGATGCGGACACTTAGGAGCTTAGTACCAAAATGTACAACTGATAACAAGATAAATATTAGCAGATGCCCTGAAAAGCATTTAAAAATATGGAAGTATATCTAAAAACACACCAAATGAGGAGGGGGGAGCAGTGTATTCACTGATTTGAAGTTTACAGTCAAAAAGTAAAATGTGTCCAATTGATTCAGGATAAATGAATAGCCAAATAGTTAAGGACTATGTTTGGAGAATTAAAAACAATCAGATATTGGGAAAATTTAGAAGTATTACCAAAGAAGAATTAATATGGATTATCCCAGAACAATAGAATGCGTGAAAGAAACTATGAGAAAAGAAATTTTTAAAAGGCACATGGGGGAGAATAAACAAGTCAGGTCAAAAGCTGCAGTATCATTGACAGTTTAGGTCCTGAAAAAACACTCATTCTTTCTTAAAAAATAGAGAAGTTGGGGATGCTTTCCAAGATAATGAAAACTACTTACCTGTCAGCTGAATATTTGAATGCTTAATTTAGATTAGGGGACATAGTTGTTATTGTTTGTTTTCTATTTCTAATTTTCCCCTCTCCTTATAAACACAAGCATAGCTATAAGTCTACAAAATGCAAAAGGCTTCACAAAATAAACTTGTGTCTCAGCCTCCTGAGTAGCTGAGATTATGGGTGCACATCATCATGCTTGGCTAATTTTTGTACTTTTATTAGAGACAGGGTCTCAACATGTTGGCCAGGCTGGTCTTGAACTCCTGACCTCAGGTTATCTTGCCCGACTCAGCCTCCCAAAATGCTGGGATTACAGGCATGAGCCACTGTGCCTGGCCTATATCTTTCTTTATCTGCTACGTCTGTTTACTTATAAGATCTGTTTGTACAGGTGCAATGTCCTATTGATCTTTCTCATCTAACCCTATTAGAGATATGACTTAGTGTATGCATTTACTTCCATTCCTGTTCAAGGGAGAAAGGACAGAAAGGTAGAGGATGATAGAAAAGTGGCTGAAATATGCATACGTCAGTTCCTTATATTTTGTGCCCTCATTCTTGAAGCCCATGGAAAAGAATAATCTATTATGCATAAATTTCATTAATGACAACCTTATCACTCAAAGTAAAAGTCATTGCACTTTTACTTAACATAAAGGTAACATAAATATTTTACTTTTACTTAATATTAAGTAACTTTAATATTAAGTAATTTCACCTCTCTTATTTTACTCCATATTCTACAAGTATCCTGAGTTGTTGCTCAGGATACTTGTTTTTTGGGGTTTTTTTTTTTTTCTTTTTTTTTGGCTTTTTTACTTAGGCTGGAGTGCAATGACTTGATCACAGTTCACTATGACCTCGACCTCCAGGCTCAAGAGATTCTCCCACCTTAGCCTCACAAGTAGTTGAGACTACAGGTGCACACCACCATGGCCAGGTAATTCTTTTAGTTTTTTGTAGCCATCGAGGTCTCACTGTGTTGCCCAGGCTAGTCTTGAACTCCTGGCTCAAGTGATCCTCCCTCCTTATCCTCCCCCAGTGCCGAGATTGCAGGTATGAGCCAGTGTGCCTGGCCATAACCCTTCAGAGAAAACTTTTTGTATAAAACTTAAGAGAAAGAACAACATTAAATAAATACAACTGATGAAATTCCCTTGTTTCAAGCATACTGCTCATTAATGCCAAACAATGTCTATTGCTTAGCCACTGAAACTGTTAAGAAAAAATTTTTTAGATTAATTTTCTTCTCCACTCCTAAAGTAAATCTCATGAACCATTGTTGTTTGTCAAAATGGAAATAGCATATAACGGCTCAAATCTAAAGTTTTACGAAACTATGCATTAACAAGTGATTGGTTGATTATAACTGTTTATAGTGCAGTAAACAATCTATTATAAAATCATCAATATATAACAAAGCTGTTTCAAAATGCTAAAGAAAGTGTTTAGCTTAAGTTAAGAAAATTTAGAATTTAATTCAAAACTTCATAGTTCCTTGGGGCTTTCATTATTTCATTATTCATTATTTATTTAATCATCGTACCCTAACGGCTTTATAAATTGGTGCAGTTTCCAAATCTCTAGTTACTCTAGGATTTTTAGCACTTGTTTTTGGTACAAGCCAACTTCGAAATTACTACGTATGGAAATAATTGGCAAAGACTTTATTTGTAAAACTGATGCAAGAGAACTTCTATTGTAAGATGGTCATGTTTAGCGGGGTCCCAGATTTTTTTCCCCTTCACTCTTAATGCAGCCTGACATTCCAAATGACTCCAATATTAAATCAATTGGTTAATAAATACTAGTAATTCACTTACAAAATTCAGCAACTATTTACATGATTACCTCTGAGTTTCTCAGGGACACTTTCTCCCGCCTCTCCCATATCTTAGAACAGGTTATTTATATCCAGATAACACTGTACTAATTTCAAATTCTCAGTCTTTGTCATGATGTATCCAGCAGCCTTTTCTGCAGGAGGGTAGGAACCATTCCTCTCTTGTTTACCTCCATATACATGGCATAGGACAGGGTCTGTATCTCCATAAGTATTTATTAAATGACTAAACCTATGAACAAAGATATTTAACTATCTTCAAAAGTATTATGGTGAAAATAAAAGAACCCTATTATCTATATTATACACATCGTTGTGAGTGCTCGTCCTGCCATAAAAGCATCCTCTTTCCAGGGTTATACCACAATCTCTAAAAGAAAAAGTCTGTCCCTGATCTTTTGTTATCAGTTTTTGCCTCTCAAGGCCGCATTTTTTTATGATTTAATTGTTTTACTTTGTTGGCTACTATGAAAAAATGTTATCTAAAATAAACAGTTCTATTATGATTATTATTGTTATTATTATAATTATTATTTTGAGACTGAGTCTCGCTCTGTTGCCCAGGCTAGAGTGCAGAGGCATGATGTTGGCTGGCTGCAGCCTCAACCTCCTAGACTCAAGTGATCCTCCCTCGTCAGCCTCCCAAGTAGCTGGGACTATAGGTGTGCACCACCACGCCCAGCTAATTTCTGTACTTTTAGCAGAGAGGGGGTCTCACCATGTTGGCCAGGCTGGTCTGGAACACCTGGCCTCCTCAAGTGATCTGTTCTCTTCAGCCTCCCAAAGTGATGACTACAAACATGAGCAACCATATCCTGCCAAAACAGTTCTGTTTTTTGTGTTTGTCTGTTTGTTTTGTTTTGTTTTTTACTAAAGAGCTATACAATTCACATTATCGTGGTACAAAGCAAAATGCACTCTGGCTAACCTGAGCATTTCTAAACTAATATTGTGCCTTCCTCTAAACTCACTTACCATGCTCCATTCACACTGAACTCTTCTTCCCAGCACCATGCCCCACTCATTTTAGTCTTACGGCACTTGCCCTTACTTTTTTCCTCTAGGAGAAATTACCTTTCCCCTGTCTCCTGCCTCTTTTATTTTTGTCATTGAAACTTAATTATAAACCTTTAAGTGGAGGCTTTTTCTCATTTTGCAATACCTCCACTTCTCTTTCTGCCACATCCCTACATTCTGACTTTCTGCACACCATACTACAGTTTTTTTCTCTGACATTTCATGTCAGTAAGTTTTCACTGTAAACCTTGCCTATATCATTTGGAGTCTCTTCTTCTCATCCTAAACGAGAGAATGCATGTTTTTCACCAGGTTCCACAAAATTTACTAAGAGAATGAAAAAATGAATGGAGACAAGGCTCGATGAATTAACAAATGTTAGCCTGAGTAAGGTTGTAACTTAACTTCCAAACAAGAACATTGCAGATGATGAAATGGAAGTATTATTTAATCATTTCACCATGTCAAAAGGCATAAAATTGGGACTGCCTTGGGCTAACCCGATGACCTTTGGAAAACTAGTAAATAGGATAACTTAAATTGTCAGTTCTAGAAAGTTTGAACTCTTGATGTGAAGAGTCCAGTTTTACACCATTCATAAAACATTAAATTCAACTTTAAGCATTTGATAAATGCTTAAAGATTATTTTTTAAAGGGCTGAGTCACATACATACAAAGATAGATTTTTTTTGAAATCTGTGAATTAATACAGAAACCTATTCAAGACATGCAAACCTATCAGGGTTATCAGTTAAGACATGGAACATAGAGATTAAACAAACTAGATGTCACACATATACACTGTTACTATGTTTAGTTAAAACATTGTACTTGTTCTTAAGCTTTTTTATCAGATTATTTCATAGTTCCAACAGCATCATGTGGTATTAAATTCATACTTCTAAAAGGAATCCAGAGTTAATTTCACTGATACCATAACCTGAGAAGGAAAATTGTTCTAAAATAATTGAAAATTATTGAACGCTGTCAATAAACGAGAGTAGGCAATTTAATGCCAGGACACTCAGACATCAAAGGGAAGAACAAGAGGAAAAAAAAAGAAAAGAAACCCAGAGACATTTATAACTATAGATGCTGAATTGGCAGCATCTGTTTCTGCCAGTTGCTCATCACTGACCAACGTACAAGACAAAATTGGAAACACAATTGATATTGATAGGTGCTAGTCGCTGAAGGGGAATTGTGCTGCTTGAAGTAAATGATAAAGAAATTAAGGGCACAGCCCTAAAAGTGTTACCTCATTACCTTCTGTAGTGCTATATACAATTTTACAGAAGAGTTGTCCTTTGACTTAGTGTGGTTGAGTGCCTTTCACATATGACTGAATGGAAATAATAGATTTTTCATTTTCAATCTATGAGTATCAGGATGGCATAAACTTCAAAGAAAAAAAATTCAGAAATATCACTCAATAGATAGGCTACTTATAAGTTAAAGGAGATGGTAATTATGACAAGAAAAATGTAGTCTGATTGAAAGATATAGGAGTGGTATGAAGACGTCCATCCTAGAAGCATTTAAAGCCAGAGAGATAAACTTGCCCACAATGGTAATCAGTTGTCACAGGAATCAAGAGCCAGGTGCTGTTTGGGCACTGAGAAGACACCAAATGGTGAAAAGACAAGACATACAAATGACTTCTGTGTTCAAATAGAAGAATAAAATAAGTAAATAATTAAAATAAAGAATGTGTCCTGCACACAAATAAGGGGTGAGGCAGTAAACATTTTAAAAAGAGCAGTCAGGAATAGGGTCAGTACAAAGCCGATATATGAACAAAATTCTCACTGAAAGAGATAAGGAAAACAACCAGGCAGAGAGTTGAGGTTTTCTAGGCAAAGGGAACAAGAAGTAACAAATCCATGTGGCAGATACAATCAAGTACTAGGTGAAATCAAGAAGTAAGCTGCCATCCTGGGTGCAGAGAAATGAAGAAGAATGTTTGCATTGTTTTTCACACTGCTATGAATATACTACTTGAAACTAGTAATTTATAAAGGATAGAGGTTTAATTGACTCACAGTTCTGCATGACTGAGGAGGCCTCAGGAAACTTACAATCATGGTGGAAGGGGAATCAGGCATGTCTTACATGGCAGCAGGTGAGAGAGTGTGAGCATGCAGGAAAAACTACCACTTATAAAACTCTCAGATCTCGTGAGAATTCACTATCATAACAGCATGGGGGAAATTGCCCCATAATCCAGTCACTCCCCTCCCTCGACACATGAAGATTACAATTTGAGATGAGATTTGAGTGCGGACACAGAACCAAATCACATCAGAGAGAAAGGAAGTAGTTGATGAGGTCTTCCAGAAAGTTCAGAAACTGGATTTGGAACAGAATTGGAGTATTCCAACCAGAGTCCTGACAAAAGATTATGTGCTTTAATTCAAAATATTCCTCATTGCTGTGTTGAAAATTAAACATAGAATATATGTTTCAAATAAGAAAAAAACAGAAACCACTAGAAAGTTTTTTGATCGTCCAGGAAAAGTGGAAATTTGCCTTACTAGATGATCTTGTTATACCAACCTTATTCTATATGGTGATTTTTATACATTGCTCTTTCCTCCTTGTTAACATTTTCTTTTGGAATTGTTGGATCTCTGGTCATTAATGAGATAGTATAATATTTATAGTTTCTTGTACTGCTTTCTTCTGGTTTTTCTATTATTATACAAGACATATAAAATTAGTTTCAGATTTTTTCTTTTTTATTTTCTGAAATAATTTATTAAAAATTGGAGTGACTTTCTCAAGTCTTTTTGATAAAAGTCACTTCCGAAATCATCTGAATTTTTTATCCTCTTTGTGGAAATGTTTTAAAGGCTTAAAAACAATTTCCTGTTTCATCCTGAGCCAGTTTTAGTAGGTTAAAGTTTATAACATTTTAAGCATTTTATCTTATTTTAAATTTATTCACCCATTTTTACAGCATTCTTTTCATATATTTGATCTGTTTTACTTACAATCCTCCCTCTTTCCTACCTAATATTTTCTGTTTATGTAAACATTTCTGTCTTATCAAAATTTTCTCTTGCCTATTCATCCATTTTCAAACTTTTATTCTGTTGAACATTTTTAAACATATTTTCATATATATTAATAAATATTTTATCCTAGTTTATTGTTTTAATTTATGGGTTAATATTGTTTTTTTCTTTTTTCAAAATTATGTTAGATGTTTAGCTTACTAATATTTGGCCACTTTATTAAATAATCAAAAAATAATTTAGTTCTATTTCCATATTCACTGCATCCCACAGATTCAGATAATGCAATTCTAATTTCTACTGATTTCTAGTATGACTCGTTAAATATTTGAAATTAAAAATAACTTCTAGGCCATGTGTGATGGTTCACGCTTGTACTTCTAGCACTTTGAGAGGCTGAGGCGGGTGGATTGCTTGAATCCAGGCATTTGAGACCAGACTGGGCAACATGGCGAAACCCCATCTCTATAAACAAATAAGTAACTTAGTTTGTCTCATCCTAACGTATTCCAAATTAACATACACGTTAATACAAACAAAATTTGCAAAATTTACAATGAGATACAACTATACATCTATACAAATGGCTTTTTGAAAAGAAAGAGACTACTGACATTATCAAGTTTTGGTGAGAATCCAGAGAAACTGGAAGTTCATACATCCTCGTGAAGAATAATAACTTTACAGTAACTTCAGAAAGAAGTTTGGCAGTTTATAACATAATCATACATGTGCCCTGTGATCCAGCCACTCTACTCCTAGATAGTAGTTGTACATTAATTGGATATAATTATAGAAATTATAAATAATTATTAATCATATAAAGAAAAACATGTTTACATTAAAAAATTTAGTGGATTTTTTTGTTTGCTTCTTTTTGTTTTTTGAGATGGGAGTCTTGCTCTGTCACCCAGGCTGGAGTGCAATGCCATGATCTCAGCTCACTGCAATCTCCACCTCCTGGGTTCAAGCAATTATCCTGTATCAGCCTATCTAGTGAATAGCTGGGGTTACAGGCACCCACCACCATGCCTGGCTAATTTTTGTATTTTGGTAGAGACTGGGTTTGCCATATTGGCCAGGCTGGTTTCCAACATCTGACCTCAAGTGATCCGCCCACCTCGACCTCCTAAAGTGCTGAGATTACAGGCTTGAGCCACCATGCCCTGCCTTTTAGTTAATTTTATAGTGGCATCATCCATCACCAAAAATTGGAAACAACAAAGAGATTTTGAAGGTGAATAGATAAGCAATCTGCAATTTATGACACAATAAAATATGACTCAGCAATAAAATGTGATAAACTGAATATTCAGACAACAAAATGATAAATAATTTTACTTATGCTGGTAAGGTAGCAAATTCAAAAGTCTAGATACTAAATTATTTTATTTATATGTCATTCTGGAAAGTCAAAACTATAGGAACAGAAAATGTCCTTGCGAACTGTGAAAGAGTATTGTTAGAGTGCATGCTTCAGTTTGTTTTAGTTTTACAGTAATGGATTATTCAGGGTTCTTCAGAGGGACAGAACTAATAGGACAGACCTATATATGAAAGGAATTTTATTAAGGAGGATTGGCTCACATGATCACAAGGCAAAGTCCCTTGTTTGGTCATCTGCAAGCTATTACCTATCATAGAACATAGAAAGAAGCCAGTAGTGGCTCAGTCCAAGTTCCAAAGCCTGAAAAGGAGGGAAGTCAACACTGAAATCCTCAGTCTGTGGCCGGAGGCATGAGAGCCCATGGCAATCCACTGACGTAAGTCCAAGAGTCCAAAGGTCGAAGAATCTGGAATCTCATGTTTAAGGGCAGGAGGAGCAGAAGGAAGCATTCAGCACGGGAGAAAGATGAAATCCAGAAGATTCAGCAAGCCAGCTTCTTCCACCTTCTTCTATCTGCTTTGTTCTAGTCATGCTGGCAGCCAATGGTGCCCACTCACATTGAGGGTGGGACTTCCTCCCCCTGTCCACTGACTCAAATGTCAGTCTCCTCTGGCAACACCCTCACAGATGCCCCTAGAAACAATTCTTCATCAGCTATGTAGGCATTCTTCAATCCAATCAAGTTGACACCTAATATTAACCATCACAAGTAACTAATTACCTCGTTTTACATGATACCCGTTTTATCCATGATAATTATTTTCCCTAAACATTGATTTGGTCTGGTACTGGAAATATTACATCAGCTATCTTTGGTTTGTTTAGCACCACATGGATCTAATACATATCTAATATATCCACCAGTGTACTACTGAGGTCACATGATCCAAGGTGAAGAAAAAAGAAACAAAATTTTCTTAAAGGATTCAAGAGATTGAAACTCAACACTCATACATAAATTGAAACCCAACACTCACACATAAATTGTGGTCACATGATCCAAGGTGAAGAAAAAAGAAACACAACTTTCTTAAAAGATTCAGGGGATTGAAACCCAACACTCACACATAAATTAGTATCTGATCACTTTCCCTAGACTGGAAACAGTAAACTATCCTGGTGCATTGGGTGGAAGACTACTCAAGAAGTTCCTCCCCAGTGGTGGAGTACTACACTAAGTACTGCTGAAGATATTAAGTTAATCATTTGGATTTAGAATGAATCTACTCTATTTCTAAAGTCTAAATTCATAGAACTATGGACATTCTCAGATTCAAAGAATAATACAGCTAGAATCCCTTCTCTACATTATATTCACTTAGAGGGGTTGGGGGAAGGGACAATCTTGAGATGTACAGAAGAGTTTTTGTTTTTTTCTTTTCTTTTGGAGACAGATTCTTGCTCTGTAGCTCAGGCTGGAGTGCAGTGGCACCATCTCAGCTCACTGCAACATTGGACTCTCTGAGTCAAGCAATTCTTGTGCCTCAGCCTCCTGAGTAGCTGGGACCACAGGCGTGTGCCACCATACCCAGTTAATTTGTTGTATTTTTGTTATAGACGGGGTTTTGGCATGTTTCCCAGGCTTGTCTGGAACTCCTGAGCTTGGGCAATTCTCCCAAGTCACCTCCCAAAGTGCTGGGATTACAGGCATGAGCCACTGCACCTGGCTGAGATGTACAAGAGATATCTTGAGTGACTCTTGCAAGTAAGTGAGTTGCAGCCCACACAGCAGTCACTGAGTTCTTGTAATTTAAACATGTCCCAGAAAGGTAACAGAATCTCATTGAATGCGGCATTTTGGTTATTACTTATTTGTCAAAGCTTTCTTAGTAAATTCAGAAATTTAAAATTCTCAACAACTGTCTTTTCATATCTCATGTCATCCCCAAATGCTTTAAAGTTATATGTGGTAGAGTGTAAGAATTGAGGGGGAATCAGTATATAGCCTTTTTTTTCAGGAATTTTATATGTATCATACAGTCTTCCATGCTGTACATATAAATACTACTTTTATTTCATCATTAAAATGACTATTTGTTGGTTATAATTCACTAGGTGAAAGTGATTCTCCTCGCACCTGTAAATGTTATTTAGTTTTACTCTGTTTTTTATTGCTAGAAAGATACATTATTGGTGGACCTATTAAAAACAATAGATCAAAAGAGAATGATGGTGACTAAACAATGAATATAGGTAGGAGAGTAAACAATGTCAGAAGGGATTTTTTTAATATTATAAGATCAAAAAGTAGATGACAAGATATTTAAATGTTTAATGTAAAAACTCTCTTAGGCAGTAGAATCTCATGGGCATTCACATGACAGCAGAGTAAATAGAAAAGTTAGACTAGGAGAAAAAAGCAACTTTCCTAAAAAAATTTGGAAAAATACGAAAAAAAAAAAAAAAAGAAAAAAAATACTGCTAATAAAAAAAAAAAAAAAAAATTTTAGCAATTTATTCCCTAAAAAAATTTGGAAAAATACGAAAAAAAAAAAAAAAAGAAAAAAAATACTGCTAATTTATTACCACTGTGAGAAGCTGTATTTTGGTTAACTTCTGAGTTTATCATATTCCTCTTGACTTGGTTTTGTAAAATAACAGTGAATATGTAATATTATATCAAAGCATAAAAAAAGTTTTCAAATCATTTACATCATAATGAGAGAACTCTAATGGTTTCTGGCAATCAGACTAAATCTCCCTAGCACATTTTTTACCTATATAAAGTAGACGTAGAAATCGATTCTGAGGAGGGTAAGCACTGTGTTGCATCAGATGAGGCCTCTGACAAATCATAAAGGAAGCTATACTTGAGCAAGAAGAAATGAATCATTGGTTCAAGCACAGAAGTTTTCAAGGGACTTCGGGAGAATAAGATTTTTAAAGTGTGTTTCATCACGACTCAGTGTTCTACCTTTTTTCTATTAGGTCCATCATCTTTAGATGGGGAATTACTGAGGATGTGAACCCCGATGAATTCCTCAACATTTGCAATGGTCTCAAATCTGATCCTCAGTATGGTCAGCCCTCAATTGAAGGAGATGAGAGTATCTGTAAGGTTTTCAGATTTTTCATGCTTGGTTACGAAATGGTAATTAGGCAGTCTTTTTTCTTTCAATGTATTGCAGGTGTGTAGGAATAACAAAATTGATGTCAATAGTCCTTACACTTACAAAGAATATTGCTATAACTTCTAAGTCCACTGTGCCTATCAAATGACAAGATTAACACAGAGCCGCTGCATCCTCCTCCACCTGGTCTCTATTCTTACTCACCGCAGCTTTTGCTCTGTCCCACCAGGATCTTGAAGCATAAGCTACAAACATAATTTTTCTTCCATCTAGGGAAATGAGTTGGTGATTTAGAATCCCACAAAAGTTATTCACTGGCGACTGGCAACCCCCTGGAGGATATAAACTTTCAGGCAGTTCAGATTTTTTGCTCCCGTGGGTGAACCAGCTTGAAAAGACAGTATTGTAAAGAAAGCTGCAAGTGGAAGAAAGCTGCAGTGACTGAGGGATTGATATGGAATCTTGCAAATATAACCAAAGGGACCTAGGTGCCATCCTAACACTGCCAGGCTGCAGAGTCATTGTTACCACAGGTGTCGCTATGAGATGATTTATTGTTGAATATTCTTAACATATTTTTCCCACAATTGGAGAGAAAAGGGAAGAACAAACACTCAATTAAGTTTCCTGTTGGAATTGGAATATACTTTTCTTTAACTTTCACAAATCAAAGCAAATTGCATGTCATTAGCTAATACTAAGCAGCTAAGAGAAACAACATCTACATGTAAAGAGGGTAAATTGATAAAATCATTATGCCATAAAATTGGTGGAAAGGTCATAAGATCTAAGAGATGTTACAAACTTCATATGCTCTTTAAAACATATTTATTGAGGTATAATTGATATACAACAAACTGCACATATTTAAAGGGTTTGACAAGTTTGATAAGTTTTGACACATGTATACATCCATAAGGCATCACCAAGATAATAAATGTGTATATCAACCCTCCAATTTTTGGCTTTTTTATAATTCAAGGCTATAAAGTGCTTCCACTCATCCACCAAATTCCACTATGACGCCAGAAAACCCTGGTCTGATATAGATATATAGATACATCAGATATATATATATCAGATATCTATATCTGTATATATATCATCTATATATAGATATATATACACACGTACACAGGTAGATAGATACAAGATTCTAGATTTTTATATAAAAAGAATTATACAGTATAAACTCTTTTTGAGAGTGGGAGGAACTTGTCTTTTCACACAGTGTATGTAATTACTTTAGAATTCATTAATATTTTATTATTTTTAACTGTGTGTTCTTATAATTTCTGAGTAGCGTTCCATTGTGTGGACGTGGCACAGGTTGATTATTAATCCTCCTATGGACCGACATATGGATGTTTCCAGTTTCTTTGGCTGCTAAAAAAAATTAGTAGCAAATATTTATGTCTAAGGTTTTTAACAGACATATATTATCTTTTATAGACATATATGTATCCTTTGGTAAATAAGGAGAGTTGAAACGGTCAGATCACAGGTAATACACGTGTTTAATTTTTAAGCAATTGTCAAATTGCTTTCCAAAGAGGCATATAATTTAATTTTCCATGAGCAAATGACTTCAGTCCCTCTACTTTTTATCAAAACTTGATAGAATTTTTATTTTTACTTTTAGCCATTTCAATATGTTTGAAGTATTACTATATTGTGGTTATAACTTTTATTTCTCT
>NW_012101587.1:8600151-8607250 GCF_000951045.1 Mandrillus leucophaeus | reverse complement strand
GAATTTTTGTATATAATCTGAGATATAAAATGAAGATCCTTTTATATGAACATGGATACTCAGTTATCCCAGAAGAATGTGTTAAAAAGATAAATTTTCTCCACTGCATTTATTTTTACATTCAATCTCAGCCAAAAGGCCGAGAAGCTATCCACTCCATTTATTTTTTAAATGAATTATCCATTTAAGTGTTAGTCTATTTTTGAAATACAATTTCAACATTTATTTTAAAGGGTACAAGTGCAGATGTGTGACATCAGTATATTGCATGACTTGAGGTTTGGGCTACAAATGATCCCTTCATCCTGGCAGTAAGTATATTACCCAATAGGTGGTTTTCAGCTCATGGTCCTCTCCCTCCACCCACTGTACAGTAGTCCCCAAAGTCTATTGTTCCCATCCCAACGTATATATACGTGTATTCAGTGTTTAGCTCCCGCTTATGAGTGAGAACATTCAGTATTTGATTTTCTGTTTCTGCATTCATTCACTTAAGGTAATGACTTCCAGCTGCATCCACGTTCCTGCAAAGGACATGATCTCCTTGTTTTAGATGGCTGCGTAGTATTCCACGGTGTGTATCTACCACATTTTCTTTAACCAATCCACTGGTGATGGGTGCCTAGGTGGCCTCCGTGTCTTTGCTATTGCAAATAGTGCTGTGATGAACATGCTAGCACATGTGTCTTTTTGACAGAAAAATTTGTTTTCTTATAAATATATTTCCAGTAGTGGAATTCCTGAGTTGAATAGCAGTTCTGTTTAAGTTCTTTGAGAAATCTACAAACTGCTTATACAGCGATCAAACTAGTTTGCATTCCCACCAACTGTTTGTAAGTGTTTCCTTTTCTCCATGGTTTGCCAACACCTGTTATTGTTTGACTTTTTATTAATAGCCATTCTGACTAGTATAAGATGGAATTTCATTGTGCTTTTGATTTGCATTTCCATGATACTAGTGATGTTGAGCATTTTTTCATGTTTGTTGACCCATTGTCTGTCTTCTTTTGAGACATCTGTTCATGTCCTTTGTGCTTTTTTAATTGGATTATTTACTTATTGCATATTGATTTATTTAAGTTCCTTATAGATTCTGGATATTAGACCTTTATCAGACACTTAGTTTTCAAATATTTTCTTCAATTCTGTGGGTTTTCTGTTTACTCTGTTGATAGTTTCCTTTGATGTTCCACAGCTCTTTAGTTTAGTTAGGTCTCACTTGTCAGTTTTTGTTTTCATTGCAATTGTTTTGGGGACTTAGTCATAAATTCCTTGCCAAGGCCAAGATCAAAAAGCTTTTCCTTCATTTCTTCTGGGATTCTTATAGTTTGAGGTATTATATTTAAATATTTGATTCATAGTGAGTTAACGTGTATATAATGTGAGAGGTAGGGGTCCAGTTTCATTCCTCCGCATATGGCTAGCCAGCTAGCCCAGTACCAGTCGTTGAATAGAGGGTCCTTTCTCCATTGCTTAATTGTGTTGACTTTGCCAAAGATCACATGGGTATGTGTGTATAGATTTATTTCTGCATTCTTTACTTCCCATTGTTCTATCTTTGTTTTTGTATGAGTACCATGCTGCTTTGGTTACTGTAGTTTAGTTCAAAGTCATATAATGTGAAGTCTCCACATTTTCAAAGAACACTAATGTGTTTTTTCTGCTTAAGTTTGTTTTGGCTATTTGGGCTCTTTTTTAGTTCCATATGAATTTTAGGATAGATTTTTCTAATTCTGTGAAAAATGACATTGGTGTTTTCATAGGGATAGTGTTGAATCTGTAAATTGCTTTGGGCATTTAAACAGTATTGATTCTACCAATCCCTGAGTATAGACTATTTTTCCATTGATGTGTGTCATCTGTAATTTCTTTCAGCAGTGTTTTGTTATTCCCCTTATAGATACCTTTTTCCGTCTTGTTTAGCCATACTCTTAGGTGTTTCATTTATTTGTGGCTATTGCAACTAGGATTGTGTTCTTGATTTGATTGTCAGCTAGAATGTTGTTGGTGTACAGAAATGCTACCGATTTTTGTACATTGATTTTGTATCCTGAAACTTGACTGAATTTGTTTATCAATTCCAGGAGCTTTTTGACAGAGTATTTAAGGTTTTCTATAAATGGAATTGTATCATCAGCAAAGAGAGATAGATGTGTTCTTCAGTTCCTATTTAGATGTTTTTAATTCTCCTTTCTGGTTTCTCTGGCTAGGACATTCAATATGTTCTTAAATAGGAGAGGTGACAGTAGGGATCCTTGTCTTGTTCCAGTTCTCAAGCAAAATGCTTACAGCTATTGCCCATTCAGTGTGATGTTGGCTGTGACTTTGTCATAGATGGATTTTATAATGTTTAGGTATTTTCCTTTGATGCCTAGTCTGTAGAGAGTTTTTATCATGAATCAGCTATGCATTTTTTTGAAGACTTTTTCTTGTCTATTGAGATGCTCATGTCATTTTGGGTTTTGATACTGTTTATATGGTGTATCACATATATTTATTTTTGTACGGTGAACCAACCTTCCATACCAGGAACGAAGCCTTCTTGATTGTGGTGAATTTATTGATGTACTGCTGGATTTGTTTTGCTGTATTTTGTTGAGGATTTTTTCATCTATATTCATCAAGAATTTTCACCTGAAGTTTTTGTTTCTTTGTGTTGTCTCTGCCAAATTTTGGTATCAGGATGATGCTGGCTTTGTCAAACGAGGGGAGTAGCAGCCTCTTTTCATCGATTTTTTGGAATAGTTTCAGTAGGGGTGCTATCAGTTCTTCTTTGTACATTTGGTAAAATTCAGCTATGAATTCATCTAATTTAAAGCTATTTTTGGTTTATAGATTTTCCATTACTGATTCAATTTCAGAACTTGTTACTGGTGTGTTCAAAATTTGGTAGAGACAACAAAAACCCAAAACTTCAGGTGAATATTCCTGATGAATATAGATGCAAAACTTCTCAACAAAATACAGCAAACCAAATCCAGCCGTATATGAATAAGTTAATTCACCACGATCAAGAAGGCTTTATTTCTGGGATGCAAGGTTGGTTCAACATACAAAAATAAATATATGTGATTCACCACATAAACAGAATCAAAAACCAAAACCACTTGATCATCTCAATAGAAAAAACCTTTGACAAAATGCAGTCTATTCATAATAATAATTCTTTGCTTAGATTTTTACTTTCTTCCTGGTTCAATCTTGGAGTATTGTTTGTTTCCAGGAATTTATCCACATTCTCCAGATTTTCTAATTTTTGTATGCAGTGGTGTTTGTAATAGTCTCTGAGGAGCTCTGTATTTCTGTGGGATTGTTTTTAATGTCATCTTTTTTCTTTCTGATTCTGCTTATTTGGATCTTTTTTTCTCTTTGTTAATCTAACTAACAGCCAATCGATCTTACATATTCTTTTGAATAACCAATTCTTGGTTTTATTGATCTTTTGTATGAACTTTTGGGTATAAATTTCATTCAGTTATCTGATTTTAGGTATTTAGTTTTTTCTACCAGTTTGAGGGTTGGATTGTTCTTTTTCATTTTCTAGTTACTATAGGTGTGATGTTAGTTTGTTAATTTGAAATCCTTCTAAATTATTTAAGATGTTTAACACTGCAAACTTTCCTCTTAACACTGCTTTTGCTGCATCCCAGATATTTTGGTAAATTGTGTCTCTATTTTTTTTTGTTAATTCCAAAGAAATTTTTGATTTCTGCCTTTACTTTATTGTTCACCCAAGAGTTGTTTAGAAGCAAGTTGTTTAATGTTCATGTTTCTGTGTAGTTTCAAGAGATCTTCTTGGTATTTATTTCTATTTTTATTTTACTGTGATCTGAGAATGTGCCTGATATTATTTCAATTTTAAAAATGTATTGAGATGTGCTTTGTTGCTGAGTTTGTAGTCAGTCTTAGAATTAGAATGTGTTCCATGTGCAGAGGACATGGCTATTGGGTGGAGCATTCTGTTGATGTCTCTTAGGTCCAATTGGTCAAATGTTGAGTTTAAGTCCATAATTTTTTTGTTCATTTTCTACCTCCCTGATTTGTCTAAGGCTGTCAGTAAGGTGTTGAAGTCCCCCACAATTATTGTGTGGCTCAGTCTTTTTGTAGGTTAAAAAGGTTTTATGAATCTAGATGCTCTAGTGTTTAGTGAATATATATTTAGGATAGCTAAGTCTTCTTGTTGAATTAAACCCTCCATCATTATGTAATGCCCTTCTTTTGAGCTGTCATTGTATTGTTGGCTGTTTGTCCTGTAGACTCGGCTGTGTAATTGCTTTATCTTGTTTATGGGCTATATGCTTGAGTTCATTTTTGTGGTAGCAGACATTAATTTTTATTTTCATGTTTAGCACCCCCTTAAGGACCTTATAAGTCTGATCTGGTGGTAACAAATTCCCTTAGTATTTGTATGTCTAAATAGAATTTTATATCTCCTTTGCTTATGAATCTTAGTTTGGAGGTTTATTACTCTGTTCTCACACTGCTGATAATGACATACCTGAGACCGGGCAATTTAAAAAGAAAAAGAGTTTTATTGGGCTCACAGTTCCACATGGCTGTGGAGGCCTCACAATTATGTCAGAAGGCAAAGGAGGAGCAAAGTCACGTCTTACATGGTGGCAGGCAAAAGACAGTATGCAAGGGAACTCCCGTTTATGAAACCATTAGATCTCATGAGACTTATTCACTCTCACAAGAATAGAATGGGAAAGACCTGTCCCCATGATTCCATTGTGTTCCCATTGGGTCCTTCCCACAACATGTGGTAATTATGGGACCTACAGTGCCCATGTGTCGACAGAAGGAGGGAGGTGCTTGGATCGTGGGGACAGTTTTCCCCATGCTCTTCTTGTGATAGTGAGTTCTCATGAGATCTGATGGTTTTATAAGCATCTGGCATTTCCCCTGCTTGCACTTCTGTCTCTTCCCACTTTGTGAAGAAGGTGTCTGCTTCCCCTTCTGCCATGATTGTAAGTCTCCTGAGGCTTCCACAGCCATGTGGAATGGTAAGTCAATTAATCTTTTCTTTATAAATTACCCAGTCTCAGGCAGTATATTTACAGCAGAGTGAAAACAGACTAATACAGTTTCCCCTGTAGGTGACCTATTCTGCCTTCAAGATTTTGCCTTTTGCATTGATGTCGGTGAATCTGTTGACTATGTGCCTTAGGGACAGTCATCTTGTACAGCATTCTGCAGGGGGTGTATGCATTTCTTAAATTTGAATGCTTCTCTTTCTAGCAAGTTTAAGGAAATTTTCATGAACTATATTCTCAAATATGCCTTCCAAGTTGCTTACTCTCTCCTTCTCTTTCAGGAATGCCAATGAGTCCTAGATTTGGTTTCTTCACATAATTTCATATTTCATGGAGGTTTTGCTCACTTTCAAAAATTCTTTTTTTCTTTTTTGTCTGTGTTGATTCAAAGAGCCAGTCTTCAAACTCTTAGATACTTTCCTAAGTTTGGCCTATTCTGCTGTTAATGGTTTTGATTGTATTACGAAGTCCTTAAATTTTGGTGTCATAATTTGGGCTTTGTTCCAGAGGTGGTACTTGAGAGGGTGTGGCTGGAAGATAAGTTTCTACTTAGCCACATGGCTCTTCTGTGTTTTGTCGTATTAGTGGTATTGCTATGGTGGGCGAGGAGAGATATAACCCCCTCACCTGGTTTACTCCTTGGCTTGGAGAAGCCCCCTCCAATCTCTGGTTCCGTGCTCACATTTCCACTGTTAGGTGTTCTGGGCCATGGGGCTTTCTCAGAGTCATGGTAATGAAACAAGAAAGGTTCCCTTGTCCCCTTCCAAGGGTGTGTGACAGGGGTGTGACTCACTCATTCAGTGCCCCACTGCTCACACCTGTAGGAGAGCATACAGACAGGAATGCTGTGGGACTCCCACCCCATGGCAGCATCTAGGGGCTCACGTCTGCAGCTGAAATCCCACTGGATATGTGTTACAGGGTGCTCTTTCAGTTTAGCCATCTGTAGGCGGCTTGTGTTAGCTCAATTAGAACCCTGCCTTATTGCAAGGACAAAGAGCACTTTTTGTATCCTGGGTTCCTGCCCTGGTGTACCAGAATAATTGGATCACACATAGGCTTGGAGAATGAGTGCAAGGTTGTATCGAGTAGAAGTAACTCTCAGCAGTGGCGGAGTCAGAAGGGAGATGGCTTTCCCCCGGAGCCAGGCCAGTCGGTGACCCAGGCTCTCCTCCAGCTGCCCCAACCAAACTCAGTGTGGCTCTGCTAGTCGGTGGCCTGCCAGTATACCGGTGCCTGTCCATGCATTCCTCTTGACGTCCAGTCACCCATGTGTTTCTCCACTGATGTGCTCCTCTTGACGTCCAGCTGCCTGTGTGTGTGCCTGCTAGGGTCTCAGAGTTTTTATAGGCACAGGATGGGGGCATGACAGGCTGGGGGGGTCTTGGGAAATGCAACATTTGGGCAGGAAAACAAAAATGCCCGTCCTCACATAAGTCCATGGGCACAGGCCCGGGGGGTGGAGCTCTAGCCAGGGACCACACCCCTTTCCCTCTTTTGTATCATTTAAAGGGACCACGCCCTTTTCTTCCATACCAGTTGGCAGACAGGCCATATGCTGTTTCCTTCCCAGACCAGTCTTGCTGATGGAGACACATCCTACTTCCCTGCAGGTCCTTGAACCCATGTTTCTCACCCCTCTCTGTGTTCTGACAGTGAGAACTTCCCCCATTGCTTGGGTACTGCTCAAGCTGGTGAATCCTGCCCGTCTTGGTGCAGCAACATTGGGTATAACCGCCCAATCTGCAATGTGGGTATCTCCCAGGGGTTCGGGGCTTCACCTGCCAACAGAGTTCAGGCAGAAGTGGGGTGTTGTGCTGGATACCCATGCAGGCATTGCCTGCCTGGCTATGAGCAGTGGGAGGGGGATCGAGTCACCAGCTCCAGTGTCTAGGTTCTTCCTGAAGGAACAGAGAGCTGTGTCCACTGGATGAATTCAGGCTGAAGCAGGGCTGCTCTGCTGGAAGCTGGCTCTGAGTTTTGTCTGGTGTAGGAGTGCGGGACAATCTTACTAATCCCAGGCACCGCATTGGCAGCCTCTGTGGGGGTTATGGTAGATGGCA
>NW_012101587.1:8545512-8600101 GCF_000951045.1 Mandrillus leucophaeus | reverse complement strand
AGCATTCTGCAGGGGGTGTATGCATTTCTTAAATTTGAATGCTTCTCTTTCTAGCAAGTTTAAGGAAATTTTCATGAACTATATTCACAAATATGCTTTCCAAGTTGCTTACTCTCTCCTCTTTCAGGAATGCCAATGAGTCCTAGATTTGGTTTCTTCACATAATTTCATATTTCATGGAGGTTTTGCTCACTTTTAAAAATTCTTTTTTTCTTTTTTGTCTGTGTTGATTCAAAGAGCCAGTCTTCAAACTTCTAGATACTTTCCTAAGTTTGGCCTATTCTGGTGTTCATGGTTTTGATTGTATTATGAAGTCCTTAAATTTTGGTGTCATAATTTGGGCTTTGTTCCAGAGGTGGTACTTGAGAGGGTGTGGCTGGAAGGTAAGTTTCTACTTAGCCACATGGCTCTTCTGTGTTTTGTCGCGTTGGTGGTATTGCTATGGTGGGCAAGGAGAGATATAACCCCCTCACCTGGTTTACTCCTTGGCTTGGAGAAGCCCCCTGCAATCTCTGGTTCCACGCTCACATTTCCACTGTTAGGTGTTCTGGGCCATGGGGCTTTCTCAGAGTCATGGTTATGAAACAAGAAATGTTCCCTTGTCCCCTTCCAAGGGTGTGTGACAGGGGTGTGGCTCACTCATTCAGTGCCCCTCTGCTCACACCTCTAGGAGAGCATACAGACAGGAAGGCTGTGGGGCTCCCACCCCATGGCAGCATCTAGGGGCTCACGTCTGCAGCTGAAATCCCACTGGATATGTGTTACAGGGTGCTCTTTCAGTTTAGCCATCTGTAGGCGGCTTGTGTTAGCTCAATTAGAACCCTGCCTTATTGCAAGGACAAAGAGCACTTTTTGTATCCCGGGTTCTTGCCCTGGTGTACCAGAATCATTGGATCACACATAGGCTTGGAGAATGAGTGTAAGGTTGTATGGAGTGGAAGTAGCTCTCAGCAGATGGCTTCCCCCCGGAGCCAGGCCAGTCGGTGACCCGGGCTCTCCTCCAGCTGCCCCAACCAAACTCGGTGTCGCTCTGCTAGTCGGTGGCCTGCCAGTATACCGGTGCCTGTCCATGCATTCCTCTCGACGTCCAGTCACCCATGTGTTTCTCCGCTGATGTGCTCCTCTTGATGTCCAGCTGCCTGTGTGTGTGCCTGCTAGGGTCTCAGAGTTTTTATAGGCACAGGATGGGGGCATGACAGGCTAGGGGGGTCTTGGGAAACGCAACAGTTGGGCAGGAAAACAAAAATGCCTGTCCTCACATAGGTCCACGGGCACAGGCCCGGGGGTGGAGCTCTAGCCAGGGACCATACCCCTTTCCCTCTTTTGTATCATTTAAAGGGACCACGCCTTTTTCTTCCCTATCAGTTGGCAGACAGGCCATAGGCTGCTTCCTTCCCAGACCAGTCTTGCTGATGGAGACACATCCTACTTCCCTGCAGGTCCTTGAACCCATGTTTCTCAACCCTCTCTGTGTTCTGACAGTGAGAACTTCCCCCATTGCTTGGGTACTGCTCAAGCTGGTGAATCCTGCCCGTCTTGGTGCAGCAACATTGGGTATAACCGCCCAATCTGCAATGTGGGTATCTCCCAGGGGTTCGGGGCTTCACCTGCCAACAGAGTTCAGGCAGAAGTGGGGTGTTGTGCTGGATACCCATGCAGGCATTGCCTGCCTGGCTATGAGCAGTGGGAGGGGGATCGAGTCACCAGCTCCAGTGTCTAGGTTCTTCCTGAAGGAACAGAGAGCTGTGTCCACTGGATGAATTCAGGCTGAAGCAGGGCTGCTCTGCTGGAAGCTGGCTCTGAGTTTTGTCTGGTGTAGGAGTGCGGGACAATCTTACTAATCCCAGGCACCGCATTGGCAGCCTCTGTGGGGGTTATGGTAGATGGCAGCAGACTGCTGTGGGGTCCATGGCCTGTAGGGGTCTCTGTGGGTTTGAATGTTGCTTCTGTAATAACTCCAGGTGGCTTTCGGTATCAGTCTAGAGACCTGTGGGCTGCAGGGGGATTCTCTTATTTCCAGGATTGTACACATCCCTCTAAGAGGTGCGGGTTTCCTGGGGTCTCTTACTCACTTACCCCTTCTCAGCTGAGAAGCTTCCCTGGCTCCATGCCCAGCCCACATGGGCTGTTGTCTGTGTTTTCCAGCTCCCTTAATGGAGCCCGACACAGTTTTTCGGTGACAGGCTTGCAGAGTCAGTGTTTACTTGCCACTCTATTTCCTCACAGTGACACGGCACACGTGACCTGGCTCTAGTTCGCTATCTTGGCCCCTTCCCTTGTGGTAGTCTATTTCTTTATTCTGCTCCTTTGATCTACTCATCTGTTTCAACACCCACATCTTACTGTCTTGATTACTGTAGAATTATAAGTATTGGAATCAAGTAGTGCCATCTCTAATTATTTTCTTGTTTTTCAAACGTCTTTTAATTAATTTAGGTTTCTGCATTTCCATTTAGATTTTGGAAGCAGATAATCAATATATCTTTTTGTTGTTGTTGTTAAAAAAAAAGAGCCTGCTGGATTTTTTTTATTGCATTGAAACTATAGGTCATTGTGGGAAGAATTGAAATATCTTTGATAGTGAGTTTGCTGAACCACACAAAGGTGTATCGGTCCACTTACTAGTTGTTCTTTAACTTCTCTAAACAATCATATAGCGATCCCAAATAATTAGTGAGATGTATCTTTATATTCATATTTTTAATATGCTGCTGAATGATAATTTTGTATTTCAACTGTTGGTTGCTTGTTGCTAATATACATAAATAAAATTATTGCCATATATTGACAGCAATCTTGCTAGACTGTCTTCTTACTTATAGTAGCTTATTGTAGAAGCCATCATACTTTTAATATAAACAGATACTGAACAAAAACTTTCTTTTTCTAGATTTAGATACTTTTGACATTAGTATTTTTGTTCTTTTGTTAAAACAGTATTACAAAGAAATAAGTGTAGGCATCCATATGTTTTTTTATCTTAGGTGAAAAGCACCCAGTCTTTGGTATAATTCGCCTGTAGAAATTTTGAAAATATCCTTTATCGGTTGAGGAAAATGCTTCTAATCCTAGTTTGCTGAGTTCTTATTAAGAATTCTTATTAGATTTATTCAGTTTTTTTTCATCTATGTTGACATTTTAATGGCAGGCACGTCTGTTTTAAAACACTGAGATTTTAAAGGTGTATTATATCATCATAATCTAGATTATTTTGACTAGGTATACCAGATTTTTGCTTATTTGCTTCAAAAATACTGCTCATAAAGAAGATATTTTGCTCTAAGAGGGCAAAAATCTGTCTTGCCCTATAGATTAAAATTTAATTCGTATGTAACTGTGTATGCTGTTCATTTAAGAGCAGTAGTTTCCCTTAACCATTTTTTTCTAAGTATATTTCTTCTGCTGTGCTAGTATGCTTAACAGGAAGTCATGCTGATAGATCTATTTGTTCTTCTTGGAATTACAAAACTTTTAGCTTTCAAAAGTTTTGGAAAAGCTGGGAAAATATATCAAAATAATAATGATATTAGCAATAATTACACTAATAGCAGTTATGACTGTATTTGTTATTATAAATGACGAACCTGAAATGTGTTAAGTCAAAACAGATTGTCTGTGTACTTGGCATAGCTCTGCTA
Organism: Mandrillus leucophaeus; assembly: GCF_000951045.1. Lineage (NCBI taxonomy): Eukaryota > Metazoa > Chordata > Mammalia > Primates > Cercopithecidae > Mandrillus > Mandrillus leucophaeus. Next base: position 8,596,463 of record NW_012101587.1, on the reverse strand, counting down.
ATAAGAACATATGGCTAAGCTTTGCTCTGCAAATAAGTGTTAATCTTTAAAGGATTATTCTATGGCCTTTAAAGAAAACCTTAAAAGTTAAATTTGAATGGTCAACGTACAATATATTTGTATTAAAAAAATCACCAAATATATTGATGATTTAAGGTTGTTGCAATTAATTGTATTGAATCAATCAGCTTTCAATATTACGAATTATGCATCTTTGGAAAGAAATGAATACTGACTTTTTAAAAAGACACTTTGGTTTCTATTAGAAAATAGAAACCTTTTCTTTTTTTAAATGTCCTACTGGTGCCAACCCAAGGATTCTGCTTCTCCGTCAAAAAAAAAAAAAAAAAAAGATATGAAAAGATTGTTAGTTTTGTTAGTTGTAAACCTCCTGAAAATCGCGGATAAGGGTTAGGGTGTTCATTGTATCATCAAATCAAATCCATCTTATATATGTGCAGAATAGGTGAACAGACTACATGCTTTTCCACTATATTTCTTCTATATCCTCCCTTTTGTGACAATGAAACAGACCTAGAGAAAAGCACCAATCACCTCTTAGGTATTTATGAACAACCAATCACTTCTTGTTAACATAATGTAAAGTATGTGGTCTTCTAGTCAGAAGTGACACTATTTTAATAGTATCACAATTAGCCCCAGATACCTTGGACTTTTGGTAATAAGACATTGTAAAATATGCTAGTGAGTTACCTCTCTGTCTTTGGGAAATTAAGTGAAAAGCAGTTCACAGCTGCACTTCTCTGCATAAAGACTCAGAAGGCAAAAGAGTTCAAATATAACCTCATTAAATAAGACAGCAAGTCTAAGTGGCATACAAAGCTATTAAACAAACTAGATTGGTCCATAATAATAAGAAACATATTTCACATCTGTTGCGCAGTACAGAGCTTTTAACAAGTAATAGGCATAACGTGCTGGAAAATAGTTGCTATTCCCCATCAGTATATCATTGTCAATGGTAGTGCTGTCTCAAAAGAAGCACTTATCTCATACGCTTTATTGCTTGATAGCTTGCTGATTGCTTTTACAAAGCAATAAATTGATGGCCTGATTCAGCACTGACATTAGGTTATGTTCATTTTCAGTGATTGATGCCTTGAATTAGAACTCTTGTATTTTTCTCTGCTTTGGAATATGAAATTCTAAACAGGCCTGTCTGATGTCACAAATAAGGCAATATAACTGATGCCAAATGAGCTATATTTATTCATTTAAATAACTAACTGGCTCTTCACTTTAATAAAATTTTCATAATTTATGTCTTAATGTCTCCATTTCAAATTAAATTGTCTAGCCAAATTAAAAAAATGCCTTGTAAAAATAAGGTATATATATTAAATTGCAATTTCAAAGCAGATGCAAGGTAGCATGCAAAATCAGAGTATATAAATTATTAATAAATAAATTAGATAAATTAAATAATTTAACTACTTCAAATTTAAAAGATGAAATCTATTTATTATTTTCCATTAACATAAATAATTGTTTGATTTTGTAATTTTAAAATAGTAATGAAATTACAAAGGTAAAAATAGGTATGAAAGAAAGAAAATCAGATATCAAATATATTTTAAACTCCATATTTCAAATCCCAAGTAATGTGACGTATAATTAAAAAATCTCTAAAGACTAGTGGCTCTTGACTGGGCACAATTTTACACCCAGGGATCATTTAGCAATGTCTGGAGACTTTCTTTTTTCTTTCTTTTTTCTTTTTTTTTTTTTTTGAGATAGAGTCTTGCTCGCCCAGGCTGGAGTACAGTGGCCTGATCTCGGCTCACTGCAACCTCTGCCTCACAGTTTCAAGCAATTCTCCTGCCTCAGCCTCCCAAGTAGCTGGGATTACAGGCACGCACTACCACACCTGGCTAATTTTTTGTTGTTGAGTAGAGAAAGGGTTTCCCCATGTTGGCCAGGCTAGTCTGGAACTCCTGACCTCAAGTGATACTACCACCTCGGCCTCCCAAAGTGCTGGGATTACAGGCATGAGCCACTGCGCCCGACCTCTGGAGACATTTTTGGTTGGCACAATTGGAGCACTGCAGTCAATGGGTGGCAGCCAGGGGTGATGCTAAACATCTAATATGAACAATTGTGAGACCCCAAAACTTAATAGCGCTGAGGTTGAGATAACTTTCTCTAAATACTTCAGTAAGCTATATAATGAGGCTCCCAGTTTGTCAGTCCCCTTATTCTGTTAAAATAAAGTATCTTCTCAAGATATATCTATCCTGTCCATTTAGATTTGCTCTGTGTCTCTCTGTATGAGCTCCTTCCCTCATCAACAAAATAAAACTGTGTCCTACAATCATGGACATATAACAGGTAGGTAGAATAGGGAATGGATTGAAAGGGATGATATAAGTCATGTAAAGTCTAGCAAATTGGGTACTACTGAAGAGCAAAATGGTATCAGATAAATTAAAAAATGGGTAGCTCACAGGAGTAAATGATTTGTGCTGTGCTTATGACACTGCTAATTTGATGACTAAAGTTGGACTATGTGTATGAAAGAAAACAACATTTCAGACAAAGCTTTTACACCTATATTAAAATATTTGTTAATCTGTAATTAGATGTGAGAGCACTTGTAGTAACACTCTCCTTGTTTTTTTAAAATTGTCTCATGTATTATTTTACACTAGTGTGAGAATAGAATAAGTTTGTGTGGTGTGTGTTTGTGTATGTAAAAGACAGAAAGAGAAAGGAACATGTAGCATTAGGTATGTTATAGTTGACTTATTTATGGAAGTAGAAAGTAGAAGAGAACTTAAATAGAACAAGCAATGTTTCTAATATAGCACAATCAAATAATATTTTATTTTAAATAAAGACCAAAAACAGCAACTCAGTTGACTTGCAATTGATAAGAGGTCTTCATTTTTTTCACATGTCTGAGAATTTAGATTACATAATGAGATGCAGTAAAATGCTGAAACAATGCTCAAACAAGACAGATTTAATAGTCAAAGTTACATTTGAAACCCCATATTTTCTGTTTCTTGCTCTTACTTGCATAATTTCTAATTCCCACCTACATATTTCTTATGTGCATATGCAAACATTTAAAAAATAGATTGTAAGAAATGGAGTTTCTGAGAAAAAAATAGTGATTGTTATGACCACTAAAATGCCTTACTAAAATATATAGCAATTTTCATTCTCACTCATAAGATTGCAATTACATTGATAATGAACATTTCAGGATATATAATGAGCTGATTAGTTAATCAAAAGTCATTGATTTTGTTTAGATTATTTTTTAACTTGCTCATTTATGTAGTCTTGAACATTAGAGCATTCTAGACATTTACCATTACTGTGCTCAACACTAGAGATAAAAAGATAAAAATACACCAATTGTCTTCAAACATCTCAACTGTAAACAAATTAGTGATTATGTTTAATAATGTAATTGTAATTTCATGGTAAGTCCTGATTTTCCTCTCTTATTGTTTGCTGACCCATGATGCAATATTCACAAAACTATCAAATCGCTTTCTGAAGACACATGTGGAAATGAACATATATATATATATCTCATATATATGATCACTGAACCTTACATGATATTAATCTTTATGAAAAATATAATTATAAAATACTTGTTTATTCATCAGAAATATTTACAATTTATGACATCTAGAAGAATTTAATTATGGATCCTTGATTAGATTGATGGATAATATCTTCTAGTAACTAGAAGTGGATTTGTATTTCAGTACCACAACTTACCATTACTGAGCTAGTCAACAACATTTTATCATTAAACTTCCGTTGTCTACTTTATAAAATAAACCAAACACTTTCGTATAAATTAAATGATGGGTTTACTTGAGATAACACATGTTGAAGAAGTTAACACATTTCCTGTCATTAAATTCTTAACAAATAGGTAAGTTGCATGTTCATAGATAGAATACTTAAATGATTAAAAGATATCCTTAGCTGTGGTGCGGCTTCATGGGAAAAAAAAGTCTAAGAACATGTCTGAAGCATTGTTATAATGTTCCCAAGGCCTGTAAATATTGTAATGGCATTATAAATGCTGCACATTCATAACACTGTATTAATGCACATGGTATTAAGGAAAGGATGTCATAGTACACTACTCATAGGAAATTATTATGTGCCAAGAATTGGTGGATACTTTTTATAACGTTATAACAAACAACAACAAAAAAAGGCACTCGCCTCTGGGAGGCTTTATAGTCTGTTTTTACCCGTGGTAGTCGGTAGGACTGATGGCAGACTCCTGTGGACCTGATGGGCATGGAGATTATAGTAGCCTTCAGTAAATAGTTCTTTAAATATGTTACAAAACCCTAAACCCTCCAAGTGTGCGCCTGTCAGTGACCCAGCTGCAGAAGACTATGAAGAGGTAGTGAAGGCTTTAATATTTCCTCCTGCCCCCAGGAGTTTGTCATCACTCCGAATGCCACAGATAATGTATCCCTGAAGAGGAAGGGTAAGCTGTCTTGCGTATCATATCTAACTCATCCAACACATGGAAAATTTGGGTGTTCCATTAAAAATCTATTTGCAGATAAGAGCCAAAGAAGATTTGTCCCACTGTGAATGCCCTGTGAGAGTGACTTATTGGAATAGATGTTTCCTAGAGCAAATAAAACCAGAGGGAGATCATGAGTGGCTTGGCTTTCTATTTTTTGTGACTATGTTCTTTCCATTTCTAAGGTGAAATATATAAATGTTCTTAACATTACTATCTTATACATAGAGAAATATAATATGTATAAGATATATCTTGAATTGTATATTTTGGTGGCCAAGTTTATCTTAAACTACAGTATGATGGATTAAATATCACACTCACAGTTAGGCTTCCTTTGAACCTAGTAGTAAAACATAGATATGTGGCAGAGTGTATTTTTAAATTAGTGCTTAGGCAACTTTGTTATCAATAATATCAAATTCACATCATTAGATATTTTCTCTCACATGCACAAAAAACAGATACAGTATTAATGTAAAGTATGCAAGTAAATGAGGAAGAATAAGCAAATGGGATGCAAATAGAGAATGGACTTACAGGCATATTCACTCTGGCAGAAAAGAAAAAAAAAGAGAAGCAAGGCACAGATGGAAGTGAAAGATGCCTTGCTGTGTCTGCTGAGACCTTCTCATAGTCTAGGACGACACGCCTGCACAAAATAGTTGATCAATACTCTAAACGAACTCTAACATGGTCTCAAATACAGCTTTCTCCAAGAATGCCCAAGTTCAAGGCAACCGTTCATGTCTCTGAATTCTCTTATCACTTTCTACCTCCTTTGTGTCACATACCATAATCTACTTTATAATTACTTTTGTACATTTTTCTGTCATCTCACCTACACTGCGATCACTATGGGAGCAGTCTTTGAATTTTTCATCATTTCATTCCCTCAATCCTCAAACAGAACACTTTGACCACAGTGGACTGTTAACACTGTTGAATAAGTGGATAATAAGGATTGAATAGGTGGAAGGATTTATTCTTGAAACATTTTGAGTATTGGTACAAGTTGGGAAACTTGCTTCAAAGCCTTTAAAATTATATGCGGTTTGACACACCTCGCCTATACTCTATCCTTCAACAGAGATCAAACACTTAATTCCCTATGTGAAGGAACGTACAAATTGATTAGGCTCTGAACCTTAAAACTATAAATATTAACAACAAGGACATAATATATTTTGACTAGTGTGGAGGGCGTATATTTAAATCCAGGATTTTATATACAGAGAAACACAATACATAGCTAGTTGGAGAAAGTGTAAAGGTAGACTTGCAGCTTTTGGATCTATCTGGTTAGTAGATTAATTAGACTGTTAGCATTATCTTAATGCATTTTAAAAATATTTAATTGTTTTTCTCTTTTAGTAAATAAGCATAATGCACATCTAGTTAGGCTTTAAACAAAGACTCTAACAGTCAAGAAAGTGTACTATAAAAATGGTTCCATATGAGATATGGCACACACCAGTTTGTGGAAGTTCGGTGAGTGTGTCACAAATGTATTGAGAATATGGTACAAAAATCTCACTGTTAAAAATAACAGTATCCAATATGCATGACAGTGGATGTTAATCCCACTGGAAATGATTGTACAAGTAGCATCAGAGTTGACCAATATAAGTGTTTGCCGTGAGAATGTATTCTCTTTGTGAAAACTATCTATCAGGAATCTTTCAATTTTAACTGGAACTTGCTTTACTTGGCAGATATTTGGCAAATATCATGAGCTGTTTTTTCTAACATATTTGTTAAACTGCTAAAAAAGAACTTGCAATATAAGTAAATGGACTTCCACTATTTCCCTAAGGAATGACAATTATGTATTCAAATCAGACATTTTATTTTATAATTCTTGAAATGATTTTTACATTAATAGCTCAAAGTTAATATAAAATTTAAAAGACGTTTCCGTTTTTACAATATAGAATATTGTAAATGGTATCATCTTTGTCTTTACTCCTCCTACATATGCAAATATTATGCAAATAATATTAGCATTAGCCTTTATGATAGTTAATTTTACCTATTGACTTGATTGGGCTAAAGAATGCCCAGATAGCTAATAAACCATTGCTTCTGGGTATGTCTGTGAAGGTGTTTTCAGAAGAGTTTAGCTTTAGAATTAATACCTGAGTAAACAAGATACACCCTCACCAATATGGGCATGCATCATTTAATTCCTTAAGGTCCTGAATAAAGTCAAAGGTAGACTAAACGTGAATTTGCTCTCACTCTCTGAGCTGGGGCATCGATCTCCTGCCCTCAGATTCTGTCCCAGAGTCTGAAAGCCCAAGAACCAGAAACTTCCATCTCTGAGGGCAGGAACCCCTAAATGCTCCCTGCCACCAACCCTTTTCAGATCTTCAGCTTTAGACTGAAGTCACACAATCAACTTCCCTGGTTCTTAGGCCTTCAAACTTGGAGTGAATTAAAACACCAGCTTTCCCAGTTCTCCAGCTTGCGGACAGCATGTAGTGGGATTTCTCTCTCTCCACAACCACGTAAGCCAATTCCCACAAGAAATCTCCCCTTATCTATCTATGTACACATCTATATCCTATTAGTTGTGTTTCTTAGTAGAACCATGATTAATACAATCCTAAAGATAGTTAATAGAACTTAAATATAAAAATTAAATCAAAAAATAAATGCAAAAATGTAAATTTTTACATATACAAATTATCAGTACATGCTTACAGAAAATGAAAATAGATACTATTTAGACATAACTTTAAAGGGATTCATACTTTCATGTCCTCAAAGAGAATATTTTACAAAGAATGGGAAATCAAAGATAATGTGACAAAAAGAAATAGCCATGCATATTAGACTGGTAGTGTTTCTTATTATATAACCCAAAATGAGAATATGTTTCTAATGTTCAATAAATGCACTCAATATTCCATTAAGTATTTGAATTCCTGTTGATTTTTTTACTTTTTTCTTTTCCGCCCAAGTTTCTATTAATTTTCTGTGTACAATCTTCTTTCCACAAATCTCATGTTCAATCCCTGTGAGTTTTAACCTATTAGAACACATCTGACCATTTAATTGTTCTCTTAGGAATAAAAGACAAGTTATTCTTGAGTTTCATCTTTATATCTGGTGTTTTTTGTTTGTACATGTAGAAAAAATAGAATATTCCTTTACTTTTCTTGCACTGTAACTTTAACTAACTACATGTAAATTAATGCTCCCATTTAACTGATTTGGGAGGAGAGTTGCTACAAGTCTACATGGCAATTTTGGCCTGATGATTTCCTAACCACTAAAATTTACTAGAAATGTATCTACTCTATATATTTGACTGTTTAATACAATTATTAAAAAATGAGTAAGGAATTTTGAGTACTTTTCTTTCATAATTAGGAAGAATGCTAATCCTATTTTGTTATGCCTTTTATATTTCTTTGTCATAACCTCTCCCTCTCTCTTTCTGTCTCACTCTCTGTCTCTCTGTCTCCACACACACAGACACACACGCACATGCACGTATTTCATACAGAAATGAGTATTTAAGGGTTTAAATTAATAGTTGCCTATCCCAAAGGGAAGGCTTAAAGACAGAATCATGCCTTTATATCTGAAGACACCATAATAAATCATTTTAGAAGTGGAAAAAGCAAAGACTTAGTGAAGATATTTTGGCTGGATTAGAAAATAAATGCTGTACCTGTATTTTCCAAATTTGAAAAGTAATACTGCTTTTCTACAGGGCTTTGGATGGCAATAAACAGTTGTATCTAACACTTTTGTTATTAATTAATTTTCTGAAATTTAATAAGACAAGAAAAGTAAGTTGTGGTTTTATTTCCCCCTTTTTAGAATAAAATGTTGCCTACCAGTTTACTGGAAAGTCATCTACAGAAGTCTAAAATTATTTCCAACATCACAATACAAAACCTATTATTTTAATATATATCATCAATAACATCAGGGTACAACCTGTAGCTCAAAAGTTTTCATTCAAAATATCACCAAAAATTGTTTTTCTTTTAATACTTTAAGAATTTTCCTTTGGTTTCATCACAATATTAGTATATTGTATGTACACAACAGCTCTGAAACATATATTTGTAAAAATAAAAAAGCATATGCTTAAATACAAGCAATTAAATTATTTTCCTACTAGAACTTAAGATAATCACATGTGCTCAGGTTCTTTATAAAAAAGAAATATCATATATCAAATAAATTTCAAAATCAAGTCTTTATTTTTCTCTTTAATAAATCATGTCCAATCATTCCCTAAGATGCAGTGTATCTATCTTTACGTAGGTTCCAGAAAGCTCTTGACTCTTAAGCCTTTAGTGTTTGAGTTGATTTTGGAAGCGCCGCAGTGGGTGTCTACTGCAACCCAAGATGGGAACACAGAGTCATGGAAAGACAGAACCCCTTGCTCAACTTGCCCTTTTAGGTTTACAGGCACTGCGTGGCTGCCAGCATAAGGTAACCAGAAGCATGAGGAATGAATAATTTGTGTAGCTTTGTCGAATCTTCTAAATCACAGGCTTTTATTTTTCTATGTTCTTATTAATGTTTGTGTTCACAGTAATTATTTTCACGTGGTAAAAGTACCAAAAAGGATGAGGAGTGAATACATTTTATAAATACCTATTTGTAAAAGTTTAATTTTCCATTTTCTCTTTTGCTTTCGGATACTTGACAAAATAGCTCACATACATGAACAAAATGATGAAGCAAGGTTATTTATAATAATTCCACTGCAATTAGAAAAAATGAAGCTCAAAGTTCACATGCTCCTTCTGAAATTTAAAAAAAAAAAAAGATAGTAATCAATGTCCTAAGACTTGAAAATGTCTCCAAGGCATCATACAATTTGTCCCACTTCTCCCAAATCTCCACTTTTCCCTTTGATCAGCACATAAAACAACTACTCATCTCATATCTAACAAAAATGTCCCGTTGCTGTTTCCCATGCTGAAATACCGGATAAAATGAGACTGTAGATGGAAACAACATGAACAACCAAGCAAATTCAGTTCAATTATGCCTCTGCTCTCCATCTTTCAAAAAACCACAAGTTAGTAAATAAATAAAACACCCACCTCTGCCCTCTAAGAATGTGTAAGGAAATAATAAGACTGTTAGTCTCCTTGAAGGCATTACCACTGTAATGCCTACGTATCGATCCATTCTCAGCCTTCCTTTTGGGATAGGGAGTTGTTCATAAAAATCCATTTAGATATTCCCTTCTATACATAATTCTTATAATTCTGTCTCCCTTAATCCCTCTGTATACATGCCCACCAACATATTTAATGAATTTGACTCTCAATACGTATACAAGAACTGAAGACTTCGACATAATCTGAGATGCCTTCATGCAAAGGTTAAAAGAAAGCAGTTTCCTTCTGTTGTAAATGTTTTGCATTTTCTCAACATGCATTTATCAAAATGCATGCATTTTAAAATACCATAGGAAATCTATTAAAAGATGATTGATGAATTGTTTTGCAGTTGCATAGCCCAAAGCATTTCCTTTTATCCAACTAAGGCATTACCCATAGGGCACTAGGTTTAGAGAAATAAAAAACAGCGCTTTGAGTCTCTTGCCAAATAGTGGCAAATAATGCCTTCCAAGCTTATGAGCTTTAGTGAAACAGCTATAGTAACTGTCATTCACCCATAGATTCATTCTTCATTCTGAGCTTCCACACACTCACCTGAAGGCTTATGATGAAAGGCCGCACTAAGTAAACCTGAAAATCCCCCTGTAAGCTGGCAAGAAACTCAAAGCAACTAAAAAATGATTCATTGTTCAGAACATCATTTTTTATTTGCAAGAGAGTGGAGAGCCATGACTGAAACTAATGGCTGTATGAAGAAGAGAACAAGAAAGAAAGGTAAGAAAGAAGACTATATAAAATAATAACTTCTTTTCTTCCGGGTTTTCTTAATGGTAGCTTTTTTGTTATATCTTGGTGTAATAAAAAGTCTGATTTCATTTTGTCTCAAATTTTCAGCTGACTATGTTGAAAAATTTTAAGGCCCCACTCCTGTCACTGCCATCTCCTTCCTCTTATTCCTTACCCCTGGGCAAGCTGGTAAGATGGCCCTGTACTCTCTCCTTTGTCTTCATTGGGAAATTTAAACCATACAAGCCCATTTCCACAAAAGGAGAGTCTCAGCCCAGTCCTACACCCCAATCGCAATAAAAATGTCAAAGCAGTCCTCTTTCTATTCACCTTCTCTCTGTAGCTCAGTTTCAAGCTTACTGGGGCCTAGTGCTGCTGTCCTCAGAACTCTCATTATATGAGGGAAAACAGTTTTTATATGAGCTTGGTCCTTGTGTATCTGCATCCTTCCTGGCATTTGATCCAGTATTTGAGTGGGGACGCGACCCCGTTTCTTCAGTATGTCTACAACATTTAGTCTGATAATTTAAAATTCACTAAATTATTTTTATCTAAATTGTATGGAATATAAGTTTAATAATGCCATTTAAATTATACACCAATAAAATCATTTTTGATGCATTCTTCAGAACCTAAAACCAAATTCTAAAAAAAATTGCAGAGAATGCTGTATTAATTTTGTGCATAAACTGAAGCAACATTCTTCCAAAAGAACAGATGTGGCATTATCCTATGGAATCTACTCACAGGTACATATAAGTAGTGATTTTGAGCTAGATTGGGGATGGAGAAAATATATTTATTATAAACTTTTAAAAACTTATGCATACGTTACCTTTTACAAATATTTTAAAGACAGTTTCAATTAAAAAACCTACCTTTACTACATTATAATGTAGGAGGAAAAGATAGTAGTTTTAATTAAAATACAATTATGCAACTATTAACAAAATAAATAAAGGATGTCTTTACTCGTGATCTCGAGGATACTGATGAAAACAATAATAAAACATATAGGTGAATATTAAATATAATATTTGGCAGTAAAAGTAAAAATAAACTAATAAGAACATGGAGGCAAATAGTATTTTGGAATCTTAAATACAAATATATTAGTATTAATACAAAATAGGTGATTACTATTTTTAGACTGGATGAACAATACACAAATGTGATGTGTAAGAGCATAAAGAAAAAAGAATGACTTCGGCCGAGCACAGTGGCTCACGCTTGTAATCCTAGCACTCTGTGAGGCCAAGATGGGTGGATCACTTGAGGTCAGGAGTTTGAGACCAGCCTGGCCAACATGGCGAAAATCCGTCTCTACTAAAAATACAAAAATTAGACGGGCGTGGTGGTGCACACCTGTAATCCCAGCTACTCAGGAGGCTGAGGCAGAAGAATAACTTGAACCCGGGAGGTGGAGGTTGCAGTGAGCTGAGATTGTGCCAATGCACTCCAGCCTGGGAGACAGGGCGAGACGCTGTCCCAAAAACAAAACAAAATGAAACAAAACAACACAAAAGAATGCCTTAGAATGAGGATATAGGAAGACTTCAAGTTCTCTGTCTTTCTCTCTTTCTCTCTCTGTCAATCTGTGTGCATGTGTGTATGCAGGCGTGCGTGAAATTTAGCTCCAGGATTGGCAAGTGCAACTGTGGCAAGTCCATAATTTGTAGGGCAGGCCAGCAGCCTGGAAACTGCAGTCTTGACAGAATATTTTCATCCTTAGGGAAACCAGTTTTGTTCTTAAAGCCTTTCAGTTGATTAGAGGAGGCCTGTCCAGATTGTCAAGATAATCTCATTTATTTAAAGCCAATTGATTACAGATGTTAACCGAATCTGTAAAATACCTTCACAGTAACTAGATTAGTGTTTAATGGAATAACTGGATACCAGAGCTGTGATAGCTTATTTTAGGTGTCAACTTACCTGGATTAAAAAATGCCTAGAAATATGGTAAAGTATTGTTGGGTGTGTCCGTGAGGTCATTTCCAGAGATTAGCATGTGAGTGATGGGTGTAGTTGGGAAAGACATCTCCATATTGTGGGCAGGTACCATTCTATAGGGCAGGGGCCCAGAGAGCAAAAACAGAGAATAGGCAAGTGTGGGGATCCATCTTTCAGAGTTGGGATATACTCTTCCTCTTCTCTCTTTGGACAACAACTCCAGGCTCCCTGTTCTTTAGACTCTAGGATTTTCATCACTGGTTTCCCTGGTTCTAAGGCCTCCTAACTAACTGAGGCCACACTACCAGTACCCCAACATCTCCAGCTTGCATGTAGCCTCCATAACAACGTAAACAACCCTCCTAATAAATTGTCTATCTATCTATCCATCCATCCATTCCCATCTCTATTCATATCCTATTGATTCTGTCTGTGGAGATCCCTAATGAATACAGTAGCCTAGCTGAGTTGATATATAAAACTCATCATCACAATCTACCTGTTGTCAATTTGACATCCATACACATCTACTTAAACCATAACTAATCATCAAATACAGATAATAACAAAGTCAAATTTCCACCTAATATGATACAGTTATTTTACGAACAACGAAAAACATGCCAATCCTTTCTGCAGAAGATAATGCAATGCTTTGGATGATGCTTACTTCTTGACACTTCCTTAAATTAAATATTATGATGTATGGTTAACAATTATTAATATATTTCTGCAAGACTAGTTGATAAGAGAGAAGTACACCTAAGTATTATATTCTTGTTTTTGTATACACACACACACACACACACACACACACACAAAAGAATATTTATGTGACCTGATAAGGAAGAAATAGTTGCACAACCAACACTTCAAAAGGTGAACGAAATGTGGTGTGAAATTTTGCCTTATTTGCCATATTCACCTGACCTCTCACCAACTGACTATCCCTTCTTCAAGTATCTCAACAATGTTTTGCAGGGAAAACACTTCCACAACGAGTAGGATGCAGAAAATGCTTTCCAAGAGATCATCGAATCCTGAAGCATGGATTTTTATGCTACATGAATAAACAAACTTATTTCTCATTGGTCATAATGTATTGATTGTAATGGTTTTTATTCTGATTAACAAAATGTGTTTGAGCCTAGTTAAATGATTCAAAATTCACGGTCCAAAAACACAGTTAATTTTGCACCAACCTAATATTTCTTATATAGTATGTAAGATATATAAGATCGTATATACAATAATATTTTATTTTACTTCTGTAATTCATTTAAGCATGTTATACTTTTTGATGTTTTTCCACAATTTATGGATGTTTCCTTCTGTTTTTTTCGCTTCGTATATTTTTTTTCTATTTTTTCCCCATTCAGTTTCAGTTCGGTTTCTAAAGGTCTACCTTTCAGTTCACTGATTCTTTCCTTGGCTATGTGAGGTACACTGAAAATTCATCAAAGAAATTATTTTCTGTTATTGTATTGTGTTTTTAATGTTTTTATTGTAATACAATATACATAAAACAAAATTTACCTTTGTAACCATCTTTAAGTGTGAAATTCAAAGATATTATATACATTAATGATATTGTAAATCTGACTTAAAAGATTAAGACTGGAAATCACTACCTTATTTTACTTAACACAGTAACTACTTACAATAAAAAGTCTGAAAAGTTTACATTAGCTTGATAATATGCCTATTGGTAAACAAAACACTGCTTCTGTAAATCTTATAAGTGTTGGTAAAACAAATTTCTTTATCCTATTTTGAAAAGTCTTTTGAAATTACAGGATGTAAACCATTTCTTAAAACCCATTTGTTGGAACAAATATTCAAACAATTACTATGTTTATCATCAGAATTTAGTCTCGCAATATTCATGTAGTAGGTATTCCCTAGATTATAGGAAGGCCATTCCTTTAATAATTGAGCCTATTTTCATAAACTGTTCATTGAATAGTGAAGTGCTCAATACAGGAAAAAAAAATGTTTTCACATGTTTTGTCTTCTGCCCTCAGACAAGTGGAATTAAAATACCTAGAAATTATTTCGCTTAAAAAGATCACTTTTGCCATCTAAGACACGAACTTCTTATTCAAAACTTATCATAATTCATAACAGAATTTTTAATCTTCAATTTGATGTCTGCAAATGTGTATATATGTGAGTACATGGGTGTCTGTATGACAAGTTTTCTGTAGATTTTTTTCAAGATTACAATCCTTTAGAATTTCAATGACTCAGTATTTTTTGAATTCAAGCAAACTTGTCAATAAAAATTGGATTTTTTTTACACTAACCTAGATGTATCTATCTATTTGTCTATCTATCATTGTTATGTTTATCAGCAGTTATAAAATGCAGGCCTATAAACAACTTTCTTAACATAAAATAAAATGAATGATACAGTCTAAATCTCTATTTAAATTTAAATTGACTTAAAACTTAACTTTGTAGTTGAGGGACTCCATAAACGTTGAACTATGCTTTAGAAAGAATAAAGTATGAAGAAAGATATATTTAGAAAAATGACCGTTTTATAATAAAGAAAGATGAAATATGCAGTTAAGCTTTGAATTCTATTTTTGGAAATGAGTCATATTCAAAACATTGAACATACTTTGCTTATATGTTGTAGGCATGTTTTTAAAAAGTTAGACGTTGGCAGAGCGCC
Source organism: Mandrillus leucophaeus (assembly GCF_000951045.1). Classification (NCBI taxonomy): domain Eukaryota; kingdom Metazoa; phylum Chordata; class Mammalia; order Primates; family Cercopithecidae; genus Mandrillus; species Mandrillus leucophaeus. Next base: position 8,581,411 of record NW_012101587.1, on the reverse strand, counting down.
ATGGCTCACACCTCTAATTCTAGCATTTGGGGAACTAAGGCAAATTTAAAAGTCTCACAGAAACTGTAAATACCCATATCCAACTGTACTCCATAAATCATTTTAATTTAAAGAGGTATCAGAAACTGAAAATATTAAAAATAAGACAGTATGAAGCTTCTGGTTCCCTGCAAAAGGTTTCTTCCCACTCTTTTTTTTTCTTTCTTTCTTTTTTCCACTCTTAATAAAAAATAACATATACACACATTTCCTCAATCCAAAAATCTGTTTTGCCTGGTATGCTCTTCTTCCACAAATTGATATATCAATGTCTTCAGAGTCAGAGTATTTCACCCCTTCATAAGTAGTCTTAAACAATTTACCTCTTGCTAACTTTGCTCCCTTTTACTCTATGAACTTGTATAAAATCTTAAAAATAAAGAAGAACAAAATAAATAAACATTAGCTAGAGAAAAAAAATCTTACTTATTTTCTGGATGCAAAATATCAAATCCAGTTGTCAAAGATTTTTTTCTTACTACTTTCTCATTTTTTTTCACTCAATGTCTGCCCCAACATTTTCTGTCCATAGCATTTCACTTTAAATCATTTTATAATTTGTTTTACTTTTTATTCAAAGATAGGTGCCTTGGAGGATTACACCTCCTATACTTTGTAAGGGGTTTGTTTAAAGAGTACTAAGCTTGAAGAGTAGGTTCTGGGGATCCAATGTACAGAATGGTGACTCTAGTTAAAAGCGTATTGTATACTTGAAATTGCTAGGAGAGTAGCTCTTAAATGTTCTCACCACAGAGAAATACACACAAAGATAACTATGTGAGGTGACGGATTTGTTAATTAGATTTATTGTGGTAATCATTTCACAATGTATATAAATTAAAATATTATATACGCTATAAGTATATGCACTTTTAAGTTGTAAATTTTACCTCAATAAAACTAGAAAAATAAAATAAATATTTAGCAATAAAAAATAATAATAATATGAGAAACAGACTTCAACATCTCTGGGTTAATTTATGCAATTATTTTAATAATGATGTTTATTGTATTTTTTCATGTACCTTTATAATCTCTCTAGGAAAATTGTCAGCATCGTTTGTTTTTACCTTTCATTAAGAGAGGAAACTATGTGTATTGAACATCACCACTGACACAATTACTTGCATGTTATTTCAATGTAAACTAAAAATAAATTATTTTTTGATAACATTATTTGTTTCATCAAGAACAGGAATTCAAATTTCCTTATCGTTAAGCAACATTGGTCTACATGGTTGCCTGCATAGCCTTCTTTGACTATTAAAAACAAATTAAAGATCACTGCCAAAAATAATTATCTTACTAATGACGGCAGATAAATCATTACAGAGTTTAAAATAATCAGTGTATTTACTAAAATTTCTGTTTTTATAATGCAATGACTTTTGAAAAATTAATGTTTCTGATTGCTTCATAAGATTAATCTTTGAGACATTTATGATATCTTAAATTTATGGACACTTGGCCATAAAGTGCTAGTCATGATTATTTTTTCAGAAACACAGCAAATATATTGTCAAAGAACTTGCTTTTTTAGTTAGAATTCATTGATTCAAATCTCAGTTCTTACACTTAAATAATTTTAAGCCAATTATTTAATCATTTCTACCAGTTTTCTTGTTAGTAAAATGTGAGTGACTGAAATATTTTCCAGGTCATAATGTTGTTATAAGACTAAGTAGTGTAATTTATATAAAAATTATGCTTATAGAGTGCTTGAAATTAGCACTTATTGAAATAACTATTATTACAATAATAATTCTAAGTAATTATTACTTTTGCCAACCTGCAATAACTTTACACCAACCTAAGAGTATTAAAAATTACTAGTTTTACTGGTTGTTAATATCGAAATCTACTTAAAACTATCATATTTTAACAATTTCTAAAATAGAATTTCAAGATTTTAATAAAATGTATAGTAAAAATAACTCCATTTAAATACAATGCATAAAATATATTTCATATTAGAAAACAAAAAAACTATAAATAAAATTGCATAGCTTTGCTAAAATTTAGATCTAATTCATCCTATTATTTTTCTAGGCTCCAATTGGAATATTTTACTCAAAATTAGACAAAATTCTAGAAAAATGTATGCAGGACAGGGGTCTAACAATTTAGTCAAGTCTAAAAAAAAATGTGGTATCTTCAGTTCTTACTGAATATTTTCTCAGAAGAATTTCTGCTGTGAACTTTAAAAGAGGCTCATTGTTTGATGTGGTGAAAGAAATGATCAAGACTGGGAAATAAATTTTATTCCTTATCATGGTATAAACAATTTTAAGCTTATGGCTTATTTGGAAGAAGGCGTAGTAGAGCGTAAGGATGCCATTTACTTTAATTCAATCTGAAAGTTAGGTAATGAAATATTCCTGAAGATATTTACTGAAATGAGTCTTAAATTCAAGTATCCTCCCATTCTGGAGTTAAAGACCTTAAAAGCCTATATTTATCTCTTACCTTCATCCTTTTTCCTAGACCCACCTTCCAATCTCAGACTACAGTACCTCTTAGCCCTTGGTAGATTACAAGGTTAATCTTTATTATTAAGGTGAAAGACACATTTTAAACTTTAACTGCAAAGAAAAATATCAACTTGTAAATATTAAGACAAAAATATGACTCACTGAATATAGAGATTGTGGCATTAGAAAATGGTGACTCAAGGTATTTTCTATTGGTGAACTTCTCTAAGAGCAGCTGAGATAGATATAGAACAATTGGCCAATTATTTTGTTTTTTTAAAATATGAATCTGTTTAGGAACTTTATGTGTTGCATTGAGAGGGCAAACCTCAAGTTTGACTAAATCATCGAGTTTCTGCTCTACCAAGATATGCCATATTCAGAATGAAACGTTGAGCAGAGGCTTCATTTTCAAAGCCATGCTGTTTACTTGTTTAATTTTATTTTTTAAAAAATATTTTGAAACTGGCTAACTCAATCCCAAATTAAGGAATAACTTGAAATACTTTAAAATGTACTCAGAAATGTTAGCTAATATTCTGAACAATTTACGAATGTAAATCCAGTTGACAATACAAATGGAATTAATTTTTAAAATTAACTTCATTTGAGTATTAACTATATATAATAAAATTGATTGAAGTGTAATTTAGACATACTACAATTCACACAGCAATTAACTAAATTTATCTGGACAGTTTCATGAGATTTTTTTCAAATATATTCAGTCGTATAAAACATCAAAATTATATTTAATATTTTTGTCATCTCCAAAGCTCCCACATGGCTCTGAATGTTCTGATCCCTTCCCTGACCTTGACCCTCCGAAGCAATTAATCTGTTTTCTGTAATATTATGTTTGTATTTTCGAAAGTGTATGTGAACGGAATGATACTTTAGGTATTCTTTGGTCTCACTCTCTCACCTAACATAACGCTGTCAAAATGCATATATGTTGTGTGCTAATCATCATATCCTTTTTCTTGCTAAGTATTCCATTTTACATCTTACATTTACCAAAGTTTGAAATATTGCAAATAAAATTTTTATGGGAATTTGTACAAGTTTTTGTGTAAACATGTCTTCATCTGTATTACGGAGTTATCAAATAATGAAACCTACACAGTAAGTGCATGCTTCGCTTTATAAGAAACCATCAGCTTTTTAAAAATATTGATTGTATCATTTTACATTCTATCAAAGCAGATTTCCTTTCACTCTTCATCTACACCAACCTTGTAAGGTCAATCTTTTTACTCTAGCCATTCTAGTAGTTGTGTAAAGGTATTGAATTGTTTCTATCTACATATACGAATCACTAAGTTTGAGCATCTTTTCTAGGGCTTGTTGGCATTTATGAAATACTCTGCAAATATTTTCCCATTTATTTATTAATGGATCATATTTTTTTCTCTTCATGTCCATAATTTTTAAAAAAATGTATTCTGAGGCCACAAAGTGCATCTTATTTTTTGTAGAAATTTCATAATTCTAGTTCTTATGTGATATATTTTAAGTAACATATATGCTATACAAAAAGGTTTGAGATACATTTTTTGCCTATATATATCATTTTCCCAGTATCATTTATTGAAAAGATTATCCTTCTTTCTAAGTGCAGAGCTCATTCCTTAACCATTAGCCCTTATTAGAATTCATTTGATTCTTTGTTAAATCATTCCTGTCTTTTTTATCTTTTGACATTTTTCTTCTTCTCTGATTTTTCTTTTTAATTTAAATCATTTAAAACTTACATTCAATAGCCTGTAACGCAATTATTTTACTACAGGTCTTCTATCTTCACTCTCCCTCTTTTGATAAGTTGTTTCTTCATGCATCTGGTAATCTGAGTCATGGGTTTGTCCCAGCCAGGCTTTATCCCCAGCAACCTCGTGCAGCCCGGCTAAGCATGTGCCCTCCAGAGCTGTAATATGGTAGCTATGATAAGTGCTCAAGTAGTATTGATGATTCATTTTCCATTCTGGAACATATAGGTAATTGACTTGTAAATTCTGATGCATTCTGGAACATATAGGTAATGCAAATTTAAGCCTTAAAATATTTTGAGTATAATATTGTATTACAAATTCTCAGTGAACACGTTGTATTTGTATAAGCCTTAAATGCAGTCTTTTTTGTTACCTCCATGTATCAGTAAACAGAATGTTTGAATACTCCCTTTCACTGAAGATGTAGCCATCAGGTGATTTTTGACTTTTGCATGAATCTAAGTTCCAACTTTCCATTTTTGAATGACCAAAACCTTCTTTTCTGCACCAAAAGGCTGTGAAAACACAAACCACTTGAAAACTAAGGCCACTAATCTAACCTCCTTCTATCAATTTACACCAGCGTTCTGATTTTCAGTTAGTGTTTTGTGTTTACTTTTAAATTTTACTTTCTTGTGAATTCTGTTAATATAAAACGATGCCTCTTTTATATTCAATAGAGATGCTAAGTCTTTAGTAGCATGAAAAATAGATTGCAGGTTATCTACAAAATCCAGAAAATAAAAGTCTAAAATCATCTTTTTATTTTATAGAATTTTCACAAAATCCTGGACTCTGTTTTATGTTTTCCGCATCTGCTTCATGTTTGTTTTTATTTATTTCTGGATAGATTCCCTTAACACTAAACAACATACTTTTTTGAGGATGTCATTTATTATAATAATATCTGGATATGTTGGAGAAGTCCATACCAGCTCTCTGTTGGCCAGTGTGAAACTTGATCCCTTTACCCTCACATAGAGAAGAAGACATATTCACCTAACTTTCAAAAGGGGACTTACTTAGATATTTGTGTCAGAGGGATGTTGTATTTGCTACTAATAGAAATCGCTTTGTTTCCCAAATACCGTAATATGTTTGATTGCCTCCGTGGTGGTCATTTGCCTTAGGGCTAAAATCTGCCCTTCTGCACCCTGTGCATTTTTAAAATAATGAGTCTTTGCAAGTATGTCTTCTAGTCATCTTTGTCAGCTGTTACCTGGCTAGTTCCTTCCAACAGGAGGCACTAGCAGGTGATTACAGGTCAGAGGAACTTCTGCCTTCTGGAGGCATCTTTCCATCAAGGCCTGTCAGGGCTCACAGCACAGAGTCTTATTCTCAGTCGTCAGACCAATATAACACCTAGGGCTTCCCAGCATCCCCCACAGTCCAGGGAACCAGGTGCTGTTCACACTGTGTTGATTCTTCCAGCTCCAGTGGGGAGATGCCCCAACCCTCACCAGGAAACACAGGCTCAGCTTATGACTCATGGGAGTTTCTCCATTTCTGACAAATACCTTGCTCCTCCTCCTTTCCTCCTGAGAAACACTACCTCTCTTTTCATCCCCAGCACATCTAACACCTTAACAAGAATTCCCTATATTAAATCTCCCTCTGTTCATTATACTAAAATGGGCTCTGTTTTATTGTGTAGACCCTTAGTGATACAATCCTCTAGATAATACAGTGACAGTTACTTTTGAACGTAATTCAGGCAATGTTGAAATCATTCATGCATACTGCCTTTATAAAAGGAAAAATCACAATTCCTAATAATATGTCATAAAAACATTTATAAAGACCATTTTAGTAAAATAAGTTAATAATCCAGTCTCAGAAAATTCATGACAAAGTCACATCTAAAAGGACGTTGAAGTTTAAAAAAAACACACCATATATCTTATAATTTTATATATAGGAAGTACAATATTGTCAGTAAAGTTTCAACATAAGAAAGTAATATTCACACATTCCTTTTAATCTTTTCTTATGCTTAGACAACAAATCAGTCAACAAATAACTACTAGCATTAATACCATGTCAATCACTGTTCTAGAAGACAAGTTCCTGGCCTCTGTAGCTTACATTCTAGCTGGGAAGCCAGGTAATAACATTTAAGGCAATTGTACAGTGATAATTTTAAATAGTGATGAATGCTATGAAGAAAATAAAATGTAAATAAAATAGTAAATAAACTAGGATAATATGATTTAGAAAATGGCTCCTTTTGAAAAGGTTGACATTTTAGCTCAATCCAGAAGGTCAGGGTGAAGAGGGACTGGTGGTTTCCACTGGAAGTGTGGCAAAGGAACTAGAACTGGGAATGTCTGGAATATGTTTTGTAAGTAGTGAATACAGTTTACTACATCAATGTGACGGTAACAGTCAATATGAGAATTTTGGCCTAAGCAACTCTATGAATGAAGGTGTCATTTAAGACTTTTTTGTTTTCTAGATAATTTGGCAAATAATAAGGACTTGAATTATATGTTACAGAATAGAAATCTTACATGTGGATTCTAGGCTTCCATGATATTTTGGAGAAAACTTTATGTAGAGAAAAGAAAGTAATAGGCTGAACACAAGGACAAAAAATAAAACATTCTATCAAATTTCACATTTTGGGTTTATACTTACTTCTGAATAGCCTAAGAAACAGGGATCACTTTTCTTATAATTATACTCTCTCCTCTTTTCCAAGTCTGTAGTTACCCTGTCTATGTGTATCTTTCACTGACACCGTCCATATACCACAGAACATCTTCTGAGGGACAATTCACATGACATTTTTTGGGTCTTTATAGAGAAAAACTCAAAATTTTCTTCAAGTCTTTGGGGTGGAAAATAATTGTGATATATGTACTACTGTTCAAAACAAAGAATCTGTAAATGAGTAATAGTTGAAGGTATATATTTTATAGTGTTAGCTAATATAAGGAAAATAAAGTCCCTTTATAAGTATCTAAATTTTTTCATCTCTGCATTTCTATGATACATTATATTATATGTGTGTATATTATAAATAATCACTAATAACTGTTCTATTGTATACTAATCAATAGTCTTGATGCCACTTAGATATCAATATTTTATTCACGGAAATAACAGATTTATTTTTTTGTTGATAGTTGAACCTAACCTGAGAAATTAAATATGAAGCTAAGATATCAGCTTGACTCATGAATAATTTATCATTCCTGTTTTACTAATTGTGAAATGAAAATATTTAGGTCAAAGATTTACCTGACATTCCTGTGGAATTTTGCATCCTCTGGTCTTTTTTATTCATTATTGCAGCTTTATGTTTTTCTGGAGATTTTGCCTACATCAGCTCTTGGTGGAATTTGCTTGCAGTTCATTATGACATCTGGGTAACATAATAAAAGAAAGCAAAGTTTTGAAATAATAGCTGTGTTTGCATCTTACATGCATTCTTGATATCATGGGACCCTTTTGGACACATTAGAATCCCAGGATACTGAAAACTTATGCAAGAAATCAGGTGCTAATTTATAATTTATTAACTCCCTTTTTGTTCTTGAAAGTATGAGATTGTAAATAGTTCTACATGGGATCTTTTTAAGACATTTCATTTATCATGTGGGTTAGATAAGCATTGCTATAAAACTTCTAATTTTCACAAATTAAATCAGAGATCTTTGATTATTAATTTACATATTTTTATCCTGTACATATTAGATATCAGCACTTGGGAATATCAGTGCCAAATTTAAAAAAATGTCACTATTATTATAGAGCCATATGGCTTAGGGAGAAAAGATACAGATAATAAACTAATTATGTCAAGTGATTTTGGAGCCATAAGTGCTATGGCAAAAGTGACATAGGGTAATGGGACTGAGGCTACCATGGTTTATATGTTTGTGTCCCTTCAAAATTTATCTTTTAAAATCCTAATCTTCAAGGTAATGCTATTAGGAGGTGGAGGTTTGGGAAGTAATAAGCTCCTGAGTGGGGAGCCCTCAAGAATGAGGTTTGTGCCCTGGACAACTCCTGTGCACCACATGAGGACACAAAGAAAGACACCATCTGAAAACCAGGATGCAAACCTTCCCAGACTCTGAGTCCACTGGCTCCTTGATTTTGGACTTCCCAGCCTCCAGATCTATGAGATGTAAATTTCTGTTGTTTGTAAACCACTCATTTTTGTGACATTTTGTCACATAAGCCCAAAAATAACTAAAACTTGGGACTTGGTTTGGCACGATAGTAAATTTAGAGAGACTGAAAAGAAAAATCTTTTCTGAGGAGAGAGTATTTTAGGTGAGAAAAGGAATATTAAAACGTAGAAATGTGGCAATCTGGAGAAAGAATATTCTGGATGGTGAGAAAAGCAAAGAGAAAGGTCACCAGAAGAAATTGAGCGTTGTCTGCTTCAGAGAGAGATAGAAGCCTGGCATGGTGGGCACACAGGATGTGAGGAGAAAAGGAGAAGCTGCCAAGGTTTTGTATGTCATGGTTAAACTTTGCATTTTATTCAGGTTTAATACAAAATGCATTGGTGTGTTTGAAGCAGTGTGACTGTCTGATTCATTTTACATTTTATACATATTACATTATGCATAGCACATATAGAGAGGAAGACTTGAGAAAAGCAAGAGTAAAACCAGGGAAAATAGTTGACAGATGATGGCAGTAGTTCAGATGATACTTAAGAGAAGTGAAATACAGTGTTTAAGAAATGATATCTCCAGAAACTTAATGGTAGATATATAATAGGGTGTCTAAGCCACATAAAATTATGAGTATGGCCTCTGTGTCTTTCTCTCTCTCATCTCATGGTATGTTCTAATGAATACATACCTCCTTCATCACTTTTTTTTTTTTGCTTCAAATCTCCCTCCTCTAAAAAGTTCTTGCCCTCACTAGGACCGGCTACCTCATGTCTTTGTGATTACAGATTGTTTTAAAATTTATCTGGCCTAATAATTGATTAGGATATTCTAATTCAGTCTATAGGTGTTGTAGGTCATCACTTAAGGCAGAGCATATAATTGGGTAGCAATAATTCAGACACTCACCCCAATCTAAAGGGTTCTAAAGAAGAAAAATCCCCATAGTCTAAATATTAAAAACTAAAGCATACACTATACCAGGAGTAATAGAATTCTTCTATATTAGAAGTTCCAGACCTTAGCAAATATCCCTAATGCAAATATCGCAAAGTAAAACGACTGCCAAAGTTACTGATGAGGCATTTCTGATCATAGCTTTAGCTTTGAATATGTTAGTGTATTAGCTGTCTATTGGTACCATAATAAATTGTCACTAATTTCGTGGATTGAAACAACACCCCTTTATTACGTTACTGTTCTCTGTCAAAAGCCCAGCACAATATCATTGGTTCACCTAATCCAGGTGTGGGCAGGGCTAAGATTCTTTCTGGGGATTCTGGGGATAAATCTACTTCTAAGCTCCTTCAGGTTGTTATCAGAATTCATTTCCATGCTATGAACACGAAAGTGCCTATGTTTCATTTATGCGAGATGGATAAGTAATAGAGACAAGCTGTACAACATTGTGTCTATAGCTAATACTCTTACATTTGTACAAACATACTTACATTTATTTTTAAGTACATTATAACTAATGCATTTATACATTTTTTGGAAGACTATTTATATTAAGTGTTTTTACTACAACTTTTGAAAGTTATTTTCCTTCCTTATTTCTTTTCTTCCCTCCATGTCTCCCTTCTTTCCTTTTTCTTCCTTCTTTCCCTCCCTCCTTCTTCACTTTCTTCCTTCATTCCCTACTTCTTTACTCCCATTCTTCTCTCCCTCCTTCATTCCTTCCCTCCCTCCATCTTCTATTCCTTTGTTTCAGTTTGCCATCCGAAGCACAAGGAACAATTTAAGGTTACAAAATTGATTAATATACACTCTGAATAAATTTATGTCAAGTTCCTACTTGCAATAGAATTTTGTTTTTCTACAATTGAAAAATGAGTCTTGAAAGAAAGTAAACTAAAAGCTGGAAAAGCACAATTTCTATTTTTACTTTGACGTATAAATTGCCTTTGTCATTTTAAAATATGGCAAATTAAATATTATGATAAATGCATACGTTTTTCAGACACATATTTTAAAACATATTTAAGTATGTAAGTTTTCCCAACATGTTAAGTAGAACCAAATAGCAGCCAAATTCCAAGTACACAATTACAGCTGAATGTAGAAAGCTGTGAAGAATTTAGTAACGTATATAAAACCCAGTCCTCAATTTAGCCAAATACTGTAATTTGGAAGTGCTAAATCTTATGTAATTCCAAACCTTTGCTGAAAGAGACCAAGACATGACGTGAGACAAAGCCATCTTTGGTCTTCTACAGTTTATGCAAAGTCAAAAATTTTTTCTATCTGCAAATTTAATTTCCGTAGCTTGGTAAACTCATGTCGACCTAATATGTATTTTCACCATGATAGTTACTTTGATTTAAGGTAATGTATTTTACCTTAGGTTTATTTATTATTAAGCATTTAAAATTGTGTTTTAAAAATCTGTGGCACTAGTTTAACTAGAATTTTACTGGTTCTGTTATTCTGTGAGTCAAGATGCAAGTATTTGAGTGACTGCCTCAATCTTATCTTTACTATTCACCCTTTATTTTATCATGAAATTTGCAGCAAAATGGATCGTCTAGCAACACCAATATTATGGTAGAAATATAAAGTTCATAAACCCTCTCAAATTAGGAAAAGAAAAGGAAAAGAGGAAGAAAGAGGGGAAGGAAGATGGGAAGAAAAAAAGCAACAAGAAGAGGAAGGAGAAGTAGAAAAAATAAATAATACATAGGCATCATGGATGGCATTCTGTATATGATGTATTTGAAAGGACTTGTTTCTTTCTGTCTGTGAAACGACTTGTTTCCTACCTCAAACCACAATTGCAATGGTTTTTTGAGGAAAAACATGACTAATAGAGTTACAGAAGTATAGATTAAACACAGAGTGTAAAATAGTGAGGTGGAAAGATAACAGCATAGACATACATATAATTACAGGGGAAAATGCCAGATAGATAATATAGTATTTTCCACCTCTGAAATATATTTATATCTCTGAGATGGACACACATGTTCAGTTTTATGTGTGATATAACACACAGGATATTTAATAACAGTTTTGACATAACAAGAAAATGAGAATGAATATCATTCCCCAGGTGTCATTCTAGCTGCCTCAGACTGTTCTCAGTCACACATCAGTCCTGGTTTTAGTGCAGATAATGTCGACATAGGCTTGTGGACAAACCATTGTATCAACTATGAGGGATCTAACAGAGTGTAATCGATAAAGTGTAGTCTCAAGACAATTATTGTAAATTTAAGCTATGTACAGGACAAAACAGGTAAATACTACATACAAGTGAGTGCAATTTAAAAATAAAATGTGTTTCAATGAGAAAAGTACAAATTTAAAATTTTAGGAAGAAGAAAAAATTTTGTCAATATTAAAATTTTTTCATTAACAGGAAAAGTATCTTCACAAATAAACATCATTAATGGATACAATATAGAATATACTTAAATATTTATGCCCTATTTGGAATGAAACAATCTTTAAAAATATTTTTAACTGGATGTCTGGTATTCTTATACACCAATTAGACCTCACATATTTAGAAATTGCCATATTCTATAGAAAACCAATTTTTGTTAATAATTCTATCATTGATATCTTTGCTCAAATGTTCATCTAAACGTATTACTTCATCACATTATTTAAAATATCTATTATCTGATACTGCATTAATGGGTATAATAATTGTAATGAATAATAAGAGATAATATATAGATGATACTAAATCAGATATTATAAATTAGTTATTAATATTGACGATATTGCTAATATATCTTATAATATAATAGAGATTAATAGTATTAATCTAGATAATATTTATCTGGATCCTATTAATAGAGAATACATAAGTAATATCTTTTATTATATGTAAAATAATTTTAAAAGAGTACAATTTCAGGGTAAAGGATCACCTACTGTTTGAGCCCTTGGAACATAATTGCAAAATCGTTTCATCAGCACAGAAAAGAATGCCAACCCTGTTCTCATTATTGGCTGAAAATTACATTTCCCTTTTATTTGAATAATGTTCTGTATTTTTCCCATTATAACTTCTCGGAAGAGCAGTGAAATCCATGTTACTGTGTTTGTTTCTTAAATCATTTAAGGAATTAGTTTGTTTTTGATTTAGAAAGTCATTTTTTACCAATTCTGATTATAATGATCACGTTTTAAAATACATGTTTTAAGAACTTAGAACATTAAACTATATTGAGCTAATATAACTTCAAAAATAACATGCTCTTTGTAGAACAAGAGACCTCAGAGAACAACTAATGCTGTTTACTTGATTTTGGTTATTGTCTATAAGTGAAGTGATGCCTAATCCCTTCCTATTTCTAAAGGAGGATATCAATATAAAAGACACTTTGATTAGGAGGAATCAGACAAGAGATTTTTTAGGAAACATACAAATTTCAGTTGATGTACAATCCTAGCATTTATTTTACTGTTTCTTAATGTGTCTCTTTGTCCAATCCTCCTGTGGCATCAGATCCTACAGCAGAAAGTGCCTATCAAACTGTCCGGGGCCACGGCATTCCTGAGCTTATTACAATGCCAGTATTGGCATCATCTGATTTCCATCTCTGTATTTGCCATATTAAACAAGTTGACAGCCAGAGTCGTGCTTAAATGAGTTTATTAAATGCATTTTATTTTTGAAGCAGTATTCTATAGTTTTAGAGGTGACCCATTTTGTGTTTAAATTTCAACAAATTTTTTTGCAAAGATTTGGTTTTATAACTCAGGGAAGAATCACAAGCACTCTGGTAACATAAAACAGGATAATTTCTTTTTCCAAGAGTCCAACATGAGAGAGTGTTTAAATGTACTGTAAACAGATTTGCTGAATAAACGGAATTGAAAAGCATTCCCATGGGATGACAGACAGAACAGGGTGAAGAAAATCAGCCCAATAATGGAAACTGAGAAGGAAATGTATAAAACCAGAAAAACATTATGAGATGAATGTCAAGAGCAAGGGAGCTCTGCGGAGACATGGTGGAAAGGGTCACTCCTCTAGCCACAGCTTTTTTCTTAAGACCTGTTTAGTGCACTACTGGTAGGGCCACTGCTCAGGAGCCACTGCCTCACCAGGCTTATTACAATGCCAGTATCAGCATCATTTTATTTCCACCTCTGTATTTGCCATACTTAACAAGTTGACTGCCAGAGACGTGCTTAAATGAGTTTATTAAATGCATTTTATTTTTGAAGCATTATTCTATAGTTTAGAGGTGACCCTCTGTTTGTTTAAATTTCAACAAAATTTTTACAAAGATTGGTTTTATAAGTCAGAGAAGAAACACAAGCACTGTGGTAACATAAAAACAGGATATTTTTTGTTATCTCTCATGGCTGCTATTTACATGGCGTATCTTTTTTATTTTTATCTTTGAATTTAAAGTTGCCGCTGCTTGTCTGTTTTACGGATTTGACTGCACGAGTCCAGTGCATCCCCAGATGCCACTGGTCCAATTACACCCCTGGATTCAAACCGTTTAGTGATCAGCCACTGATTGGGCTTACGTCCCGAGTTAGTGAAGTTTCCACCGTTATCATTGGTTCTGGGCATGGCCTGGAAACCACCCCACACTTCAGGGGGTTTGTGAGTTTACCCGTTATTCAGGCAGGAACTGGGGAATCACAGATTCTGGATATCTGACTCTGTTCTCTCCCCAGATGGCACACACGGGGCAGGTGCACAGCCTGCATCACAACCAGGACGGACGACTGGGGTTTTTAGCTGTGCTCACTTTGAATGTATTTTCTCTGATTTCCCCAAAAGCTTCTGAGTTGCCTGGCTCCATTGGCATCACACACAGCTATTATCCTCCAGTGACTGCTAGCCGAGTGGCCTATTGTTTTCCACAACACTCCAGCATGTGCATCGCTGCACAGTCTGATGCAAACAAAGTTCAGTCACTTGGCAAGGGCCGCATGTTGGGTGCTGATGATATGTGAGCCTTGCTCCAACTCTTGACTTTCCCTTGTTAAATCTCTTGATTCACTTTTCCTCATTTCTGGGACTGTTTTTATTTGTTTGGTCATTTGACTGTTTAGTAACTTGGCCGTGGAATGTTCTCCTTGAAATTTGTATTCTCTGCTATTTGTGCTCAGATGTTTGCCTTTATTTTATCTTGTATTCTGCTTCTTAAACATTGCTAATGAATCAACATAAGCCATTCAAGTTTTATGCTTAGTCCCCCTTAGCTAGGTAGATGTTCACCCTTTACATTGAATGTATGTGCAACTTAGAGACAGCTTCCACAGTTCAGAAAGGTTACGGTTTTAACCTTCATTGAGCCAAGATCTGTGACCTCAGAGGTCCTTCTCTGGTCTTTTCTCCCATGTAGTAGTATGGACACATACGCTGTAGGAATTAGTGTGTTTTTATGTTAAATCTAACTTTCCAGGTAGTACACCTGGATCAGGGTAGCTTATGGCTCAGCTGGTGTTTTAGAAGAAGTTGTGTGTAAGCACCTCAATCCGGTAAGTATTCTAGATTTTTCTGATGAATCTGTGTGTCAATTGCAGAATGAATTCAAGTGTGCCCTGTTTTTCACGGTGCATGGTCCAGAGAGGTAGAGTGTAGTGAATGTACCCAGCCTCCTGGACCTCAGGAAAAAGTGGGGTCATGGAGGATTCTTTTTGTGTTTTTTCTATTAGTGTCTATATTAAACTTACACGTCTACCATTTCACATGCTGCAATTCATATGGAAAATTACCAATTTTCTCTTTATTGCCAACTATGAAGATCCTCCATATAAACTTCTCCAGGCTTAGTACTACATAAAGTCAGTCCCCTTAGGCTGTATTGTGGGATGGATGGATGTGATTATGTGGATGGATTATTGTGATAAGGATGGATGTATCTCCATCCTTATAGCCCACATTTTTACCCTTAGGAAGAACTTCTGCAGTAGACCTGGGGTGGAGCAGTGTGGCCCCATCCTGCCAGAGTGGGTTGCCTGGGCTCTGTATGTGTGGGTGCTCAGAGAGAGGGATGGTCACCCTGGTCTTCAGCTCTACCCTTCCTGTGGGTATGGGAGAGATAAGGGTCTGAGTGTCTGGGGTATCCTATCTGAAGCAGAACCTTTGCCTTATGAGTGGGAGGTGGGTTGGAGAAAACAAAGCTAGTCCACTCAGCCATGCTTGCCCAGAATATTACTTCCATAAGACAGGCCTGGAGATGGATAAGAGACTCTGGAGGCCTGTTCTTCCCCAGTGACATCACAGCTTTAGGCTAGGAACAGAGAGGAGAAGGGACCCCTGTCTCCTTGGTGGAATCTGCCTGGTGTAGGTGCCTGGAGTTGATTTCCATCTCTTGGAGTTAAGGAGTGGGGAGCAGGTCCTGACTCAAATGAGCCAGACTTCTACCCAGATTTTTGTAGATTTTCATAAATTAAAGTTTCCCGTTTGCTGCATACATTTAGGACAAGTTTCAGAGACTTTAAATTGTTTTTTAAAATAATGTTCAATTTTCAATGGTGAATTTTATTTTAATTTTCCTGCAGAGAGGACACACAGAGCTGATCACACTGCCATTCCAGAAAACAAATCTCTTTATTTTGCCCAAATACATTTTAAATATGTCTTTTAAATTGTATTAAAATACATTGGAATTTTCTTTAGGTTACATCAATTAAGCAATTTTGGGAGAATTTAAATCTACATGTATCTAGTCTTTCTAGACACAAATGTTGCACTTTTTTAATCTACCTAGGTCTTCTTTATTATTAAAGTTATATATATACATACACACAAACACACAGAAATATATACATATATTTTTTGTAGCTAGCTTATATAAAGTTATATATATACACACCTAAATATATACATCCACACATAAATATGTATTTTTTCTGTAGCTATCTTATATCATTTCAGTTAGAATGATCTTGAGGTATTTGATATTATTGTACATGGTGTAGTTTATTTAGTAACATTTTCTGTTTCTTGCTGATATAAAACATGTATAAGATTTTCAATATTAATTTTACATCAAACATCATCTTAAATTGTTTTATTATTTGAGATAAAAAATTGAATTGTCTAGATAAACAATCAGGTGATCCAGATTTATCTTCTTTAATTTTGCTATCTATGAACCACAGAAAAACGAAATTTTTTTTTCCAAGACAAAGTCTTGCGCTGTCTCTCAGGCTGCAGTGCAGTGCAGCAGCGCCATCTCGGCTCACTGCAACCTCTGTCTCCTGGGTTCAAGCAACTCTCCTGCTTCAGCCTCCCTAGTGGCTGGATTACAGGTGCCCACCACCACACCCCAGTACTTTTTGTGTTTTTAGTAGAGATGGGGCTTCACCATGTTGTCCAGGCTGGTCTCAAGCTCCTGACCTCAAGTAATCTGCCCACCTTGGCCTCCCAAAGTGCTGGGATTACAGGTATGAGCCACCGTGCCCAGGAGAAAAATCTTTCTTGAGTCAAAATGATACTGGATATCTTTACCATATTTGTCCACTTAAGGGAATTTTCTAGTATTTTTCCTATATAAGATGATAATTTAATATTTATGCTTAATTAACTTCATTGAGTTAACAAGTGTTGTGTTACTAATGTACGTTGAACTTTATCAAGAGATTGAAAATTTCAATTCATCATTTAAAAAATTCAATCTTGTACTGAATTACATTTATAAATTTTCTTTTATTAAATTCTACTTACTCTTTGGGGATAAACACGAAAAGGTATAGGCTTTAGAGATAAAGTTTGTTAATATTTCATGTATAAATCTTATACACATGTTTATCATTTAATGGTTTTGTTGTGCCTATGCTGGCCTCATATTAAGACTTAAATTATATTCCTCATTTTGTATTAGTCATATAACATTGGGAGGACTTTCTATGTTTAACTAAAGAACTATTCAGTAAAACCAACTGTGCCTCGTGTTCATTTTTAGAAAAAAATCACCTTTGTTTTAGTTTTCAGTAGTTACATAAATAAGCTTTTCTATTTTCAAAGTTTACAAAATTTGTGTCATATGATTATCCAAATTAAAAGATAAATATTGATGAACAGATAAACAGTAAAATTCATATAGCTGTTTTGATAAGTTTCATGCCTAAAGCACAAATCCAAACAAATAAAAGATTAGAAAAAATCATATTAGGCAAATCTAATATAAAATCTTTCCATAGCTTTATTAATATCAGCTAAAATAAAATTTAAAATAAAAGACTTAAAATATAAAAAACAACAAAAATCTAGAAAGTATACCATGGAAGAATAGTTTCACGAAGATAGGGTACTAAATGATTTTAACACTAACGGCACTATCAATGAGGACAAAGATTGATAAATCTGATTTTATAAAAATAATTAAAGTTTGTAAAATTTTTACCACCAAAACATCAAGTGAGTGAAAAGATAACCCAAACTGTAAGTGTAGAAGAAGATATTTGCAGCACACTTAACTTCATAATATGGAAAAATCATAATGATATGTCAATCTATACCTACTAAATGGTGAAATTTAAACAAAAGAATGGAAATAAAGGTCTAAAAGTTGCAGTAATTGATGAGGATGAGAGGAAATGGAACCTTCTTATATGGCTGTGAAGTTTAAATTAAGGACTATGTGGCCAGTGAATAAATATATACTCCCATAAGTCTATCAACAGATATGAGTGCACCAAAATACATATAATAAGAATGTCATAACAGCATTCTTTGTAATAGCTCAAAACTAGACTGAAAATAAGTATTCTCAATGGTAAAATAAATCAATACACCACAGTTTTTTATTCCACATTTGAACATCTTATAGCAATGAAAATGAAAAATCTTCTAAAACACAATGGGGATGTATCTCACAAATCTTGTAGTGAATGAAGAAAAGTAATAAAAACCCTATGTTTGTTCAACTATTTAAATAGAATATTAGGTAGACAGAACAAAGGTTGCATAAAGATGGAATGGATGGAATCTGTGAATATGATTTCTTACATTGCGGAAGAAAATATGCATCTATGATTAAGTTGAAGGTCTTGATACGAGATTAACATGGATTATCTGGGTGAGACCAATCTAACTGGATGAGTCCTTAAAAAGCAAAGAACCTGTTAACTCTGATGATAGGTTTTTTTTGCTGTGCAGAAGCTGTTTAGTTTAATTAGATCCCATTTGTCAATTTCGGCTTTTGTTGCCATTGCTTTTGGTGTTTTAGTCATGAAGTCTTGGCCCGTGCCTATATCCTAAATGGTGTTGCCTAGGTTTTCTTCTAGTGTTTTTTATGGTTTTGGTCTTATATTCAAGTCTTTGAGAAAATTTTTGCAATCTCTTCATCTGACAAAAAGCTAATATCCAGAATCTATAAAGAACTTAAACAAATTTACAAGAAAAAAGCAAACATCCCCATTAAAATGTCGGCTAAGGTTATAAACAGACACTTCTCAAAAGAAGACATTTATGTGGCCAGCAAACATATGAAAAAAGCCACATCATAACTGGTCATTAGAAAAATGCAAATCAAACCCAAAAGGAGGTACCATCTAATGCCAGTTAGAATGGCAATCATCACGAAACAACAGATGCTGGAGAAGATGTGAAGAAATAGGAATGCTTTTATACTGTTGGTGACAGTGTAAATTAGTTCAACCATTGTGGAAGACAGTGTGGCAATTCCTCAAGGATCTAGAACCAGAAATACCATGTGACTCAGCAATCCCATTACTGGGTATATACCCAAAGGATTACAAATCATTCTACCATAAAGACACATGCACACGTATGTTTATGGCAGCATTATTCACAACAGCAAAGACTTGGAACCAAGCCAAATGACTATCAATGATAGACTGGATAAAGAAAATGTTGCACATATTTGTTTGACCTCATGAATTAGTATGAGAATCATGAATACTATGTAGCGATAAAAAAATGAGTTCATGTCCTTTGCAGGGACATGGATGAAACTGGAAACCAACATTCTCAGCATACAAACATAGGAAACGCAAACCAAATACCACATGTTCTCACTCATAAGTGGGAGTGGAACAATGAGAACACATGGACGGAGAAAGGGGAACATCACACACTGGTGCCTGCCAGGTGGTGGGGGGATAGGGGACAGATAGCATTAGAAGAAATACTTAATGTAGATGATAGGTTGAAGGGTCCAATAAACCACCATGCCATCTGTATACCTATGTAACAAACCTGCACATTCTGCACATGTATCCCAGAACTTAAATTATAATAAATAAATTCTTTTTGTTTAAAAAAGCAAAGAATCTATCCTGACTGGAACTAAGAAAAGATGTGACATTGGAAGAACAGTTAGAGTGAGATCCCGTTAAAAAGTCTTGGCTTGCCATTTCTGGTCTTCAAGATGGAGAAAAGGGGGTCATGACCAAGGGATGAAAGAAGTTTCCGGAAGCTACAGAATAAACAGATTATCTTCTAGAGCTTCCAGGAAGAGAGACAGCCTGACAACACCTTGTTTTGAGCTCATTGTAAATAGTTTCAGATTTCTGATCCGTAGAACCGTGAGATTATGTGTGTGTGCTATTTTAAGCCACTAAATTTGTATTCATTTTTTATGGCCTCAACAGAAAACTAATACATGAGGCCAAAAAATCTGTGCTATTAGTGATCTGGTTATTTTTGTGAATGTAAAGAGTGGTAATTGGGTATGCAGAATGTGACCTTTTATTGTCATAGGAAAGTTCTACTTATTCACTAGGTTAAGACTACACAGTTTTGATCATTTTACAATGATCATTGTAAAAACAAACAAATCTCCAAATAATTAAATTGCAGTGTGGAAGACAGCCTTGAAATAATCACAAGTATTCAAATCACAGGTCTTAAAAAATGAAGGAATATGACATAAAAGACCTAAGCATAAAATCTACTGTAAGAAAAATTGTGTCCCTAAAGAAAATAATTAAACTGAACAGGCAAGAATCTGAGGGATGACATAAAACACCAACAACAGAAACACAACCATGGACCTAGACAACACTGAAAAATAATGCAGTGATATGTTTACATCCAAGATTAAAGAACATTTCCAATAACCATTCATAGAGTTATGAATAAATACATTTTCTAATTCATAATAACATAAAATAAGTTATAATTTTAGTGGAAGAAAACTAAAAATGCCCTCAGATATTTCTACTTTGACAATATTAAAATATATTGAGAGAATATATACAGAGATTAAAATAAAGAAGTTGGGGTACAAGATATCAATAGTAATTTATGTTGTAACAGTGATATGCACATTGTTAGATATGTGAAACTTGGGAATGTATCCCAACTATTTGCCCATGATGACGGAAAAAAATGCAAACAAACAGAAAAAAAAAGCCCTTGAATATTTACTCTTGCTCTATAAAGGTTCAATATAAATTAATATAGTATTTAAATTTTTCCAGTATATTATCACTAATTTTGAGCAATGGAAACTCAATGTCTAATGAAATTAATTTGGGTACACAAATTACAGCACATCTGCAAGATAATATAGCTTGTATCAATATAAAATGTTTATGAAATAATAATATGCATGGTATATCAGGTATAAAGTACACTTCAAAACAGTACTGTGGTTTAATTCCAATTTAAAAGAGGCAAAAGTAAATGTCTGGAGTTTTTTCAAATTTAAATATTTATTTTCACTTGGTCTTTAACGGATAGATACTATTTTTGTTAAATGTAAAAATAAATATCTATTTAAAAGAAAATATTCAAAATTGTAAATCAACTATACCGTGTTTAATATATTAGATTGAAGAAACTTCCAGAAAAGAAGCTAAACAAAAAGTCTCAAAACAAGTTTTTATATTTCATTTAAAAATATTTAAAGTACTTTGTAAGGCGAAGATGTTTTCAGATTTACATATTTTAATTTCTTGTGTGCTGCAATCCATCAACTGACTTGCCAAAATATACAGATGTCCTTACATTTCAGTAGATTAGTTTACATTTATTTTCTCCAATTTGTATGGAGTCACAAATCAAAAGTTTGCAACATAGTTTTGATTAATTAAGACTCAATAGAGGCTGTTTCCTGTTTTAGGTTTGACAGTAATTTAGCATAAGTGGTATGGCATTAAACAACATTCCTGAACAGAATTCACTTCCATTAACAAGCTCCATTAGAGAAACATAGCTGTCCACAAATCAACCGTTTTGTGTCAGTTTCAGTAATTACAGTTTGGGGATAATTGGTGTAATACCATACCTTTTCTTATAGTGCTTGAATTGTTTGGCTACGCAAGGCAAGGCATACTGTTGAATAAAGTATAAGCTAGATAGAATTTTAAATTATTTGTATCAGGGACTGCTACTCTAAGAAGAAAAAAAGCCAATTGCTTTATGAAATTTATGACTGCTATTTTAACTCTGAATGAATAATCTATTTATTAACAGACAATTTAAGGTAAATTTGTCATTTAAAAATATATATAAAATATTCACAAAAATTTACCTTTCTTAAGACATGTTGATTTGCAGTGTCATGCTCCATTAAGAAAAAGATGTTGTACCTGTGTTATCTATTATAAGGGTATATTTTTACTCCACTAAATTAAAAAATGTATTTATATGCACACACATATATATAAAATACATATATTATATATATATCACACACACATACACAGGCACACACCACACAGGCACAAATGGACTGTGTACCTGCTTCTAAAAGTGTATCTAAGTTTAATACTGGGATTAACACGTACTAATATTGTGGAAAATCTGCATCACAGAGAGCAGTTACATGTTGTTTGCTCTATTATTGAATAAATTGGATTCTTCAGTGCATATAAATGCTCTTCCTAAGCAATTTCCTCTCATAATTCAGCTGTGTGTTTGCCTTATTGCTAAACTAATTATACCAAACAGAATTATGATTACTAATAAAACTACTGGAAGCATGTGATTTATGATTAAATGTAAAAATATTATTTTATTACCTCATTTCTAAAACGTGTAATTTTTGTCTATCAATGAGCTGTCAAATTTCTAATTAATATTCTTTCCATTGTAAATAAAACTGGCCATTGTATTAGACATACTAGATGACTCTATTTAAGCTTGAAATGGAGATACAGTATAGTAAATAGCTTTGGCCAGATTATTATCCTGAGTTAGTTGTCATTTACATATGAAAAATAAAATTATGTCACAATTTAAAATTCTAATGTATCCCTTTTTTGCTTTCATGTCTAGCTATCTGAGTAGCTATAATCGCACTCTTGCCAAAATAATTATGAATAGGAACATTCCCATCTTACTCTTAGTTATTTTAAAATATTTAATAAATTATTGGTGGCTATAGTCACACCGTTGTGCTATCAAACATTCAATCTTATTCATTATAACTATATTTTTGCTCCCATGTCATTTAAAAAAATACTTAGTCCTTGTATCAGCAATTCACTGTGTAAAACTGAATTAATACTATTATGCTAAATGTTCAATATCATCAAATTAAACTGCCATCAATAAGAGAGACATAAGTTTTTGTACAAAGCAAGAACAAAAAAATGCCACTCATTAAAACATGATGTATTAGTCAGAGTCCTCTGAAGAAACAAAACTAGCAGCAATTATTTGGACAACTAACTATAAAATAATTTCTTCAAATTATTTGATAATCTAGATCATGAAGTTATTACACAAATAAACAAATATAACTAAATTATTGAAGATATTTATAATTTCAAAAATGGCTGAAAAACAATGAGAATAAATTAGAATTATTAAAATTTAGAAATTTCAAAAAAGGGGCTCACAAGGCTGACTTACACCTCTGAGGAGAAGGCATATTTTGTTTCCTGCAAAATATGGTTTTTCATCAGAGGAAATGTTGTTAGTAATACCATGACTATAAATAAGACATTCCATACACAAGTGGATGGCAGGTGCTGGCAGAAAGTGTTATGGGAAGGGGAAGTAACCCCAAATCCATAACATTTATTTCAGTGAAGACAAATCTCGGCCTCCCCCATGGTGAATGTGGTCCAGCGTGCTCATTAGCTACCTGTGTGTGCTGGCTCTGCCCTGCTCCCCTACCTCGCCATATGATGTTTTGTTGAGAGCTCACTGTTGATCTCAGCTGGTGGCAAATTGGTCACTCAGCAGTACCAGCAAGACCCAAATAGTACTTGGGGAGGGAAAGTGTTTGCTGTTGAGCCCATGAATAGTCTTCATTCCCACTATCATGACCTGTTTGTATATAGTCTCTTTGAGCAAATAATGAGGTGGCTGATAAGAGAAGTTCATGTATCAAAACAATATGCATCTTTTCCATTGACTGAGTCTCCTCTGTGATGGACGCCCTTTGGTGACATTCATGTTGGATGCAAACAGCATCATACCCTTTGCTGGGAGGGCTATCCACTTAACTCTGCCTCTGATCTATCAATCACCAATCAAGCAATCCTAATTATTTTCAGTTTCCAGAACATTGAGCCTCACCATTAACAGTCTGACAAGAATCAACGTCTATCATTACTTCTGGCCATTTCTGTGTTTAGAAAAAACTGGACAACCAAATACACTACCTAAATTACCTTTGTCTTGGAGAATTTACCTTCACTGAATTGCAGTATAGAGATCCATTCTTTTTTTTTTTTTTTTTTTTTTTGATCAGTGAAATATATTTTGCTTAATCATCTCTGAACCAGGCCCAAGCACTTTTTTGTTTTGTTTTATTCCTAGATCAACTGCCTATAAGGAATACACCCATGAGGCTAACGATGTGAATTTAACGAGAGAAGACAGTGCATGAAGAGTCTAAAGGTAGGAGTTTGATCACCTGGCCATGTAACTGACTTATGCCTCCAGGCATTCTTAAGCCAATTGTATACTATTTCGGTTTATAATAATACCCTTTACAAAATATAATACATGGGCCAAATAAACACAATTCATGATGGTAAACGGAGCCACTGGTGCCTATCAATGTATACCTAAAGAAGACATTGATTTTTGAAAAAGAGGCAATAGATTTACTCCAAAACCCTAGTGAAATTTAAAGGGTTCCTCTGTGACACTCTGTTCGTAAATCCTAATATGACCTCAGCAGCAAAGCAACAATGTGGTTTAAAAAATCTGAAGTTGAGCATCATAAAGCTGAGTACAGAAGGGTAGTTTGGAGCCAGGAGACAACTTAATAACTGGCACACAAATCGTGTCATCCATTGTAAAACTGCTCTGATTTCAGATATGTTGAAATGTGACACAAAATAAAGGTTTTTATGTTTGTTTCTTTATTCATTTACTTATTTTAACACTTTCAATGAGTATAACTGACATACAACTAATTGCATGTAATTATAGGATACAATTTGAAAATGTTTTGACATATTTATACACCTGCAATACCACTACAAAATCAAAACAATGAACATATCTATCACCCTCAAAAATGTTATATTTCTCCTTGGAACTCCAATCCCCAACCTGCTTCCTGTCTGAGAGAGTACATTATTTTACATTTCCAAGAATTTCATTAAAAGTACATGATGAAATATGGAATCTATTTGCCTGGTTTCTTTCTGAAACCCTAATTATGTTCACTCATATACAGGTAATATTGTAACCTGTATAAATACATCATTCTTTTTATTGTTTAATGTTATTCAATGTGTGAATATATAGTGTATACTCACATATTGGTGGACTTTTGGTTTGCATCCACGTTTGACTAGTGCATGAACTGCTTTTATCTTTTTGGGATAATAACCAGAAATGTAATTCTTCAATGTTATAATTTATTTTCATTCAGGCAAAATATTCTGATAACGTTGCTTTAAGCTTTCTCTTTTATCTATGGGTTATTTAAAAGTATATCATTTAATTTCCACATGTTTGGGGCTTTTTAAGTTATCTTATTGCTATGGATTTTTAGGTAAATTCCATTATGCCTTGAAAACTTAATTTGCATGATTTCTGTTATTTTAAATTTACATTTCTTATGATAAAAACTTGTCTTCGTTCAAAACAAAGCTTGGGCAGGTTTTGTGGCAGTCCTTTTCAACAGACTGGGGGTTCTCATACTCAAGGTCCCTCTCCTTAACACAACCTGCTATGTGAGCACTTATTAAATAACATTTGACACAATGTTCTGTGGGAATCAGGGCTTGAAGGATGTGCCTGTTCCCATGGCTACTGCTCTTACTGTGTGTCATCAACTACATGAGTTATAAAGTGTCTTGTCTCTCACCAATGAGCCTCATGTCTTCTATCAGCATCCTTAAAACTGGCTGGCTAACTTACTAGTTTACAAATATAGTAAAATATCAAATGCTCCAAAACTCTTGACTTTTAAAAATTCTATTATGTCTACATTTCTGAATCATTCATACTTAAGGCTTTTTACTGGCTAGCCTAGGATTCACAATATCATTTGAATTAAACTTGTGTTATCCTCAAGTATTATCATTTCATTTGACATATATGACGCTTTAAAGAGTTTGTTCCCGAGATCTAAATTGGATGGTTTGTTCTTTTGTTTTCATACACAATCATCCCCCCCTTATCCTTGTCAGATGCTTTCCAAGATTGCCAGTAGATGCCTGAAATCTTGGATGGTGCCAAGCCCTATATACAGTGATTTTTAAATATTATTAGTAGGTAGATAGTGTATATAGCTACATCAAGGGATAATTCAAGTACTGGACTGGATGGAGTGGGATGGCATGAAACTTTGTAACAGTACTCAGAGCAATGTGTTTGTATTTGTTCTCATGGTGCTAGGAAGAAATACTGGAGACTGGGTAATTCAGAAAATAATTGACTCATAGTTCCTCATGGGAAACTTATCGTCGTGGTGGAAGGGGAAGGAAACACATTCTTCTTTACATGATGGAAGGAAGGAGAAGTGCAGAGCAAAGCAGGGAAAAAATCCCTTATAAAACCATCAGATCTCATGAGAACACACTCACTATCATGAGACCAGCATGTGGGAACTGCCTCCATGATCTAATTGCCTCCCACAAAGTTCTCCCCCAACAAGTGGGGATTATAATTTGGATTACAATTCAAAATGAGTTTTTGGGTCAGGACATATCCAAAACATGTAAGTGTTATTTAATACTTATTGTTTATTTCTGAAACTTTCCATTTAATCATTTTGAATCATAGTTGACTGCAGGTAACTGAAACTGTGGAAAGTAAAACCATGGATCAGGAAGTACTATTGTATTTTATTTTCACATATGTTATAAACTCAAAATACATGGTCACTACCATTCTTCAGTCACTTAACTTACAGCTAGTAACAAAAAAAAGGAAACATGTTTTATTTCATTTTCATTTTCTCACCTTCCACCCATCTTTATTTCTTGGTATAGATTCAAATTTGATTGTTGCAATATTTCTTCCAGCGGGAAAAAACATCATTTAACATAGATATTAGGATAGGTCAGCTAGCAATGAGTTGCCTTGTATCTGTTTGAGAAAATCAATTTCTCATTAAGTTTTTAGGAATACAGTCACTTGAAATAGATTTTGGCTTGACAAATTTTTCTTTTTACATTTTAAATTGATCTTATTCTTCTTGTATGTGTATCTTCTTGCTTACATGTTTTTGATGAGAAGTCTTTAATACTTACCCTCATCTAGATGTAGATAACGTCTCTTTTCTGTGATTGTTTTCTTTGTCTTTGGTGTTGATTTTTCCTTTGTTTTCAGTTTTGAACAGATTGAATTGTACATGGTTAGATGTGTATGTGTACATGTGTGTGTTTAAGAAATATGATGTACTTTCAGAATTTTTGTAGTATGTAAGATTTTTAGATTTGTGAGTTTGCTATCTATTATTAGTTTGGATATTTTGGCTCTGTCATTTTTCTTTGTACTTCTGGCCCATTTTATTTTTTCCTTCTGAGATTCCATTATTGTGTACCAATTTGTTATTGTCCCAAAGGTCTTAGAACTGAGTTTTTTTTTTAAAATCTCTCTCTCTCTCTCTTTTCTCTTTATAATTCAGTTTGAGTAATTTCTCTTGACTGATCTTCCAGTTCACAGATTCTTTCCTCAACTGTATCTAGTCTCCTGGTGACTTAATTAAGATTTTCTTCATCTTTGTTTTTGTGTGTACTTTCATTTACATTTGATTCTTTCTTTTAGTTTACATATCTTCATGGAAATTATCATACATAATGTCTATGCTTTCTGCTAAAACTTTTAACACATAAGTGATAATTATTTAAATTTCCTGTTGGATATGATCAACATCTACCTCTTATCTGTATGGTTCTGAGAACTGCTTTGTCTCTTTATAGTTTTTATTTTTTATTTTATTTTCATATACTTGTAATCTTTTTTGAAAGGCAGATATCTTATGAGAGAGTAGACATAAAACTTATTTTAATACTACTAGATGTGCATGTCCTTGTTTCATGCCTGTAAAGCAGGAGTTTCCTTTGATGTAGATGATACTTGGACTGTGTGGGAGGTTTGTTGTGGTTTTGGGTAACATCAGTGTATCACAGGCTTCACACTCTTCTGATGAAAATTTACATATAGGGCTATGTCTCCCTGACTTTAGAAACTATTATCAGTCCACATAGGTTTGTATATCACTTGTCATCCATTCTACATCTGACCCCAAAACCCCTCCTTAATCTGCTTGAGCCCTGACATCCCATAATAAAGCATGCTCCTTTGACTGATCCCAATGATCCCATTCTTGTTATGATATCTTATGCCACACTCTTGCATGTGTGTTCTGTACCCTGTAGCGTTCAGGTTCTGATGCTTAACACTAGGCAGCTAGGCAGCTCACCTGTACATATTGCCTTCTCATTCTCATTGGTTCCCCACACCACAAGCCAAATTATGTCTTCCAAACAAATGCCCTCCTCACCTTGCTTTATGTGAGTAATAGCTCTCTCTCTCTTTTTCTGAGGTTAAAGAGAGATCCTAAAGCTACCATCCAGACCTCTGAGTAATGAAAACCATCCAGGTTTGCTGGTATCTCTGAGGAGATGTGGTGAGACCCCGGTTCTCAGAATGTTTGAAAATCAGCAAAATGGAAACCTGTTTCAACATCTGCTTTTCTAATGAACTCTCATTGCCAGGGAGTGGTAACATTCTTAAAAGATGATAATAATAATAACAAAAATGAAGAAATTTTCTGGTTGATTATTTAGTTGAATAGACACAGCTGATGAAAAAGAAAGGATGGGGTCACATTAACAGTAAGGGAAGCAAACGAATATGAAATTGAAGCAAACAATTGCTAAAAATTACAAATCATTCCTTGGTTATCTATAGTGGGGGTTAAACTGAACTCTCCTATGTTGTTTTGCATTGGTGCAATTAAACTTTGCTACAGAAAAAAATAACTTATGTGTTGACTAGCCTCACTTTCAATTTATTGTCATAAAACTAAAATACACCTGAAGATAGCATGGATTTCTTGAGGACCAATTTAAATCTAAGGAAATCTAGCAAAAATTAAATATATCAAATTAGTTTTTGTAACCAGAAAAAGCTGTGACTGAGAAAATTGATAAGTAAGTTCAAGGGCAACAATTTTTACTCTCATGTGTAGCTTTAGGAGATGATATAAGTAAACCTGGAAACAGGCAACTTCCTAAGGACTGGGGAAAATGGTTAGGATCCTGAACTGTCTAAGCGTATATTCCGTGACAGGTTTGATTTAGTAAGAAAATAAAAATAAGGGTAGGGCCACTAATGAGGTGCGAACTAAATCCATATATGACCCAATTAGCCGTCAGAGCTTGTCATACGGTATTAACCCTTGACTCCTTTTTAACTAGAAAATAAATCCCTCATATAATGACATTGATATTCAATGTTCTAATTACAGAATTAGTGTTTGGAGTTGGAAGCAAGATCACGTTTGGATCACAGCCTTTAGGTGAAAGGCTAATTACCTTTATTTAATTAATTAATTCCATCAGTTTTTCAATCAATAAATTAGTTATCTATTTACTATGTATTTATTGAATCTCCTTACTTGTCTGGTGCTGGGCTACCCTTTTGATTATTAGGGTAGGGAAAGATTTCTACCCCTAATCCTAAAGGGAAATGAAGCCTACAAACATAAATTTTCTATTTTAAACTTTGTTACAATACAGCCATCTACTTTGCTAAAAGATAATTTTGCATAAGAGTGACACAAAGTGGGTTTTAGTAAACATACCATTTATCAACCTATAAACAATGCCTTTAACATAAAACAAAAACCCTTTATTTGGATGCACACATTGCCAAAACTCTTATAGACTATTATAAGATTTATGACAGCTTTCACAGCATTCTTTTTTCTGGCATCCACTTGAGTGCATTAACTTTGAAAAGAAACTATTTGGCTTGAATTGTGAATATGACTTCAAACAATAAAAGCAAAGGAATCTATAGTGCAGCTGCTTTCTTGTATATCAATACACAAGAGTATATATTTATATATATAGAACCATATCCCTGTGCTTTTAAGAAGCTGCAAGTTCACTTTACATTCATCTGAAACACAAGAAGGGCTGTCTGGCAAATTTAGGTGTCAGAAAATTGTTAAGAATTCGTTGACACAGTGACAAAAAAACAGAATGAACTCACTATTATGTGTTTATTACACTGACAAAAGAAATGTGAATTCTAAATCTGATAAAATGATTTTTCAGAACTCAAATTTAATTACAAAGCAAAAGTTGGGAAGGTTGGTATATGATTTTCAAGGAGACAATACGGATATTCTAAAAATAATTAAAACATTAATGTGGTTTCATCAGAAAGAAATATTTGTGAAACAGAGCTAGACTCTCTGAAACAAGTTAATCCCTTCATGAGTCTTGTGAAGGGGTTAAGGGAACATATCCTGTTTCGTTGTCATTTAAACTCTCTAGTCCAAATGTGAGTATCAAACACTAGGAAATTATCTGACTTCATTTGACTATTCCATAGTGTTTTTCTGTCATTCATTCAATTAATACATGAGAAGGAAAAAAGAAAAATAGGCTTTTTTATTCACTACTTGCAATAAATCGTTCTATTAGAACCTGGGATTGAATCCCAAAATAATTATGAGATTTAGAAAAAAAATTATCTGGCCTGATTATCTTTCAATAGCACAGTTATTGATTATGACACTAAACTGTCAGCATTAACCTTCATAGCATCATGTGAGTAGGCACTGTCTTCTCATTTTACAGATGTGAAAACCAAATTTAGGATTAAATATGTTAATTGGAGTCACAACAGCTGGTAAAGTCTGGCACTGAGAATAAAATGCTGATCTGCCTGATACCCATAACAATGGGGTTAAACACCATGAAATATAGTAACTCCTAAATTAAAATACTAAGATAATGGCACTTGAATGAATTAGAAGAAAAGCGAGTTTTTCATCTTGTACAAACAGAGCCTTCAATTTTATTGAGGGTGTGCTAAATGGATAGCATTAACTAGAAAACTTGGATGATTATTTTAAAAATAGCATAGTCCCTGTTTTGACAGTAAAAATATGTCATTAATATTTTTTGCAAAATTAAGTTGCTTAATTAAGATTAACTTAACAAAATATGTTCCTATATTAATTTTTGTTAAGATTCACCCTTGCACCTGATATAAAACAGCATTATCTTGACCTCCAACAAGTTACAAACTCCATGAGGTAGTTACCATATTTGTCTCATGTCCAGAGTCTTGTACAATTTCTGCAACATAGTAGTTGCTTCCTAAATGTTAAATTAACTAAAATAAACTATGCTTAAACAATGTTCCAACCTATAAGATGAAGTTAATCATATTTTGTTTTACTCGTTTGTAAGCTTAAGAACATATTATTTTAGAAGATATAATTCACTGAGATGTAAACACGCATATATATATATATTCTAGATAACTTCCTCAATGACATCAAATTAATGTTTGCTGAGAAATTTTCATCTTACTTTTGAGATTTTCTAGCAAACAGATTTTACAGTATTACAGCTAGTAACTTAGTAAATAAGCTGTGATTAAACTAGAATTTTGATAATGCTATGAAATCATATAGAAATTTTGGACAAAAATTAGATTCTGTGATTTTAAGACTAAATTCCATTAAGAAAGGAACTCTAGAAACTGACTTTTTATAACCCAAACCTTAATTATCTGATCAATTAAATTAAATCATATTGAAATTATGTGTTTTAAATAACAATGGATTATTAGCATGAGAAAATCTATTTTGGGGAAAAGATATCTTAATTATCACTAAACAGGAATTAATCTGTACTAATATAAAAGTAAAAATATGGTGCTACGGCCTTTTGAACTTGATGTTGTTATACTACAGGGAGAAAGTTATTTTTACATGTAGTGGTGCAATTTAAAAACCTGAAGTCAATAATAAAGTCCATCTGTATGTCACCTCCACTGCAGGACTGGCATCATGGTTCTCTCCACTGTGTAAATTGCAAAAATCTAATTTATTGAGGCAATATAGAAAGCTTAACATTTTTTATGAACAATATAAAGTGTGACTCACTCCTGTAAGTCTAAAATCAATAGCTTAAAGTCTAAGAATAAAAAAAGGCCCTTAATTTCAGTAAGTATAACACATTTTTCTACTACGCTTTTTCTACTAAACTATCCCTTCTTGGGGGATTAAATCTCACCCCTGCTGAGACTCTTTGAGTAATAATTATTGTGATTCATTTTGGAATAAAAAGATTTGTGCTGTTTTTAAAATTAAAAACACTGATCAATTTGTGATACCATTATTCAATCAAAGGGAAAATGCTCCGGACCTTTAGAGAAATGGCTGATGATAGGAATAGGGTAGCAAATACATCTAATAAGTCTGGAGAATCTTGCAAAGGCAGGATGTAAGGAAGTGCTCTAACAGAAAAAAAAAGTAAATAAAGCAAGCACAAACCATGATGGAAATATACAAACAGGACTCAGGGCCCAGCTGAAAAGGATCCCAATGGCCAAAGTGAGACCAATTTAATAAACAAAACAGATAAAGTGGTTGTAGATTATAGCTCAAAGTATGATACAAATATCCACGAGTTTAACTGTCACGAACAAATAATTGAATACATAAATAAACGCAGGGGAGGAAAATCTCCTGTGCAGAAGAATTCCAAATAGTATATGCAGATACTCCAGCCTCGAGAAGGTGAAGCACAAGGGCCAGTTCAAGCGGCACATAGTGACTTCCTTGAAAGAGCACAGCATGGAAAAGGATGAAGAGAGAGCTACTGAGCATGGAGAAAGCAGACGGCTCTACCTCAGCCAGGTGAGCAGGCACCAGCAGCAATAAATCACATCCCTGGTCTGCACTGTTGATGTGAAGTGATGAAAATGGCATTTTCGCTCTGTGGTCTGTCTTTCAAAAGTCCATAAAGCCAATCTCATCCTGAAAAAATGACCATGCAAATTCCAGTAGAGGGACAGTCTAACTAGTTTCCCTAAAAACTGTTCATCAAAAAACAAGCAAAACCTGTGAAACTATAACAGCAAGAAGGGTTTAGGGAGACATGACAATGACATATAATGTGGTATCCCCAGTAAGAATCAGGAATAGAAAAAAAAAAAAAAACCCTCTAGTTAAAAAACAGGAAAAAAATCTGAATAAAGCCTGGACCTTAGGTAACAATATCAACGGTGACAAATGTAGCATATTACTGCAAGATGTTAATAATAAAGGAAACCGGATGTGGTGTGTCTGGGGACTCTTTGTCCTGTCTTCCCATTTTTTTTTTAAAAAAAAAAAACAAACCTAAGACTATTCTTAAATAAAAAGTGTATTTAGAAAACCAAAATTTCACAGTAAGATTTTAATAGCAATACATAAGATTATTCTCAAATTTATAAAATTTGGTAAAGAAACTAGAACAGCTAAAACAATTTTGGAGAGAAGAAAAAGAATTAAGTGGGAAGGATCAATCTACCCTATTGCAAGGTATTATATAGCTAGAGTAATCAAGGGTATTTCCAGAGAGGATCAACACATAGATCAATGCAGTAGAATAGAGAACTCAGAAATAGAACCACAAAAATATGCCCAATTGATTTTTGACAAAGTTGTAAAAGCATTTCAATGGAGAAAAGATAGCCTTTTCAACAATTGGGAGTGGAGCAATTAGACAGCCGTAGGCAGAATAACACACTTCAACAAAGTCTCACACCTTAGACAAAAATGAACACAAGTGGATCATGGATGTAAACATAAAACTTCAAAACCTTTAGAAAAAAATGAGAGGGTCTTGGAATCTAAGGATAAGCAAAGTACCGAGGGCAGAAAACACTGTGCTCAGTAAAGACCCTCTAAAGAAGATGAAAGTATTATATAAACTAAAAACTGGGAGAAAATACCTGAAACCACATATCTGACAAAATGCTTATAGTCTGCATTTGCACTGCTATAAAATGATTCCTGAGGCTGAGTAATTTATAGGGAAAGGAGATTTAATTGACTTAGGTTCTACATGCTGTACAGAAAGCATGGTGCTGCCATCTGCTTCTGATGAGAGCCTCGGGAAGCTTCCAATCATGGCGAAAGGCAAAGGGGAAGCAGGCCCATCACATGGGGGAGCAGGCACCTCTCACGGCAAGAGAAGGAGTGAGCGAGAGAAGGGGGACATCGCAGATTCTTTTAAACAACCAGATCTCACATGAACTGACTGAGCAGGAAATCACTCTTCACCAAGGGGATGCTGCTCTGCCACGCATGGGGGTTCTGCCCCCAATATGCACAATCACCCCCCACAAGACCCCACCCTCTAACATTAGGAATCACATTTCATTATGAGGTTGAAGGGGACAAACATCCAAACAATATTAGTACTAGTATCTAGAAAACATAAAGAACATTCAAACTCAACAGTAAGAAAAAATCAATTAGAAAACGAGCAAAAGACAGGAGGAGATCTTTCACCAAAGGGGATATACAGATGGCAAATAAACACATGAAAAGATGTTCAACATCAGTAGTCACTATGCCTGTTTTCCTCTCCATATTAATTGTGCGTGAAAGAAGATACATTTAATTAAACTGATAGAGATACATTATATATTCCAAAAAGGATGATAAGTAACAATCTCATCAAGCTGAAATCTTTAAGAATTTTAGTAATATTAGGAACATTTTAATTTATTAATTTACATATATGGAACAAGGTATAACAATATTAGGTAAGAATTAGTATTGAAATGAGGAAAAAAACAAAAAAGATATATGTTTGTAAATTAAATATAAGATTAGATTATCCAACACGACACAAATCAGACATCTCAGTATCAGGCTTTCCTCAGTTCAAAATCTCGAGCTATCACACTGGCCTTCTCAAGTCCAATGTCTAATAGAGAAAACTTATACAACTATAGATGAAACCTTTTTCCTGTCTCAGTTTTACGTTAATACATCTTGTATCCTTTATGCCTTCTTTCTATTAACCTCTCCTCTATCTAATACAGATTTTTACTTTTTCTCTCTGTGACATTTTGATTTAGGATGAGAAACCTGGTAGTAGTCTGAACAATTTTCTTAGCCCTAGGAAATTGGTTCTCAAAATACAGCTTTATTAAATAGTAATTAAAGGCTTTAAAATAAAATTTTAAACACATTGTTTTGATAATAGATTGCATAATGTTCATTTGTTATATCCACCAGAGACCATCTTGAAATTTATAATTTGTAGGTCATTTTAATGATAATTGATAATCTATGTCAGTAATCCATGATGGAAATTGCTTTCTTACCTATTTCAATTGTAGAGCTATAGTAAAGACGAAAATAACTCTTTGTTACAGAATTAAATGGGATATAAACATAATGATGAAAATATCTGTTTTAACTATTAGCAGCTTTTTCTCAGTTCATGATTGCTATGAAATCATATTAAATATCATGACCACAACTGCGTTACTTGGAAAACCAATAAATTGACTCATGTTGGAGGGGGTCAGTGACTTTTACACAAAATTTTAAGGGCTGCCATGTGGCTTCAGAATGAAGCACTGAGAGATGGTAATAGTTTTATTTTAATGTTTCTTAATTTGCATAACCATAATCTTGAGTTATACTTGTGCAATATAGATGAGGTGGAGTTTGCAATTATAGAAGGAAAAAAGAAAAGAGAGAACAGAGGGAAAAGGGAAAAGAAATGAAGTTTTAAACTTGATCGTATTTAAAACAAACATAATTGCTATTAGAGCAATGAGAATCTTGGGAAAAGGGCTCATAAAATTACTAAACATCTTGAGTCACTCTTGCCTGTGCTGATTGAAGTTTAGGTATAAGAGGAACGTTTTATCAGGAAAAAGACATTTGTACACAAAAGGGCTGGTGATTTAGTGTGAAAGAGGCACAGGGAAAGTAAACTAGAATGGGCATTTATTTGGGTAAGCAGGTGTGAAACATCCTCCAGGGAGCTGAGTGCCAGTGTTTAGAAATAGCTCAGGCTCTGAGCACTTGTAATTATGCAGGCTTTCCCTTTGGGCTTACTTGTTTATCTGTCTGTTGGTGGTTGGTTGAACTTTTTAAATTAAGATTTTGATGAAAAGAAAGTT
>NW_012101587.1:8539288-8545462 GCF_000951045.1 Mandrillus leucophaeus | reverse complement strand
GAAAGGCAAAGGGGAAGCAGGCCCATCACATGGGGGAGCAGGCACCTCTCACGGCAAGAGAAGGAGTGAGCGAGAGAAGGGGGACATCGCAGATTCTTTTAAACAACCAGATCTCACATGAACTGACTGAGCAGGAAATCACTCTTCACCAAGGGGATGCTGCTCTGCCACGCATGGGGGTTCTGCCCCCAATATGCACAATCACCCTCCACAAGACCCCACCCTCTAACATTAGGAATCACATTTCATTATGAGGTTGAAGGGGACAAACATCCAAACAATATTAGTACTAGTATCTAGAAAACATAAAGAACATTCAAACTCAACAGTAAGAAAAAATCAATTAGAAAACGAGCAAAAGACACGAGGAGATCTTTCACCAAAGGGGATATACAGATGGCAAATAAACACATGAAAAGATGTTCAACATCAGTAGTCACTATGCCTGTTTTCCTCTCCATATTAATTGTGCGTGAAAGAAGATACATTTAATTAAACTGATAGAGATACATTATATATTCCAAAAAGGATGATAAGTAACAATCTCATCAAGCTGAAATCTTTAAGAATTTTAGTAATATTAGGAACATTTTAATTTATTAATTTACATATATGGAACAAGGTATAACAATATTAGGTAAGAATTAGTATTGAAATGAGGAAAAAAACAAAAAAGATATATGTTTGTAAATTAAATATAAGATTAGATTATCCAACACGACACAAATCAGACATCTCAGTATCAGGCTTTCCTCAGTTCAAAATCTCGAGCTATCACACTGGCCTTCTCAAGTCCAATGTCTAATAGAGAAAACTTATACAACTATAGATGAAACCTTTTTCCTGTCTCAGTTTTACGTTAATACATCTTGTATCCTTTATGCCTTCTTTCTATTAACCTCTCCTCTATCTAATACAGATTTTTACTTTTTCTCTCTGTGACATTTTGATTTAGGATGAGAAACCTGGTAGTAGTCTGAACAATTTTCTTAGCCCTAGGAAATTGGTTCTCAAAATACAGCTTTATTAAATAGTAATTAAAGGCTTTAAAATAAAATTTTAAACACATTGTTTTGATAATAGATTGCATAATGTTCATTTGTTATATCCACCAGAGACCATCTTGAAATTTATAATTTGTAGGTCATTTTAATGATAATTGATAATCTATGTCAGTAATCCATGATGGAAATTGCTTTCTTACCTATTTCAATTGTAGAGCTATAGTAAAGACGAAAATAACTCTTTGTTACAGAATTAAATGGGATATAAACATAATGATGAAAATATCTGTTTTAACTATTAGCAGCTTTTTCTCAGTTCATGATTGCTATGAAATCATATTAAATATCATGACCACAACTGCGTTACTTGGAAAACCAATAAATTGACTCATGTTGGAGGGGGTCAGTGACTTTTACACAAAATTTTAAGGGCTGCCATGTGGCTTCAGAATGAAGCACTGAGAGATGGTAATAGTTTTATTTTAATGTTTCTTAATTTGCATAACCATAATCTTGAGTTATACTTGTGCAATATAGATGAGGTGGAGTTTGCAATTATAGAAGGAAAAAAGAAAAGAGAGAACAGAGGGAAAAGGGAAAAGAAATGAAGTTTTAAACTTGATCGTATTTAAAACAAACATAATTGCTATTAGAGCAATGAGAATCTTGGGAAAAGGGCTCATAAAATTACTAAACATCTTGAGTCACTCTTGCCTGTGCTGATTGAAGTTTAGGTATAGGAGGAACGTTTTATCAGGAAAAAGACATTTGTACACAAAAGGGCTGGTGATTTAGTGTGAAAGAGGCACAGGGAAAGTAAAATAGAATGGGCATTTATTTGGGTAAGCAGGTGTGAAACATCCTCCAGGGAGCTGAGTGCCAGTGTTTAGAAATAGCTCAGGCTCTGAGCACTTGTAATTATGCAGGCTTTCCCTTTGGGCTTACTTGTTTATCTGTCTGTTGGTGGTTGGTTGAACTTTTTAAATTAAGATTTTGATGAAAAGAAAGTTGCTGCCTTAAAACCATACTTTGCCAGCCTAAAAAGGACTCTGGAGAGCAACTCTAAAGTTTTATGAAGATATTTTTAAAAATCAGTTTTATTTTTACTGTACATTTTACTTTTCTATTTGCACTGCTCTGGTTAGGAGAAAATTAATTTAGAAAATAAAAGAAAGTGGCCCCCAAAGTCTTCCAAACTGTTTTTATTGTACTTTATGAAAGTTAAATCTGGTAAGCTTAACTGTGGTGAAGATTTAAGTTAAGGGCTGGAAGGATGCATTATTTTTTTCTTTTTAAAAACCTTAAGTATATAAATTTTTTAAAAAGTTTCTATTTATTAAGATAAATTGTTTTAGTATAAAGGCTTTTGTGCTAAAATCTGACTAAAACAAAAAATTTATATTTTTTGTTTGACTTTATACAATTCAAATATGTAAAAACAATAAAAAATATGTGGAAAATAAAAATATACTTATGTAAAATCATGAAAAGATAAAAATGGGCATATGATTGCATAAAAGCCTTGCTAATCTGACACTTTCATTGTTGATCTTGTCTGACATCACCTTGGTTGCAAATATGTTTTTGATACACATTGTTTTTTTTTTTTAGACAGGGTTTCCCTCTGTCACCAGGCTGGAGTACACTGGCACAATCTCGGCTCACTGTAACCTCCATCTCCTGGGTTCAAGCGATTCTCCTGCTTCAGCCTCCTGAGTAGCTGGGACTACAGGTGCACACTAGCACTGCCAGCTAATTTTTGTATTTTTAGTAGAGAAGGGGTTTCACCATGTTGGCCAGGATGGTCTCGATCTCTTGAACTCATGATCCGCCTGCCTTGGCCTCCCAAATTACTGGGATTACAGGCCTGAGCCACCACACCCGGCCGATATACATTTTTAAATGGATCACTGATTAGATAGTTACAACTTGGCCATTAGAATGATAGAGACAACTATATGCTTTATTTTACCGTCCAGAAACAAATGAAAGAAGAAATATTCCATAAATACTTTTATGCTTTTGAACAACATGGACTCAATAAATTGATAGAAACATGTTATTAAGATTACAGGATAATATAAAAATGGAGGTTACTGACATAAAAAATAAAATGAGTTCAACAAAAGCATATTTCACTAATAATTAAATAAATAGGATAATGTGAGAAGACAGGAAAGACTCCTGTATAGGAGCCATGACATGAGAACATGAGTCACTGTATTGGGAAGGGTTATTGACCTGATCCATAAGAGGAGGTGGGGCCACCTTCCACAATACCCACGGGCGGGAACATATGTGGAGCTGAGACGATCACCTTGGGTGCTCCTAGAACTCTCTTATCCTAGCATAGCTGTGAAAGAATACATGTAGCAACCCCAAGCAGAGATACATTGTCAAGAGCTAAGGTCTTTCAGTTGATAGCTGAGGGCTAGAGAAATTAACAATAAATAGTAGAGGAAGTAAGGGATCAATACAAGTTAGAGCCCCCAAATCAACTTTGATGATGGGGCTGTAATATCTCCCACGAACCTCTCTCTTCCAAGTCCAACTCCTTCCCTCCCAATGTAGAAATTGCTCCCTGAACCTGTGTAGAGAAATAGATCTGTGTGGTGCAAGGAAGTATCAGGGAACAGTGATGACCATGACAACACTCAGATTTGCTGACTCAGATTTGCTGCCACACAAAGCACAATTTAGAGACAGCACCAGATTCTCTGCTCATCACCATGTTAACAACAGATTCATGCTCATCACCATGTTAACAACAAGGCTTTGCTTTCTACAGGTTGTGCTCAGCCAATGACTCAATGTAGCAGAGATCCAATGCAGGCTTTCTCTTGCAATGAATGGCTCCCTCTTGCCTTCTGATAGGCAACTGAGGCATGAACACACTGCATTGGTTTAGTCAAAACCCTGTTAGAACTGTGCTACTGCAGTTCTAGACCATCAAACCCAACTTGTCCTCTTACCCTTTCTCCTTCACAGGGTCCAGAATAGCATAGTAGTCTGAAAACATTTCTCAATGTCTCCAGTTCCTTCATCTTTTTTTTCCCTCCCAGATGTTCACCACAAATATATATGTGTGTGTCTGTGTGTATGTATATACATGTGTGTGCTCTCTCTCTCCCTTCCTTTCTCTTTTTTTGAGCTACGAGTCATGTAAACAAACCAGAAAAATACCAAACCCCAAATTATTGAGAAATAATATTAATAAAACAGTTTTTTTCTTCTTACTACATGTAAGCGTTTTTGGTGTGTATTGAGTCTATACATGATTTCTCGTTTCAGAAGTTCCATTAAGCACACATTTAGAATCTTCCTTATTGTTTGTACATTTAAGGTTTTGAAGGTACAAACTGATGTGATTGTGATGACATTAGTTGCCATAGTTTTTTAAGTTACATTCACCTACTTACTCCCATTAGAGAAGAAACTTCATCATGCACACAAAGTGATTATTGTTCTACCAACCAGATAGGAGACTCATTGCAAAATGTGTGAAGTGAGTAACATGCATGGAAATTCTACACATTTGTAGACAAAATTTGTGATAGGAAATGCGAATAGTATTTAGGTCATCATCTATCCTAAAACATTACTAATTTTAGAAGCGTCAATCAATCATTTTAAACTAAATCCAGTGTAACTGACAGAAATACATCAGCACATTTTTAGTAGCTGCACTTTCCACAGTATTTTAGATTATATTGCATTTTTCAGCTTTGTTCAGTGTCCTGAAATATATGCTGAAACACACATACAAGAGGATAGAAAATATACTAAGCCAATTTAATACGAATAAAGTTGGAGAATTACATTTCAGCCTAATGATATCACATATTCCAAATCTCCTTTAAGGACTGTTTGATGCCTATAATTAACTGGTCATTAGTGACATCAATTCCTTGCCGGCTTTAATCATGACTCAAACTTACAGCACAGTGCACACTAACTACTCTCTAAGGCACATAAATTACTTCAAAATCTCTCTTTTCAGGTAGAGACTGTGAAAATCACTTAACAGTTCATTTTCTTGGTACAACCAAGAGAAAAAAATGGAGATAGCTTCTGAAATCCAGAATGGGAGTTCAGTACCTAACAACTACAGAGGGATTTTTGTATCATCTAAATTTAGTCAAGTAAATTTAATGCAGACAATTCATTTTTTATATATTGAGAAATTACACTATGGCCAGAGGGGGAAAATACAGATAAAACAATCACTGCTCAGGCCATAGAGAAAAAAGTAAATACTAGTTCAACTTATATTTTAAAAGATCTCCATACATGAGAAGGAGAATAATAGATGCATCATCGATGATTAGAGTAGTTGAGGGAGGTTACCTAGGACATAAAAGGGCTGTCACCTTGTACTTCTCATAGCAGAATTTTATAGTTTTCACAAGTGTGAGCCCTTTACTGCTTATTTGTAATAACCTGCAGTTTTCATTACCGGAAATGATTGAAAATCATTGATGAGCCTGTGAATTCTGAGGCAAATATTCAGGTATTCCTCTAAGCTTGATTATCCTGGTATAAGTGCTTCCATGGTTCTCATTTGTCCATTCTTAAACACTGCAGGCTCCCTCTTCCTCTCAGTCCACATGTAATTAATTGAGTATTTCTGAAAAATGTATTGTACTGATAGATATTGCTTTAAATCTCTAATTGTTGAGAATTATGAAGGGTTCAAGATATTATCTTACTGCAAGCTAACACATTAGCCTGCAACGGTTTTACAGATGCTAAGAAAAGACACAACACTCCTAGTTTACAGACTTTCTTAGTTATGGCAAAAGCAGTTGCCGAAATACCAGGGAGGTGGCATCAGTTTCCTGAGCCCCATATTACCTGGTCAATACAGGTGGACTAAGATGGCATCCAGCATATGCAGTGGGTTGTGTTTCAGGAGAGGAAACGTTGTCCTCATTTGCAGCCCATAAGATAAGCAAACCCAATGTTTGAGGGGAGAAGTAAACCAATTTCTCAAGCTTGCTCACTGAAATCACAGCTTGAAGAGAGGACTTGTGTTACTGGTATATGCAGCAAGACATGACGGAGTGCAAGGACCCGTGGAAGATCATCTCCCAATACTAGTTTCCATGACATTATCCTGCGGCTAGCTTTGTAATTGCCAAGTTCATAATTGGTTTCCTTTTCTCTTGGA
>NW_012101587.1:8537192-8538612 GCF_000951045.1 Mandrillus leucophaeus | reverse complement strand
GACAGCCTTTAATGACATATTTAAAATGTTTACTATATGTGTATATGTGTGTATACTTCTGGAATACAAAACTATTATTATATCCCTAATTAAACTATAGTATCCATGAAACCAAGTAAATTCAACAATTCCTCATAAATTTTATTAATTCAGATGACATTTGTTTAGGTAACATCAAATTTCTTAAGGAGAGGTACATCTTTTTGGAAGTATTAAGTGTAAGTAATAAGTATTTGCTATTTTCCAGAATTACATATACATTTTAGTATTTGCGATGTTTAAAATATAAGAGAAATGCCCAAATTCTAATTTATCTTAAT
Source organism: Mandrillus leucophaeus (assembly GCF_000951045.1). Classification (NCBI taxonomy): domain Eukaryota; kingdom Metazoa; phylum Chordata; class Mammalia; order Primates; family Cercopithecidae; genus Mandrillus; species Mandrillus leucophaeus. Next base: position 8,538,292 of record NW_012101587.1, on the reverse strand, counting down.
ACGTCTGATGATATTCTAGGTATACAATTAAGATGTACATTCTGGATATTAATCTGAAAAGTGTTTAGAAGTCTACTCATTCTTACTGAGGAGTCTTAAATTCTATATTTAATATGTGGATTTATATTACTAAAAGAAATTTTAAAAATGAAAGGCAAAAATAATTCTCTTTTCTGCAACCTAACATTTCCCCTCTCCATTTGTCTTATGACTATTTATTTCAGGGTTGAACTCCTTATTTGGGGGATTATATGAAGGACCAAAAACAAAATAAAATGTATTATATTCTGACGTCGGAACACGAATCTGCCTACATTTTTTACATGTTTACTTACACTTCTCAATTTTACCAACCTTTTCATTACAAAGAAATGAATAATACGTAAGGTGATTTCAATTTATTGTTCTGTCTTTAAGTAATGTTCATATTTCTGAAAACTCTATATTGTGAGCATCTATTTAGATACTGTACTAGTGAATGAGGAAATGATGTTTATCCAAAATATTCTCCTCTCTAATTATAAGCTGTCCAGCCTTATACTCCATTCCTTTCACTGCTTTGCCTTTGCTACTCCTGCATGCACATGATATGCTCATTTATTCCTTGTAAAAGAGTGCTGACTTTTTCGGCGAAGAGCTGAGCTACATTAAAATCCTCCTAGACTCAGTATACCTCAGACTGTTTGGAATGTGGATGAGTTTTGCATCATTGATAATGCACCACTTTTCTAGCTTCAGTGATTCTACTCATTCATTTCTACATTAGTTCTGAAGAGCATTTTATGTAACTTTTCAATTATGTTAAATGTTACTTTGAACTTTGGAAGCATGAATGTACCCCATTGAGTGGGCGAATCTCCTGATCCTTCCTGCATTCTTTTTCTCCTCCCAACCTATCAAGCCAAGTGCTGAGCTTCCTCTCCACAATTCCTTTGAGAATCAATCTTTATGTGATATACAGCCTAGGGGTGCCTTCTACAGAGGTATGAATACAAATGTATGTCTGCCTTGAGATCATGAGAGGTGTTAAAAGATAAACTGAGGCATGTTAAAATTTTTAAACAGTTTATTTGAGCAAACAGTGATGTATTAACTGGGCG
>NW_012101587.1:8529687-8532857 GCF_000951045.1 Mandrillus leucophaeus | reverse complement strand
GTTTACTATATGTGCATATGTGTGTATACTTCTGGAATACAAAACTATTATTATATTCCTAATTAAACTATAGTATCCATGAAACCAAGTAAATTCAACAATTCCTCATAAATTTTATTAATTCAGATGACATTTGTTTAGGTAACATCAAATTTCTTAAGAAGAGGTACATCTTTTTGGAAGTATTAAGTGTAAGTAATAAGTATTTGCTGTTTTCCAGAATTACATATACATTTTAGTATTTGCGATGTTTAAAATATAAGAGAAATCCCAAATTCTAATTTATCTTAATACGTCTGATGATATTCTAGGTATACAATTAAGATGCACATTTTGGATATTAATCTGAAAAGTGTTTAGAAGTCTACTCATTCTTACTGAGGAGGTCTTAAATTCTATATTTAATATGTGGATTTATATTACTAAAAGAAATTTTAAAAATGAAAGGCAAAAATAATTCTCTTTTCTGTTACCTAACATTTCCCCTCTCCATTTGTCTTATGATTATTTATTTCAGGGTTGAACTCCTTATTTGGGGGATTATATGAAGGACCAAAAACAAAATAAAATGTATTATATTCTGACCTAGGAACACAAATCTGCCTACATTTTTTACATGTTTACTCACACTTCTCAATTTTACCAACCTTTTCATTTACAAAGAAATGAATAATACGTAAGGTGATTTCAATTTATTGTTCTGTCTTTAAGTAATGTTCATATTTCTGAAAACTCTATATTGTGAGCATCTATGTAGATACTGTACTAGTGAATGAGGAAATGATGTTTATCCAAAATATTCTCCTCTCTAATTATAAGCTGTCCAGCCTTATACTCCATTCCTTTCACTGCTTTGCCTTTGATACTCCTGCATGCACATGATATGCTCATTTATTCCTTGTAAAAGAGTGCTGACTTTTTCAGCGAAGAGCTGAGCTACATTAAAATCCTCCTAGACTCAGTATACTTCAGACTGTTTGGAATGTGGATGAGTTTTGCATCATTGATAATGCACCGCTTTTCTAGCTTCAGTGATTCTACTCATTCATTTCTACATTAGTTCTGAAGAGCATTTTATGTAACTTTTCAATTATGTTAAATGTTACTTTGAATTTTGGAAGCATGAATGTACCCCCATTGAGTGGGTGAATCTCCTGATCCTTCCTGCACTCTTTTTCTCCTCCCATCCTATCAAGCCAAGTGCTGAGCTTCCTCTCCACAATTCCTTTGAGAATTAATCTTTGTGTGATATACAGCCTAGGGGTGCCTTCTACAGAGGTATGAATACAAATGTATGTCTGCCTTGAGATCATGAGAGGTGTTAAAAGATAAACTGAGGCATGTTAAAATTTTTAAACAGTTTATTTGAGCAAACAGTGATGTATTAACTGGGCGGCTGCAGAACATAGGTGATTCACGGCTCCACTAAAGAGCTGCAAGTGGAGAGCGTGTATAGAGTGAACATCAAACAGAGCAATTACTTAGTTAACTAAAGTGGTGCAGTTGCCTTACTTGGGTCATTCTAGTGGAAAGTCCAGAGCTAGAATGCACTTGGCAGTTTCTGATTGGTTAAGTTTTATTTTACTAGTTACACTGAGTTGGGTTTCAGTTTGTTTTGGGCACTGGAGCCACCTCAGTCTAATGACCTCCCAAATAATTATTAATATTATTATTATTATTTATTTTTTGAGACCGAGTCTTGCTCTGTTGCCCAGGCTGGAGTGCAGTGGTAAGATCTCGGCTCACTGCTACCTCTGCCTCCGGGGTTCAAGCAATTCTCATGCCTTAGCCTCCCTAGTAGCTGGGCATACAGGCGCTCCACCAGGCGTGACTAATTTTTGTGTTTTTAGTAGAGACGGGTTTTCACCATGTTGGTCAGGCTGGTCTCGAACTCCTGACCTCAAGTGATCCACCACCTCAGCTTCCCAAAATGTTGGGATTACAAGGGTGAGCCACCATGCCTGGCCCCAAATAACAATTTTAACAGAGGCACAAGACACCATGTTGCTGATATTATGTTGAATAGTTTAGATTTTTCTCATTTTATTTAGCATTTCATAAATATTAGATCATTATATTCTGTACTTGTAAACTAAAGAACAGTTTTTGTTTTATAAAAAGAAAACATTACAGATCACTTATAAAACTACTTATTTAAAGTGTATTTTCTGTACTTGTCAAGCACTCCAGGAAAATAAAGATTTAGGACCTGATTTAAAGCAGACTTATAAGGCTTCCGGGATCCACTATAATACACAGTCCCAGCCAACACTCAGCCTGCACACAGCAGAACATCTGGGTTGCATGGGGAGGTGGTGTTGGAGGATACCGCTTCAGTTGTCACGAATGAGAACACTTCACAAATCCATCATGGGCTTGTGCTAGTGAACCCAGAGTACCTGAAAATAGTTTATCCTACCAATCAAAAGTCTTACTTTCTTAACAAAATATTTTATTACTTTGTAACTAGTGCTATTATAGCTAGTATTAAAATATACAATATTATTAAAATAACTTAATATTTTATTTTATGTATCAATAAATTTTATTTAATTAATAAAATACATTAATACGATATTAATAAATAACAGTAAATATTATTGAATCATAATAGTCCAATTTGCTAAGCTTTAAGCATATTTATTCTTGTTTAACATTTTTAGGAATTCTATAAACTTGACATTTTAATTAGTACCATTTCTGTAGTAATTACATTCGCACACCAGTATATGTGAATATAATTCACATTGGATTGGATTACAGTGGATCCATAGTACCATTACAATGAATCCCAGTGTCATCATCATGGTGGAAACTGTGATCCTCACTGCTAAATGATACCCCAGAATACTTTTTGGACTGTACTGTAACTAGATTTTATGAAAACCCTTTTACTGCCTAGTGAGAAACTATAATATCTATAATTTGAAGTTAGCACTGGACCTATCACTACTTTTGTCCTTTGATACAGGAGCAGAAATATTGTCTTGGACTTAATTTTTTTGACTTCCTGTTGATTGAGGAATGCATACATCTAAAGCAGAAACCTTGAACCAGAGATGAGAGTCAAGTGTGGGCGGTGACTGAGCTCCCCACCAACTCGGTGAGACTGAATGTCCTATGAAGCAACACACAGACAATGATGGGAAAATTTTGTTTTTCTGTTCATC
>NW_012101587.1:8517223-8526952 GCF_000951045.1 Mandrillus leucophaeus | reverse complement strand
TGCTATTATAGCTAGTATTAAAATATACAATATTATTAAAATAACTTAATATTTTATTTTATGTATCAATAAATTTTATTTAATTAATAAAATACATTAATACGATATTAATAAATAACAGTAAATATTATTGACTCATAATAGTCCAATTTGCTGAGCTTTAAGCATATTTATTCTTGTTTAACATTTTTAGGAATTCTACAAACTTGACATTTTAATTAGTACCGTTTCTGTAGTAATAACATTCGCACACCAGTATATGTGAATATAATTCACATTGGATTGGATTACAGTGGATCCATAGTACCATTACAATGAATCCCAGTGTCGTCACCGTGGTGGAAACTGTGATCCTCACTGCTAAATGATACCCCAGAATACTTTTTGGACTGTACTGTAACTAGATTTTATGAAAACCCTTTACTGCCTAGTGAGAAACTATAATATCTATAATTTGAAGTTAGCATTGGACCTGCTCACTACAGGAGCAGAAATATTGTCTTGGACTTAATTTTTTTGACTTCCTGTTGATTGAGGAATGCATACATCTAAAGCAGAAACCTTGAACCAGAGACGAGAGTCAAGTGTAGGCGGTGACTGAGCTCCCCACCAACTCGGTGAGACTGAATGTCCTATGAAGCAACACACAGACAATGATGGGAAAATTTTGTTTTTCTGTTCATCTGTATTATGAGAACACAAAGTGCAATATTATAATTAGTTTTGGTTGCTATGTCATAATTTATAACCTTGATCACGATCACTCTCATCTTTCTCATCGCTGAGTGTTGCGATACTACATAATTTATTGTCAATAACTGGTAAGCTCTGTGTGTGAGAAGAAGTTGAACAGGTACAGTTTAGATCATTTTCAGTGATATAGGAACTGGTTACGTCCATACTCAGCCTGCTCTCATCAAGATTTCCTTTTCATTTTGACATGCTCCCTAATTCCTTCTCCCTGACTTCTTGCATTGTACTCACAATTTCATTCCAAGATTAAGTGTCCCAGACACTCTAGTTGTACTAATTTTTTTAAATGCTTTTTTCTTACTGTTGATGACGTTATTCCATATATTCTTCTCAGATTTATAATTTTATGTAATTTTTGGTAAACATTCTTATAGTTTCACCTTTTCCCCTAAGCATTTCTACTAATTTTTTGTGCTTATTTAAACTTGGCATCTCCCTACATATTTCTCCATAGAAATCTCTTGAACTAAAGACGTCATTTTGTCTATAATGATTTAGAACTCTGTCTTCCTGGGTAGAAGAGAAATTTGGAGGTTGAGAGTAGCCGAATGAAGAGTTAATAACATCTACTTTGATTCTATCCACAATTATGCCAATGGGGAAACCACATACTGGGCTATCATATGCATTAATAAGAAAAGTTGGTGCAAATTTTTGATTAATTCAAAATGCTCATTAAACAAACCTGGCTCTTTTCATTTAAACTAATTCATAATAAAATGATATTACTTTTAGTGAAAACATGTAAGCTGACTAATGCAGGAAGATAAGTTATTCTCAAAGCCATTTAAAAATATATGCAAACTTTAAGAAGCTAAATCCATATCGTTGTCATCATTTCTTCTCTAGAATATGTAGACACCCAGGACACAGAGTTCCACAATGTTTTTCATTTGAGTTTTACTGATCTCCTGCTATGACCTGGTGCCACTCTTCCTACTCTTGAAATATATCAATGTATCATCACCAGTCCATTTGTTATCCACCAAATTCCCTTGCACTAAGTGCTGTGACAAGTAAGCAAAGATTATCTTAGATTTACTACTGAATGGAAGCATGCCAGAAGCAGAAATCAACCAAATGGAAGTAGGAGTAAATAAAAGAATAAAGGCTGTGTTTTAGTTAAAAAGACAGCCAGTTACTGGGAGTTATGCGATGTCCAATGTAGGGTAAAATGACAGTATTTTCATCATCAATTATTGACAAAAATGTAAAAGTAGTGGGAGGTTGCAAATGAGGAGAATGTGTTGGAAACTACTATATGAAAAAGAGCTTAGCTGATCAGTGTTTCTCTTTTGTGTTATTCTCCCTATTTATTGATGGGACTAGGTCTTTTCATTGAGTGTATAAATCTGGCATATAAAATACACATAAATGAATGTTCAAACAGTTGCATAACTTATTTCACTTCTCAACATAGCAGAAAGTGCAATCTTGTTTGAGAGTCACCAAGAAACTTTACTCTAAAACAACACCTGAAGAAAGAAGAATAATTTAGCCGCTTAGTTCCCATCTGCAATTTAAGGAAAAAAATACATAGTATACAAATACATATTGAATAGCAGAACTACCCAAGGTATGCAGCAAAGATTTCCATCTCCCTTCATAGGTTCAAAGGCTGTTGTTGTTCTTTGTTGTTGTTGATGTTGTTTTGAGACAGTCTCCCTTGGTTGCCCAGGCTGGAGTGCAGTGGCATAATCTTGGCTCACTGCAACCTCCACCTCCCCAGTTCAAGTGATTCTCATGTGTCAGCCTCCCAAGAAGCTGGGATTACAGGTGTGCACCACTATGCCCAGCTAATTTTTGTATTTTTCAGCAGAGATGGAATTTCATTATCTTGGCCAGGCTGGCCTCGAACTCCTGGCCTCAAGTAATCTGCCTGCCTTAGCCTCCCAAAATTATGGGATTACAGGCATGAGCCACCACATCTGGCTTCGAAAAGCTCAAATATACAATACTATATTCTTAACTATGGTCATGAGGCTATTCTTTAGATCTCCAGAAATTATTTATCTTGCATAACTTAAAATTGGTAGTTTTTAACCATTATCTATCCGTTTATATAATAATCCTCCTCCTGCCTGTAGAAACTAAAATTATCTACTCTGTTTCTTTGAGTTAGAATTTTTCAGATACCATGTATAAGTGAGATCATGTAGTATTTGTCTTTCTGTGTCTGGCTTAATTAGCATAATGTGTTCTCTGGGTTCATCCCTGGTTTTGCAAAACAGTATTTCCTTGTTTTTCATAAGGCTTAATAATATTCCATTGCCTGTGTGTTTGTGTGTATATACACACATATACACACACACACATGCTATCTATATATGTCACATTTTTAAATCCATTCAATGTGGGTCTCTTTTAATGTCTACATCTTTCCTTTTGTTCACATTGTTTGCCTACCCTGCTCAATGCCTATCCAATAGTCAATAACATTAATACATTAATATTTACTACTGTATTAGAGTACAACATCCTCACTCTTCCTTTTCTATTTCTTGTGGGAGGATCCCCGCTAGCAATTAGACTTTCTCTTCATTTCTTGGAATCCCCTCTTCCTGCTCACTTACTCCACTGTCACATCTCACATAACCTCCTCCTATAGGGGGCAGAATATGCCAGAGGACTTCAAAAAGTCCATGGAAAAAGCTCGCTATGAAAAAAACTGCATGGATTTTTAAAATGTTTTTGCATCAAAATAAACTTTTACTAACTTGTTACAACAAATCTGAATACAATCTAGTTTTAGACACTAAGTAGGATAGGACATCAGTCTGAAAAGGACCCCTATCAGAGCAATGTGAATTCTGCTGAAATTGAAACAAGAACAGACATCAAACTTATGGTAAAGCTTGGGTGGCAAAATGATGAAATAATAGATGCTTAGGAAAGGTTTATGGAATCAGTGTATCCAGAGAAATCAGCTGTTTAATCATTGACAACTCACTTTAAGAAAGGAGGAGACAATGTTGAATATGTAGCCTGAAGCCACAGACCATCCACATCAGTTTGAGAGGAAAAATTAATCTTGCTAGTTCTCTAATAGAAGAAGGCCAGTTACCATTGACATTTCAATTGGTTTAGCATACACAATTCTGACTGAAAAATTAAAGCTGAGCAAAGTTTCCACTTGATGAGAGTCAAAAGTGTTGCAACCAGATCAGCAGCAGTGAAGAGCGGAAATTTCAGTGGAAAACTAAACAAATGGGATGAAGATCCTGAAGCATTTCTTTGAAGAACTGTAACAGGAGATGAAATGTGACTTTACCAGTACTATCCTCAACACAAAACACAACCAAAGCAATGACTACCAAGAGGCAAAAGTGGTCCAGTCGCAGAAAAAGAGGCCTGGTCAAGAGCAAAGAGATTCTCGAGGCATTTTGCTTGTTAACTTTCTGGACGGCCAAAGAATGGTAACATCTGCTTATTCTGAGACTGTTTTGAGAAAGTCAGCCAAAGCTTCAGCAGAAAAATACCTGGAAAGCGTTACCAGAGAGTCCTTCTTCACCATGACAATGCTCCTGCTCTTTCCTTGGACCGAACAAGGGACATTTTGTGAGAGTTTTGATGGGAAATCAGTAGGCATCTACTTTACAGTTCTGATTTTCATCCCTCTGACTTCTTTTTGTTTCCTAATCTTAGAAAATATCTGTAAAGGGCACCCACTTTTCATCAGTTAATTATGTAAAAAATACTGCATTGATAGGAATCCCCAGAATCCCCTGTTCTTTAGGAATGAGCTAAAGGGCTGATATCACTGCCTACAAAAGAGTCTTGACCTTGTTGGAGCTTATGTTGAGAAGTAATGTTTACATTTTCATTTTTGTCTTATAATTCCGGTTTTTCATAAATTTTTAAAAAGTCCCCTCATATTATCCTAATGGGGTAAGGATGCTTGGCCTTTCTTCTCCAAGTTTTAGGAATGAAATTGTGCAGCTACTTTGTACTTTTTAAGACCAGTCTTTGTAGTGCGCAGCAGAAATGTTCCTATTACTAGAGATGACAGGGTGAATAGTCTGCCGAAATTTTGAGTTTAATATTAGAAAACCGTTTGTCCATACTTGTAAGCTACAACCTCCAATGTCAACTTTCTCACTTAATCAAAGTGATATTATAATGCCCATGTTGACACATTTCCCAATGATTCAGAATTTACCTGAGAAAGAGATATGATCTATGTTGTATTAACATTTTGGGTCATCTCAAAAAATCTATGGTGTCAAAATTACTTAATATTTTAAAATGTATGACTCATTATCCTCACTTTTCTTAAATCAGTCACAGACGTGCTCATAGGGTTACTAGTATTTATTTTGCACGTACACTTGACCAGAATCTGTTTCCAGTGCTTTGCAGATATTAACTCACCTAAATCCTGTATGAGCGTGATTCCATCATTTTAATTTCCATTTTACTAATGAGGAAACTAAGGAACAGAGATCATCTGTAATTTTTTCAAGACTGTACTATTCATAAGTGATAATCTGGAAATAGAAGTCAGGCAGCCTGTTGCAAAGGATTGAGCAGTTCATTAGCCGCATTTGAGACTGTGCTTTAGAGTCTGGTGTTTCAATTCTAACATTTTGCTTTTGAAGCCTGAGCTATTGTATTTATCACTTCCTCTTGCTACTGATAACATTGCTTTTTTTTATATTTTTCTGAGAGCAAGACATTTAAACCTTTTGCTCATCTCTATTCGCGCTATATATATATATATATATATATATATATATCAGTTCCAATTAAAGAGGATTTTTATCTTGAAAACAAGACTGGAAAATTGACCTCTTTGTTATTTCTTTACACCTACATTTACAATATCTGCTAAAAGAGCCAGTAAACATAAAACACCAAGAAAAGAGAAGAGGTGGCTAACCCCTCTCATGAGAATTCAACTCTGCTTTGTCCATGAGTGAAGCATGTGCTTTATGTGGAGAAAGAAAGGGCAATATGCAGGCAGACAGACACCTAGGAAGGAAGAAGGGATGAGACCATTTCGTGAGCTAACTCAGAGTTGTAGCCATACAGAAAAGCAAAAATGAGTTCAAGCGTGGTTCGGCTAAAATCAAACATTATTCACATAGGTAAATTCACACATACAGTATATTTTTTCCTAAAAATGCTTGCAGATAAGAGCACCATTGCATGGGCACCCTTAACACCCTATAGAAGTAAAAGTCAATTTGGAAATACCTGAAAGTGGTTTAACTTTGACCTGTCATCAGTAAAGGTGACTACACAAATTTTTGTGTACACCAGGACATTGCTGAGAATGAAAGGATCAGTGCTAATGGTTACACCAGGAAACAGCATGCCTGGTGCTAACTCAAGCACATCAGAACATATAATCCCTATTTATGTAATACTTTAAATTTTTGTCTATTTCTAAAGTTTATTTTTACTTTATATTTAATAATGAGTAAACTGACCTAGGGTCTGCATCAGCACTTATCCTTTAGTAGCTGATTTTTTTGTGAAACATGATAGGACTTTAATTCATAATTTTAAATCCTAGTTTATTCCTAGATGACTTTCTTTGAATTTTTGGTTTTACATGTATGGTTCTTCACTTCAATACTATGTATTGTATGTATGTAGACTCATTATTATATTAAAAAATTTCTTCACTTTCATTTACTTAGCTCACTTTCACATTCTGACTTCTATACTTTATTGTTTAATGTTCCTTTCATTTTTGCTCTTTTGTCTTTAATTTTTTTTAATAAATCTCTTATATTGAAGTATAACCGACACAAAAAGTCATGTAAATTATAAATATTTGTATTAGTGCATCTTTTCATAATAAACACACCCATAAGATCACTAGGCCAATGAAGAAATGAGGCCTGGTGGGAAATAGCAAAAGAGACTTAGGGTGCTAATAATTCTCTGTGTTGATATGAGTGCTGATGACAGAAAAGTGTATAGTTTGTGAGAAGTCATTATGATTTGTGCATTTCTCTGAGTGTGTGTCATATTTAATACAACATCTAACAAGTTTCTGTATCGAGTGGATCAGGTTATAATCCACAGGAACAGATTAAAGAGCAGCTTTGATTCCACCTTTTTATTCTACGGAATCTTTTTCTTAATGGATACACTGGAAAACAATCTGGAACAGCAGTTGATAAGAGGTGTACAATATTAATTTGAGATTCTAAGCACTTACATAAGCTTGATAGCTGTGACATATTCTGGTTGTTTTCCAGCCCATTCCCATATAATTTGATTTGATGATTTAAGTAACACTCTTTGCTGTATTAACAACAACTTGAATAGTAATTTTAACCAAATGAAACAATTCTATTAGGAGAAACAGCAAAGATGAAAATTATTGGAATCAGGCAGCTTCCAGTCATGATGCATGAGAACACGTGCAACATCTAACTTCTAAACAAATTCTGAACTGCTGAAAGCAACACACAGAGAATTATAGCCCTGGATATACTTACACATGTATCAAGTTGCTAATAAAATCACTGGTGCAGAACATTATTTGTAATGTCATTTACAGATACCAATTCGTATGCATTAATTGCTCTTCAACATAAATAATTTATAAATAAAATATTATTAGTTGGTTATGTATTTTAGTCCTTGGTTCTCTTGAGGAGTACGATTCTATGTCAGTTTGCTCATTAGAGTTTGCACAGCCTGTGTCTTGAGGCTTCTCACTACAGCGGATTTACTCATTCAGTCAGTGCACTGAGTCCTTTAGATCCTCCACTTAAATGTGTAAAATGTATTTCAGAATGCTTCTATTATGAATTGAACGTTTGTGGCCCCACCAAAATTGTGAGTTGAAGCCTTCATAGCCAGTGTGATGGTATAGGAAATAAGGGTTTGGTAATTAGGTTTATGTGAGGTCATGATGAGGGATCCTCCACCCCTCATAATGGAATTAGTATCCTTAAATAAGTAGAAAAAGAGACGTTTCTCTTTCTGAGAACACACAGAAGAGGTAACGTGAGCCCATGGTGCCAAGAAGACCATCTGTAAGCCAGGAAGAGGGCCTTCCCTGAACGCAGAAACTGCTGGCACCTTGATCTTGGACTTCCCAGACTCCAGAAAAGTGGGAAATAAATATCTGTTGTTTATGCCCCTTGATCTATGGCATTTTTCTATAGCAGCCAGAGCTGACTAAGGCAGAATCTATCTTTTAGAAGCCAACAAAGAGTGCCTTGAGCAATGAGATATGTTTTTGAATGTCAAAACAAAAGGACTGATAAAGATTATTTTATTTCCACTGAAAATGACTTCATTCCATGAGTTAGTGTTTAGGTCCTATAATAAAATACATCTTTTTTTATGAAAATAATTGTCAAGTGTGTTCTTAACAGATATTTGAGGAATAAAAGGAATCAAAATTACTTCAGTCAAAGTAATATTCAAAGTATCTTGGGGATTAAAAATTTTTGGACTTTCAGTTTCAGCTCAGAAATGTAGAAAGATAGAAAGAGTGCTGCTCCCACTCATACAAAAATTACGTGAAAAGAAGTTGGGCAATATGCATATTAGTGATTTTTCTTAAGCCAATAGAAAATTGAGAATGCATGCCAACCAAGTAAGATGAAATCTGGAGAGACACAGGCACTTATGTGGACCCCCCCCTCCCCATATCCCAACTATTTGATTCCAGACAGATTGAGCTAATTAAATTGTGCAGAATGAAAATGCAGGGGCCTTGTTTACAAATTATTAAGTATTTCAAGACAAAAACTGCAGATGATTTGATTAAGTGTGGGCCATATTAAACATGAGGCTCTGGTGACTGCACATATCACACACCCATGAAGGCAGCTCAGCTGACACATGCCATATAAGTCAGTGGAAAGATGGAGCTAAGAATTCTGAATGAACTGCTAAAGGCTGGATATGAGGTTTTTAAATATATGATGGTTCTAGGGGTCGAAAATACAGGGAGTCCACGTATTTTGGGGGGTTTTCTTTCACACAAATCAAGCCAGGAGCTCACAGGAAAGAGAGGGAATAATCTTGATTTGTTTTTTTCCATGGTGCTATACAGGGAGAGGAAAATAGCAGGCAGTGCTAACACCTGATTTAGCATAGCTACTCCATGCCCCTATAGAACAAAATATTTAATCTACAGAGGAAAGACCAACAAAAACTCTCATGTAAGGACACTGGCAGAAATCCACAACAATGTGGATAAAAAACAAAACCAGATTTGCTAACATAGAATTATTTATGCAGTATAATTACCATTGACATTGAGGGAGAAATAGTGTCTTTTTCAGACAAACACAAAAAGGAGGAAATTCGTTCCTAAAATACTTACTTTATAAGAATTTCTCCAAACAGAAGAGATATTGTATCAGTCAAAAACGTGGATCAGCACAAACCAAGAGTATTGAAAAATAGAAAAAAAAAAAGTAATTTTTTTTCTATTTTAATTGCCTAAAAATATTTCTTACTGTCTAAAGAAAATAACAACAACAATGTAATACTAAAAAGTAAGACAGTAACATCACAAAGAATGGCAAGGGGGATTGGAAATATATTCTTATAAAGTCCTTATTCTATATGTAAAGTAGTATTATAATATTTGAATATAGAGTCAAAATAATGAACAATGTACAGTAAAGCACAGATAAATATCTAAAATGTCTTAAAATAAAAAAAAGACAACAGTGGAATTAAATAAGTGAGACGCTATTTGTAAGATTAAAATAATATAAAATAAAATAAACACTTTAAAAATGTCAGTTCTTCCTAGATTGATTTAACCATTCAACATTATCCAATTAAAAATCCTAAGCAAATATTTTATTTCTTAGAAATAAGGAAGCTGATTACAAACTTTGTATGCAAAAGCAAAGGAACTAGAATATCCAAAACATTTCTGAAAAAGAACAAAGTTGGATGCTTCACATTCCCTTATATTAGAAATTATTACAAAGGCTACAGTGACAAAGAGAAAGTGTCATTAAATATAACAGATCAATATTACAG
>NW_012101587.1:8509475-8516258 GCF_000951045.1 Mandrillus leucophaeus | reverse complement strand
TGAGATTACAGGTGCCTGCCACCACACCCAGCTAACTTCTGTATTTTTAGTAGAGAAAGGGTTTCGCCATGTTGCCCAGGCTAGTTAGGCACTGCTGACCTCAAGTGATCTGCCCGCCTTGGCCTACAAATCTATTTATAATCAGTAGACATTGACATAACCCATACGTCCCTTAAGAAGCAAACAGATTAGAAAACTGCAGTGCATCCGTACAATGAAATACTAACTAATAATGAAAAGGTGAGCTACTGACTCAGATACAGTGGAAGAGTCTTACCTGCATATTGCTAAGTGAAAGAAGTCACACCCAAAATGTGACATACTGACACAGCCTTCTAGAAAAGGCAAAACCATAGGACATACAACAAATCACAATAGTGCCAGTTACTGGGAATAAAGTAAGGAGTTGACTATCAAGGGAACATTTTTAGAGTGTTGGAAGTGCTCAGTGTAGTGCTGGGGTTGTAGACACATCACTCCATTTTTTCGTTAATAGCCAGAGAACTCAGAAATGTTAACAGTGAATTTTACTGGGTGCAAATTTTGTAAATAACAAGCAGAAAAAAATACTTAATTTTTAAAGAAGCTTTTTTCATATTCAGTGTGATGATTCTATATTTAGGTATTCTTTTTGAAAAATTAAAAAGGTCATATACAATTTTTCTATTTCAGAAAACGAAGTATCTCAAAACTTAATTTATTTTTGAGCTAAGGAAAGAAGTTTGAAATGCTAATTTCAAGACTTAGAAGTAAACAATTCTTTGAATTTAAAAAAATCATGATACACTATGTCATAGGTATATCATTTGGGGAATAATTATCTGGCTTCTTTCTAAGATGAATGATGTTAAACATTTCCAAACATATGTATTTATTTATTTATATTTTTAACTGCCTTTTGCTAATCAGTGATTCTGATTTTCCTTAAATCGTTCAAACATACTATAGAATTGTTCAACAAAATAGGTAAGAATTAGAACTGAAACACTTTCAAATTTCTTCTTCAATGTGCTCTCTCAGGCATTCAGCACTGTTGATTTCCACTAGTTCTAGACTGCCTTGGCTTCCACAGCCTAATTTTACATACTCTCGGTCTCCTAATGACCACCTGTATGTATTTCATCTTACGTGTCTCATGGATAGTGTAAACACAATGTCTCCAAGACCACACTTACTTTACCTTCTCTCTGAGGCATGTTCTTATATACTAGTGTACCACCATCCATGATTGATTCCATAAATTCTGTTTTCCCCTTGTGTTGTACCCATATCTCATCTATGAAAAAGTCAATGTTCTTTTTTATATGAATGTAATTCTTTCCATTTTTGCTAATTCAATGGAATCAGGTTTATGTCTTGCCTTATCTGAATTGCTACAATGTTCTCTAAAGTGTTCTTATCTTTCCAGAGTCACTAGAATGTAATAGAAATAGCTGACTTCCTTACTTTAAAAATATGCCATATCTCCATATCTTCTAAAACCAAAAACTTGAATCCCTAAGGTTGTTTACATAAGCTTCCCCACTCCCAAAATGTGATCTCTGTCTCAGTAATTCCATCTCTTGCCATCCCACATTTACCTCCCTTAAATCTTCATATTTAAAATTTATTTAATATTAAACTACTTGCTCAATATCTATCATGATTCATTTGTTCACTTTATCATTAGATAACAGTAATAAATATTCATTATTTGTTCCTTTTGCATTTGCATCTTGCTTTATCTGAAATACCAACTCCCTGCTCTCTGCTTAAATGACCCATTCTAAGAAACGCCTTTCCTGACGATGCCATCTCAGATAAATTCCTATTATCTACCTCTTTTATTTTTTTACATCATCCTACTTGTATCTTCACTGCAAGTATTACAAATGTAAATGTATCTGTTGTTCATTTGTTTAATTATTATCTTTCTGCTTTCATTAGAATACATATTACCTGAAGTTAGGAGTCTTATATGTCTTCATAAACAATTTACCAAGACATGACATATGTCATGACATATGTCATAGTACATGACATATGGTAGGCATAAACAAATATTTGGGCGAAAAAAAAGAAGAAGAAAAGAAGGACGGAAGAGAAGGTATGGGGGAAGGAGGAAGTGCTGGTTTCTTAGTATGCCTTTAACATCTTAGTTTGCTTTTCTGCTATCATGCTGGATATATCAGTCTGTCCTTGCACTGTTATAATGAAATACCTGAGACAGGGTAATTTATAAAGAAACGAGGTTTAATTAACTCAAGTTTCTGCAGGTGTTCGGGAAGCATTATCTTGACCATCTGTTCAGCTTCTGGAGAGACCTCAGGAAACTTACAATCATAGCAGAAGGCAAATGGCAAGCAGATTCGTCTTACATAGCCAGAGCAGAAGGAAAAGAAAGATGGGGGATGTGCCACATACTTATACACAACTAGATCTCTTGAGAATTCTATCACAGGAACAGCACCAAAGGGACGGTGCTAACCCAGTCATGAAGGAGCCACCCTTATGATCCAATCGCCTCCTATCAGGCCACACCTCCAACACTGGAGATTACAATTCAACATGAGATTTGAGTGAGGACACAGATCCAAATCATATCATTGAATTGCTAATAATAAGCTCTAAAGAATTGTTTTCTATGTATACTTGAAAATGTATAACCATTTCATAGGCATAGTGTTCTGCTTCTGCAAAGATAATCTTACCCAAATAGGACCTTTATTAGCTTATTATCCCCTTCTTTAACTATAGAGTCATAGTTAGAATAAGGGAATAACTAGAAAATGTCTCATTTTGGCCCCCTGAAATTTTGCCCACCTGGTTACAACTAAGCTTGTATGTATTTGTAGTGCTCCAGGGGTCACATGGAAGTACATTAAACATTGGAAATTGTAGAGATGTATGTCTGTTTTCACTCCCCCCCCTTCCCCAGTGCTTATGTTTGCATCCGATTTCTGCCCCTAATGAATTAAGAGTGTGTTTCCTTTATTAAGAAAATAATGGAAAAGCTTAGGCTCATATAGAATTACTAATGGATGATATTGAATCTCTAGCTTAACTAGATAAATCTATGTTTTAAACCCTACTCTTATCTTGGACTTTATAATCATTTAACTGCGCTCACTTTTCTCAGCCTTCTTCTAATCTACCTTGTGTTATCATTTACTCGTTACCATTATGTTAGTTAACATAATTTAAGAAATGTCATGAAAGCTGTAATATTTTCCAATAAATAAAGTGTAAGTAGACCTTTTGGGATGAGCTATTTTGGTACTCATAAATTAGGCCTCTTGAAAGATAATATTTCAACCAAAAATGGATATTTTTCTGTCAGTGAAATAAAAAAAGAAAAGATGAGTACACCTAATGGCAGGTTTATTATGAATGCTCTAATATCTGTCAGCTGTGAGGAATGAGGTAGCAGGATTCTGTTTTAAACCCACAACTCTCTTGTGTCTGAAAGTATTCAATAGCTTACTCAGCCTGAACAATTTATTATTTTGAAGCCTACTCCATAAAATGACAAGATTAAATTATTCAGTCAATATTGCAGTGTTGGCTTCTGTCATGGATGTATTTAATTTAATAAAAAACATTGAATGACCCATTTATCATATGGTTACCATTTTATACATTGCATTTGTTGACACCATCTCTTTTTTTTCTTGGCATTGAGAACACTAATTAATTCATGACTATGATATATCATCCACAGTAAGTGTCCCTAGAGCTCTGGCAGGTTAAAAAACTGGTCAAATATATATATCTACTAATAACATTAATCATTGTACTTAACAGCATTACTTGTGATAATACAGGAATTCTTTAGTAGGCAGAGTCTATAGAACAATTGTTATTATTTATTCTTTAGTATAGTCTCTGAATTGCTATGTGTTTATAATACACTTCAAGGTCTCTTATCTATACAACACTGTCCCCCTGGAGAAAATTTCTTTCAGATATCAGGTTATAATATATAACACTGAGCTATATAAGTTTGGGAGTAAAAATGTTTTGTATTTTTTTTTTGTCTGGAGCTCTGTGCATTTTGAAAAAAAATAAAATTGACTTTTATTATTTAAATCAGTGAATAACACTTTCTAGTTTTTTGCCCCCTGCACTAAGGTACTGTTTAATTCCAGTGTTCTTAAAAGAGATCCTTCTGTCATTTTCCAAATTCTTGTAACTTACATGTAGAAATAACCATTTCATTTTCAGGTAGAAGATGAAAAGCCCAGTATTTAGTGAGGAAACAAAAATAGTTGTACAAATCTATTTTCCCTGATATTTTGAGCATACACAAATATTTTAACTATTCTAATAACAACAACTTTTCACTGCACAAAACTCTTTACAGAAATAGGATTTTCATTTGAGTGCTGATAGCCAGTATCCAAATTAAATTTCGGTAAAAATGTAAAATAATTGAAGTTACAGGCCGTTCTAATTGTATAGGGGATAAATTCATTTACTATATTGTAAATGTGGTCAAATGTTTGAATATCTAAGTAAATATTTTTAATATTCTGTCTTTCAGGGTAGTTTACTGTTTTTTTTTTTTTTTTTTTTTTTTTTCTTTTTTCGAGATGGAGTTTCACTCTTGTTTGCCCAGGCTGGAGTGCAATGGTGTGATCTCGGTTCACAGCAACCTCCGCCTCCAGGGTTCAAGTGATTCTCCTGCCTCAGTCTCCTGAGTAGCTGGGATTACAGACGCCCCACCACCACACTCGGCTAATTTTTGTATTCTGTTCTTGTTTTATAAAACTCTTTCTGAAGCCTGATTGTTCAGCATAAAGCTTCAGAACCTAAATCCCAACATATATTAATATAGCTGTTCAATGGGCATCCAAGATGATTCTCTTGCAAGTGGTTTGCAGACACTATGAGAAGCAAGTCTCTAAACAACCGTATCATCTCTGGAATATTTATATTTTTATTGCACTTTAAATGAGCCATCCAAAAATCTAGAAATTCTATTTTCCAAAAGTAAACTTTTTAAAAATTATAAGTCTAAGTCTGTTATATTCTACACAAGCCAACTTCACCTCCTTATATCAGCACCCTAATCTCTTAGAAATATATTCCCAAGAGAATCTGCTTCCATGGTAAGAAAAGTAACATATTTTCCTACCTACTTTTCTCATATACGTTTTTTCACTGTTCATGCAGCCTCCTGAATTTTGATATAAAAATGTCATAAAAGCCTTATTAAAGAAACTATGAACAGGTGAAAACAATGAGACACAAAACTACAAATAAAAATAAGGGGAAATATTTGCTTTCATTCGATAATGAAATGAATAGAAAAGCAAAGCTGAGGAGATGGTCTTAGTGCAGACATGAGGAAGGTCGAACACTAAGGCGATGGCAAATTCTTAGAGAATGATGCTTTACTGTTCCTGGGTTTTCATTTATATAAGACACCAGATGATAACAAATAATGCCAACTGAAATTCTGAAAAAGCTGAATGACAAGCCCTGAGGAACAACTATATTGAAGAATAGAAAAAGTCATTTTTGAGTAAAGTTGCTCATATTTTGTTTTGCATTCACATTTGTTCATGTTAACTATAATTCTTCTAAGTTCAGCAATTGACTGCTTAGTGTAATAAAATGGAGTGATTTGGGGACTATAAATATTTGAGATTATTGTTATAAAGTGGATTTCTAGGTTAGAGGGATATTTTCATCATTTCTTATTGAATATACAGAAGCAAGAATAGTTTTATGTTATCAAATGCTTCTGAACCTTACAGCCTCATTCTTTTTGGATATCATAGAAGAAAACCAATAAAAAGATAGATACAAAGTCAAACTATCCTGCCATCAAGATGAAGCATTGCCCTCTTTAAGTGCATATTTAAGTTGTGGCATAAAATGGATCATAAAAGTTTTGGTGTATTATTTATATGGAGACAGCTTTCCTGTCTCATAAACTCTTACTTTGCTTTGAGTGCACTGGGAAACAAGGAAGCCTAGAAGAGGCACTAAGAGGTATTGTGTAAGAGTATATATTGATTCAGACAAACTTTCTAAAGTCCATTCTCAGTCATGCTGCAGGGTTGCACGTTTTTTATTGGATTGGTTGGAGGGTGGCTCTCAAGGCTATGATCTGGCCTACCGATCGTCAGCTTGTCAGTGAGGTTCAGCATTACCTGAAAAAGCTACAGTGCATTGATCGTGCCACATAGAAACATTGCTCCAGCAATGTGTTGTTAGATAGCACTGAGGTTTAGCTATCCTGTGCCTGCTCAATGCATTAACCATTCAGCTCAATGCTGTTACACCAAATACTAAATCATTTCAAAAGTCATCCTTGTTATTAGAAATTAGTACGTTAAAAACTAGTAACACTATCAATTAGTGAAGTGGGAAGTAATGGTAATGTCTGTGAATGTCCAATTTTTACTTGTCATCCTATATTCTTCAGTATCTCATGTCAGAACTGGTAAAACTATACTCATCCTTTTTTCCCACAATTCCTTCACACCAAGAGTTTGAAGATTTCAAATGATTGATGCTTCATTGGAAAGGCTGAGCAGAAACAGCATAACATGTTTCCACAAGAAGTCCATTCCAATTTCTGCCTTGAATCATGTGCTCTTCACTAAACAACACTATTTTAGAAATGAAAGGTTGGCTTTGACCAAAACCAAGTTTTGCTTTTCAATACTACACATGAAAGCTACTGAAAAGTCAGATATATTTAAAAATAGTTTATTTTAATTAATGATGCTTCTTAATGGGACATTAACAAGAATTCTACTGGATGTCCTGTAAAACCAATATTAAACATCT
>NW_012101587.1:8501950-8509425 GCF_000951045.1 Mandrillus leucophaeus | reverse complement strand
CTGGCCTACCGATCGTCAGCTTGTCAGTGAGGTTCAGCATTACCTGAAAAAGCTACAGTGCATTGATCGTGCCACATAGAAACATTGCTCCAGCAATGTGTTGTTAGATAGCACTGAGGTTTAGCTATCCTGTGCCTGCTCAATGCATTAACCATTCAGCTCAATGCTGTTACACCAAATACTAAATCATTTCAAAAGTCATCCTTGTTATTAGAAATTAGTACGTTAAAAACTAGTAACACTATCAATTAGTGAAGTGGGAAGTAATGGTAATGTCTGTGAATGTCCAATTTTTACTTGTCATCCTATATTCTTCAGTATCTCATGTCAGAACTGGTAAAACTACACTCATCCTTTTTTCCCACAATTCCTTCACACGAAGAGTTTGAAGATTTCAAATGATTGATGCTTCATTGGAAAGGCTGAGCAGAAACAGCATAACATGTTTCCACAAGAAGTCCATTCCAATTTCTGCCTTGAATCATGTGCTCTTCACTAAACAACACTATTTTAGAAATGAAAGGTTGGCTTTGACCAAAACCAAGTTTTGCTTTTCAATACTACACATGAAAGCTACTGAAAAGTCAGATATATTTAAAAATAGTTTATTTTAATTAATGATGCTTCTTAATGGGACATTAACAAGAATTCTACTGGATGTCCTGTAAAACCAATATTAAACATCTCTTAGCTCAGGGAGCTATTGAGAGAGATGGATAGATTGATAGAGTGAGATGTCAGAAGATCCCCTAGAATTATGAAAATTACTACTTACAAGTATGTATTTTTTTAAAAAATGTATTTCACAATTTAACTATATCTTTTTTCAAAAAGTGAAGAAAACGAAGCATGAAAAATAAAATAAATGGTTTTTATTCCCATTGATTTGAATCAAAGGCAGATATGTTTGTACCTTTAAATATATTTATATATTCAGTCATATAAGTTCAAGGCTTTTCCACAATGTTGAAACTAAACAATTGAGTTGCTGCTGTTAAATCCATAGTAGTTTCTTACCTTCATCAAATTACATTCATAGACTACTTAATGAAAGTCAATCAGTGTACCTTGCAGGGGACGGAGTCAGAGGTCATGTGATATTCATAGCACTAATGACTTCCTGTCTGCCATGCTGAGGAACAGAGCTAAGGTCAGGTGAAACAGGAATAGAAACCTGTTATACTTTAATCGTTCTTCATTATCCATTTCATACTTTATGAATGAATATATTGGAAAATTCAGAAATTTCAAGTAAGAATGTCTAAATACTGATACAAAGTTATACAAAAGACTTGGGGAAAAAACCCCATTTTGCCATCTCATGGCTTTGTCAAACTAAATTCATGGGTACGAAACATATAAAAGGCAATTTAGTTCACAATTTAAAAACTCATCGTGAGGGAAATGAAAAGTTGGTCAGTGTTTATAGCAGTTTCAAAAGCATATAGTAAATCTCCTGTTAAGCAAAAATTGACCTGGTTAATGACGCATCCATGCTTTTATCTTGTTCTTCTCTTTTTTAACCACCCCCAACCTTTAAAAAACAAACAAAAAAAAAACCACAAAAAAAAACCCCTCAAATTTGGTTATTGTCTTGTTTGAGGGAATAGTAGACATATTTAAAAGATCAAACTAAAGGATTCAATTTTATTACTGGAAAGAATCAATGACCAGGAAGTTTTAAGAATTTTACACACACACACACACACACACACATATATATATATCTTTTATACACACATAATATATATATCTTTTATACACACATATATATACACACACACAGTTTTTGGGAAGTGTGTCAAAAGTAAAAAATAAATACTGGGGTTCTCAAAATATTATTTTCTTTTCTTCTCAGTTATATATTGATTCAATCGTATAGGTAACACTCATACACCCAATGACCACTAACCTATGGCCAACTTCGAGCTGCTCCTGAGCAGGTAGAGATGAAAAAGCCAACTGAAGGTAAAAAAAAAAAAAAAAAAAAAGTTCATGGTTACCTAAGATTAGTGATTAGACATTTACCCAGCAGCTAATGGAAGCACAGAGGAAAAATCAGTTTTAGATAGTGATTGTTGTGAACATCTTAATATAGAAAATATTTCACCAAAATATTTTTCTGGAAATTTCCTTTTTTTCCAAATACACTGTACCTAAACTACAATATAAGTTTTTAAAAATATCCTTTCTGATCCTTCTTAATTTAGTTTTTAGAACTATGTTTGAATATATTAAGGAAGTAAGAAATTGGGCTAGTTTTTATTTTCAAAAGTTTATTTGTATTCACTGTCTTTAATTGATGATTCTGAAATGGAGCTATAATCTTGAAACATAGTCATTAGTGGTTAGCATTTGTGTATTTTGAAAATGACAGTGTTGTATGTGTTTAAGGCATAGTTCCTTAAAATGATAATGTCATGTATTAGGAAAGTGTAGGGAAATTGGTATTAATGTATGCACAGTTTATGAGAGAGTATATGGGTAAACTTTACATGGCAAAAGTTATAGATAGTCCAAGTAGGAAATCAGTTCTATACATTACAGTATGTTCATCAACAGGAATCACATGCAGATTTTAGGGAAGAGAGCTTATAATAGCATAAGGGATTATTAAAGAAAATCTTTTGTATAAGGTGTGAGGAAGGGGTCTAGTTTCAGTTTTTTGCATATGGCTAGCCAGTTTTCCCAGCACTATTTATTAAACAGGGAATCCTTTCCCCATTGCTTGTTTTTGTCAGGTTTGTCAAAGATCAGATGGTTGTAGATGTTTGGTCTTATTTCTGAGATCTCCATTCTGTTCTATTGGTCAATGTGTCTGTTTTGGTACCAGTGCCATGCTGTTTTGTTTACTATAGCCTTGTAGTATAGTTTTAAGTCAGGTAGCATGATGCCTTCAGCTGTGCCCTTTATGCTTAGGATCGTCTTGGTTAAATGAATACATGAACACAGGGAGAGGAACAACACGCACCCACGCCTGTGGGGTGAAGTAGGGGAGAGAGAGTCTCAAAATAAATAGCTAATGCATGCAGAATTTAATACCTAGGTGATGGGATGATAGGTATAGCAAACCACCATGGCACACATTTACCTATGTAACAAACCTGCATGTCCTGCACATGTATCCCAGAACTTAAAATAAAATAGAAAATTGTATGCTGTTGGGGAAAATGTTTGTAACATTGTACACAAATTTTTCTGTATTTTTGGTAAAGCACATTATGAATATAGAATATAGTAATATGTAAACTGAGAAACTTAATATTCAAATGGACAATACCAGATCATATATGAAATAGATTTCTGACATGCAACTTCTACAGCAGTCAGCTTACAAAGGTCAGGATTTGGTAAATGGATGGCAGCTTTTCTAATTTTTGTCCATTTCCACATTAGTACCAACTAGAGAAACTCAACTATGCTACAGAAACCAACCACATAGAGTTTTTCTCATTAGCCACCTCCTGCTTTCCTAGGCCGGCAAACCTGTCAGAAAACACTTGACGGCTTCTCTTTTGTTTTCCACTATGAAGCTTTTCACACCACACTTGCCTTTGAGCTTTTATCAAAGGCAGGTGATTTGGTGGGTCCCTTTATATGTAATTTCAATGGAATATTTAGTCATTTACTTTTTAGTTGTTTGGAAGATTTATTCAGGAATCCATAAGGATGTTTGCTGTCTATTTTCTGTATGAAACACTTAAAATAGAATATCCCATAGTTTATACACGCTTAACATTATAATATTTACTGATCTTTAGACACTTTACCATTGTAATATGAACACAAGCCCTAATAGAGGGATGGTCTGTCATTCCAAATGTTAAATTTTCTGAATTTCTAGGAAATAACAGAAATTATTTTTGTGGGAGAAATTACATAATTTATACAGATAATCATAAAATGCTGTGATTTTTATCATTGTTAAAATAAAAGCCTATCCTCCTTTGTTAAATTATTTTACATGGTCTTTAATAGAAAAGATTAGGAAAGGTTATTGAATCGATAATATTGTTTAAGTTGGTTTTAATATAATCCTTATCATTTTGATTACGGTCCTTACTACAGACTCCATATGTTAAAAAAGATTTACATTTTTATAATTCCCTAAAAATCATCTATTAGCTTTTAATAATATTTAACTTGGCCAGGCACAGTGGCTTATGCCTGCAATCCCAGCACTTTGGGAGGCTGAGGTGAGTGGATGGCCTGCGCTCAGGAGTTCGAGAGCAGTCTGAGCAACATCATGAAACCCCATCTCTATTAAAAATGGAAAAATTAGCGAGGTGTGGTGCCTGGCACCTGTAGTCCCAGCTATTCTAGAGGCTGAGGTGGGAGGATCACTTGTGCCTGGGAGGTGGAGGCCGCAGTGTGCTATGATTGTGTCACTGCACTCCAGCCTGGGTGAATAAGTAAAACCCTGTCTCAAACAAAATAAAATAAAAATAAAATTAAGGGTACTCTTAAAACTTTTCTGTCCACACGTCTAACCCATCTATCCAAGCTTCTGTCTTGGCAGTCATCTTGCTTTGACATGTGAACTAAGACGAGAGGAATTTGTGGCCATATATGTGTCCATATTTTTACTTCACTCTAGCTTCTTTATTGGCATCTTATGAGCTAGAGAGTAACATCTGTAGTTTTTGTGATCAAAGATGTATCTACACTATGCAAATTGTTAAATTGCCTTGCTTTTTACTCTCCTAACAGGAACATTGATCCAGTGTTAAAGTCAGTATTATAACCCAAAGAAATAATTTTACGTTTTTAAATGATGAACCCTGTCTTTAATTTCATAATGTTGGTCAGATGTTCCTTTTTATAAAGTAGACTTGTTGTGGAATGTGTCTGTCTAGCCAGTGGCTATACTTTCTCTTCCCACTTGCATCTAGGTAAACTGAAGAATTTAATTCTGGCCAAAAAAAATTCAAGTGTAAAAGAAAGTTTATTAATTCTAGGCTTCACTTACAGAAAAATCTTCCAGGAGTCTCCCATGCTGTTTCTCCCCTGTTTGTGGGCAAAGCGAGGACATTCACAGTGATCTTGGAGGCCACTTTGCATAAATGAAAGAGCCTCCATTATCCTGTATGCATAAATAACTGGACAGAGCAGAAGCTCTTCCCAATCCACCATCTCCACCACTAACTGAACTTTATGTAAGCACAGAAAAAGAAACTTACGTGTAAATGATTGAGATTCCAGAAGTAACTTTTTATTTCATCTTGTGTTTAACTTAATAAAGTGGTTACTGTTTTCTTTAAAAGGCATATAGTATAATACTGCTTAATGGAAATGTAGATGAATCTGAACAGCTAATCTAAGCCTATGTATTTTATTCATCATCGTAAATATAGTATAGGTAAATATAAACAGGGAGCTTGTTATTCTCATTTCAATAAATTAAAAGATTAATTTTTTGCTTTTTTTTTTTTTTTTCTTTCAGACAGGGTATCACTGTCTTGCCCAGGCTGAAGTGCCGTGGTGCAATCACAGATCACTGCAGCCTACACTTCCCAGGCCCAGTGCATTCTTCCACCTCAGCCTCCCAAGTAGTTGGGACTACAGGTGCGTGCCACCAGGCCTGGCTGATGTATTAATTTTAGATAGATATGGAGTTTTGCTATTTGCCCAGGTTGCTCTCAAACTCCTGGACTCAAATAATTCTTCTGCCTTGCTCTCCCAAAGTGCTGATGTTACAGGCATGAGTCACCATATCCAGCCTATTTTTTGGTTTTGTTTTGTTTTAATGCATGCACAAAAGCTTGAAAAGGAAGATAATTCTTTCTATTGATTTCTTAATGTATAATGGAGGTAGTTATCATCACCTGTGGGAGACACAAAGCGGAAGCAGGCAAGGGAGTGGGAAAGTTTGGTAGTGAAAGAAATGAGGTAGGGTTTCAGGTGTGCTATGACTGGAGTTTGACAAGGGAAGTTGGATACAGGCTAACTACAAGCAAGGGATCCCATGTAATTGTCTTGGGGAACATATTTGGGCTTCTCTGGTTGATCCTGAGTTGGATGGAATCAGAGACAAAAAATAGGGAAGCTGGCAGTTCTTGACCCACTCCTGACCATTCTAGGCAGATAGAATTTTAGATGTATTTGAGAACTTTTGAAGTATTTAACATTTTGTAATAATCTATTATATAATAATGATCCAATAAAATGTATTTTCTTACTATAATGTCAAAGAATCTATAAATGGAATTACAATATTAAATGCACACCAGACGAATGACTTCTTGAGGACTCCAGAAGTCCTCAATTCATGGATTGTTTCTGCTCTGGATATACTTTGGCTTCTCCATTATATGTGATGTACACCCCTGATAAGGAACTTAACACCATACTTGACACTCCGTGCACTAAACCTTTCACTACACAGAAAATATGTGTGAAGCAAACCCATTAAAATTTAGACAGATTTTACCAACTTATTGCCCAAACTTACCCATTATCCTTTAAAGCCAAAGGAAGGAAAAGCTCAGTTGAAAAACTTATATGTAGATTTCTCATACTTTTCCAGTAGAGAATTCAAAGGGATGAAAATATTGTATTTTTTTTTCAAGACTTTAGAATCATCAGAAAATTGTTATCCCTGACTTCTAGAAGTACATAACTGGAATACCATCTTGGTAGCAACTCCAGTTGAAAGCATCTTGTTTCTCTGTAGTCAACCTTCCCTGTGTTTTTTCCACGTACATCTATATCAGAACAGTCATTATCCCTTTGACTTCCCCCTGGGGACAATAATGTACCTGGAACATCATGGCCTGGGCTTCACCAAAATTCCTTCCTAAGTTTTTCAGCTCCCCAATGAAAACTTAACACAGCTAAATTTCCCTTTTAGTTCAATTCTGATGTAATGTATAGATGATCTCTTACTTTCCTCGTGGAACAGTGAAAGCTCTAAAAATGATTCCACCTTCTCAGGCTCAACCTTAGAAGAAACAAAACTTCAAATTTCCAAGAGAGATTATAATTTTGCCAAGACACAATTCATTATTTGAGAACGTCCTATCTAATGAGGGAGAAATATTCTCTATTAATAAGCCAAAGACTATCCAAACTTATTGAAGACACATTACAAAATCATAAACGATAGGATTTCTAAGTTTAATTGGCAATGAGTGCCAAGGTGTTATAAGATTACAACACTTCTTTATGAACTGACTAAGTCCTTAGTAAGAGACCCTTGGCTATGGGAACCTAAACATGAACGTTTTTGGTAACCTGAAGAGACTTCTTCAACAGCTTTTTTCTCTAAGCATCTCTGTCTACCAAAAGTTTTTTTTTTTAATCTATTCGTGCATGAGCTACATGGACAATCTTTAGGGTTTACCTTTTATCTCAGGAAAATAGTGAAAAACAAAAACAGTGGTGCAAAACCTGTTTGTACTTCTGCTAAAAATAATGCTGGGCTGCCTGCTTGATCTCATGGTTCTTTACCCAGTACAGACATTACTGCTGAGAAC
>NW_012101587.1:8500451-8501900 GCF_000951045.1 Mandrillus leucophaeus | reverse complement strand
TCCCCCTGGGGACAATAATGTACCTGGAACATCATGGCCTGGGCTTCACCAAAATTCCTTCCTAAGTTTTTCAGCTCCCCAATGAAAACTTAACACAGCTAAATTTCCCTTTTAGTTCAATTCTGATGTAATGTATAGATGATCTCTTACTTTCCTCGTGGAACAGTGAAGGCTCTAAAAATGATTCCACCTTCTCAGGCTCAACCTTAGAAGAAACAAAACTTCGAATTTCCAAGAGAGATTATAATTTTGCCAAGACACAATTCATTATTTGAGAACGTCCTATCTAATGAGGGAGAAATATTCTCTATTAATAAGCCAAAGACTATCCAAACGTATTGAAGACACATTACAAAATCATAAACGGTAGGATTTCTAAGTTTAATTGGCAACGAGTGCCAAGGTGTTATAAGATTACAACACTTCTTTATGAACTGCTTAGTTCTTTGTTAGGGGCCCTTTGGTTTTGGGACCTTAACCTTGACGGTTTTTGTTACCTTGGGGGGCTTTTTTCACCGGTTTTTTTTTTTAGGCTTTTTTTTTTCCCAAAGTTTTTTTTTTTTAATCTATTCGTGCATGAGCTACATGGACAATCTTTAGGGTTTACCTTTTATCTCAGGAAAATAGTGAAAAACAAAAACAGTGGTGCAAAACCTGTTTGTACTTCTGCTAAAAATAATGCTGGTCTGCCTGCTTGATCTCATGGTTCTTTACCCAGTACAGACATTACTGCTGAGAACACACAGCACTTTTCAGTCAGTCCATGAACCTCTTCTGAGATGCTGTTAATCTTTCCCTCTCTCATTACCCTTCACCACTTCAAAACCTGAAGTTCAGAATAGTTTGTTTTCCTCAGTTGCAGAATATTCTTTGCCTCTCTTGTATTCATTGGTGACTGTCATTGAAAATAATAATATATTATGTTTTTAATGGGCCTTATCTCAGAACTAAAATTTGAGATTTTTAAGCAGGATATATTATTACCAATTCAAGCTCTCTTTTAAACTATAGCCCTCTATGGATGTAAAATTAGCTGAGATGGCAGCATTTATTGCATATACTAGAGCTTGTCAACTAATCAAAAATTATCTATATAGATGACAAGTATGTCTTTCAAGAAGTATATAAATTAGAGTCCACACAATGGATGTAACCCTTATCTAAAACGGACAACAATTTAAGGGACTTTTAAGTGCATGCCTACTGTTTAGAGAGGTGGCCATTATAAAGTTTGAGGCCTAGGCAAATCCAGATGTGGACACATGGAAGCTGAAGGAAATACAGAAAAGCATTACGCCAATGAGTAGCTGTATCAAGGGTTAGGATTCTGTCTTAATCATCAAAGGATACATTTTGGAATAATTCAAATAAGTCATTATAAGATATCAATAGTTGGTTTGGGAATGAAAGAATGAATATATATATATAATGTATATAGAGATATAATAT
>NW_012101587.1:8496821-8498786 GCF_000951045.1 Mandrillus leucophaeus | reverse complement strand
AGGAAATTTTATCTATTGACGGATGCACCAGAGAAAAACGTCCCTTGAACACTGTTGAAGTGGATCTTATCAGGTACTGTTAATAACAAATACATTAGTGGAACTCTAAGGAATCAATTCCTAGTTCATGTTTCATAACTAAAGAAGAAACTTAGAGCACCACACAACTGGAAGTTGATTCCAATTGGGGACTTCAAACTGTGGCTTCACGGAGATCCTCTAGAAGCAGTAGGTCTTTGGAAGCAGACAGTGATGCAAAACCTTTGGAAGAAGCAGATGGCCTCCGACAGATTTCCAAGACATTGGAACAAGGCCCCTGTCTAATTATTGTTTTATTTTATATCCACTTGCTTATAAACATCTTTCTTAAATAGACCTCTGATTGTTTTCCATACACAATGACTCTGTTTTTTTCATCTTCATGTTTGTAATTGTTAGGTCAGAAGATACTCACTCTAATGTCATTTTCAGATTATCCCAATCATTAGTCCTGCCCTCAGTCTTAGCCCATTACCAAACTCCCATGAGAAACACCTAGTCTCATACAATGAAATCACAGCAAACTATAGCAGATGGCATTTCCACTTTCATGATATGGACAAATTACCTTTAGCAAATCAACTTGTGACTTTCTAGTATCCCTTTGCCCTCTAAAAAAAAAAAAAAGAACCAATAATCACAATCTAAAGTCCACACCCTGAGTAATGCTAAATTTGAATTCAACATCCATTTTAGGGTACTACACTAAACATTTGCCACCTGGGATAGACTAATGGAGATGCAAATATACAACTTAGCTAACGTAAGGCCTCAGTTTGATCTCCCACATACCCCTACTGGATACTCTTTTGTTTGTGGTAAAACATCTGATTCCATTTGCCTCATGCTAACATGTGTGCTTTAGGAACAATATTGTGAGATGTGTCTATACAAAGAGACCACACTTCTCTGAACACCAAAACTATAAATTTTGACACAAATGTGATTTCTAAAATGAGGTCACCTTGATTATTCAGGCACTCTACCTGGGGAAATCACTGATTCATTTTTTTATGTGAACTGATTCATTTTTTATGTGAACAAGTAGCGTTTCCAATGGTAGAATTCAGACAAGTAGAAAAGACTGCAGAGAAATTATTACATTATTAATGGAAACACCGCTGTCCTAGATGGAATATAGATCAATCTCAAGAGCATGAAGAGTGATGCATAACGCATTGCTCTAGGTTTCTTGTTGGCTAGTCTTGATGACATGTGTGCCATGGCTATTATTTCTTACTGTACTTGGATCAATGAAGCAGGTAAGCAGACGAGGCTATGCATTCCCTTAAGGAAAAAGCTACTTGGCTTTCTCAGGTTCATCCTAATGGTCTTTGGAATTTTTCTGTTGGACAATTGGGGTTCCTGGTTCTAGAGGATCTTACTTGGATTTTTAATGATTCTTGTTTTTGTCATAGTGGTACCAATAATGGCCTACTGAATTGTATTTGAGTATTAAACGCTTCTTTATCATCCTTCGGTACATGATGATGCAACAACAAAAGGTAAGTAGAAATCATCATAAAACTAATTATAGAAATGAATGAACAATCTCTGAGAAGATCTGGATCTCTAGCCTTCTTTGAACTGACAAATCTCTTCCTAGTGAGAAATTGACCAATAAGAGGATTGATAAACAATATACAAACAGATTTGATCAATGTTTGTCAGCTTCCTTATATTTCCCCCCAAATTTCCAACTCAAGAACAAACAGAAAATGTCGGATTCATCCCAAACAAATCACAGAAGCCCCTCTTCTAGTTAATTTGTCATGTCAAAGCCTTCCAGTCAAAACATACCTAGATCTTTTTGTTTTGTCACTATGAACCTTTCTAATTTTTCTGCATGCCTTTGAGTCTCTGCCAAATGCAAGTCAGGGTGGCTATAGCAATCTGTCTCTGTTCTTATTTGGGTGCTCTGTTTTC
>NW_012101587.1:8489173-8495267 GCF_000951045.1 Mandrillus leucophaeus | reverse complement strand
TCTCGGGTCACAGAAGTATAAATGCTTTAAAAACAAAACCACTGGTATTTATTATTAACTATTGTGTAGTATTTTTAAAAAGCAGAAATGTTCTTCATGATCCTTCACATATAACTGTCTTACCAAATTTTCTAGTTAAAAAAGTGCATAAATAAATAAGAAACTGTTATTAATTGGAATTAAAGTAAGTGTCCACATAGGAAAATGAAGGAGAATAATCAAATAATTCAATTATTCTGATTTGCATGTAGATAACCACCACGAATTTCAGAACTACTTTTTCATTATTATTTCAATTGCTTAGTGAGGTGCAGATTGGAGCCTATTCATTTTATTTAAAAATGTAGATATAAAGTGACCATTCTGTGATTTGATAATAGGTTTTAGCTCCTGATATGTAAATCTAATCATAAAAATAAGATATTCTAAACAGCCTCTTTCACATGTAAGCTCATTATACAAATGGGAACAAGGTAAACAAAGTAATGTGTTTCTCCTCTCACAAGATCAATGGAATATAGTATTTTTTAAGTTTCAGACTGATGTTCCAACATCAGTATAATTTCACTCTCCTGGAAAATACTCTCTTGGTAAATGAAGGGATTCCTATTAAAAATGTAAAAAACCATTTGCTCATAAAACCCAGAATCAGATTACGTGTGTGGTGTGTGTATATACACACACGTTATGTGTATATATATGTGTATATATAGTGTGTATACATACATGTACGTGTCTGTATATTCCAGTATATATATTGTGTGTGTGTGTGTGTATATATATATAAAAGCAATGGAAATCAGTACTGTTGATGGTAGATTCTCACTACCACTTCCAAAACAAGCATTAATTTTCCCAGGCAATGTAACCCCATGAGTATATACGGTAAGACTGGCCCTCATTTTTTAGGGCATTCTCAAAAATTACCACCTTCCCAAGAATGTCATTTGACTTAGCTATTAGGTTGCTTTTACAGCCCCCCAGTGGCTGGTTCTTCATTTACTTGAATGTAAAGCAATGTTAATGTTGCCCCAGGGATGCATAGAGTATAGTGCAATATTTCTCAAACTTCAATGTGCATACAAATCACCTGGGGATGTTATTAAAACACAGATGTGGATTCAGTGGGTCCAGAGTGGGGCATTCAATTACCTATTTTTAAATAAACTAGGAGATCTCCATGCTGCTGGTCAGTTCTTGAATCACCCTTTCAGTAGCAAAATAGGCAAACGCAGACCGAAGCAATGCTTCATTTTCACCACCAGTTTATTGCCTATTAATGTGACTCTATATCAGTGTTTTCTTACCATTACCGAAAGCCTTTTGACAGTCACAGGGATGCTGGTGCTGAGATGTTGCAGTTGCCTTTTCATGCCACAGTGAGACGGTTCTGCTTTCCTTCCTCCTCCAGGTAGAGACCATGGACATCGAGAAATTTGTCAAGAACGCAACCTTTTGCTCTCCTCCCTTGCTCTCCTTTACATCCTCTACATTGTTTCTTTTTGCCAAGTGCCTTCTCTTGTTCCTTCTCCTGTTCCTTCTATTTCCTCTGTTTTCTTTCTCTCATTCATCCCCTGCCTTTTCATTTCTGCATCCCTGTGGTAATTTGTTTTATCGTTTTCTTTCCTGCTTTTCTCATTTCTCTTTTTTCTTCCTTCCCACTTATAAACAACTATCTCTCCCAGGAAGTGACTGGACTCAAAATATGGTGCAGTGGTAGTTTGTATACGGATACGTGGAGGTTTTTTTATTTTTTTTGAGACGGAGTCTCCCTCTGCCGCCCAGGCTGGAGTGAGTGGCGCGATCTCGGCGCACTGCAAGCTCCGCCTCCCGGGTTCCCGCCATTCTCCCGCCTCAGCCTCCCTAGAAGCTGGGACTACAGGCGCCGCCACCGCGCTCGGTTAATTTTTTGTATTTTTAGTAGAGACGGGGTTTCACCGTGTTCACCAGGATGGTCTCGATCTCCTGACGTCGTCATCCGCCCGCCTCGGCCTCCCAAAGTGCTGGGATTACAGGTGTGAGCCCATACCGTTGCACTCACACACTCTCACATAGTCACGCGCGCGCGGGCACACACACATACACACACACACAGAGTTCGTGTCTAGATTCTGATTGTAGCCCCACTTGATAAGATTGTATAACATACAAAAAAGATAACTATAATCCGGTCAACCTAGAGAATACTGAGGGAGTAATTTTATTCCGGAATGACTTTCAATTCTTTTTTGTATTAAGATGTACGTGTTGTCCTTCACTTCTAGGTACTGCAGGATTATTTTAAACTAGCCTATTCCCTTTTTATTCTTCTTTTTCAGAATAAAAACAGTCAATTGCCAGGGGTCGTAAAAATCATTCCCTGTGTATTAGTCCCTTTTCACACTGCTATAAGAACTGCCCGTGACTGGGTAATTTTTAAAAGAAAGAGGTTTAATTGACTCACAGTTATTCATGGGTGGGGAAGCCTCAAAAAACAATTACTGCGGAAGGCGAAGGGAAGCAAAGCACCTTCTTCACAGGATGGCAGGAGAAGTGCTGAGCGAAGCGGAAAGAGCTCTTTATAAAACCATCAAATCTCGTGAGAACTCACTCACTATCCCGAGAACAACTTGGGGGAAACCAGCTCCATGATTCAATTACCTCCACCCGATTTCTCCCTTGAAACATGGGCATCATGGGGATTACAATTCAAGATGAGATTTGGGTGGGGATACAAAGCCTAACCATAATACCATGTTTAAACAATGTGAAGTTATGCAAAACATCTGTCAGCTTTGCTTAAGTCCTGGGTCGAAGAGGACTGCCTGATGTTTTCACTATGCTCCTTCTCATAACTTTTCTCGGGTCCTGTTTCCACTTACTTTTTTTGTGAGCTTACATTTTTCCTTCTTTGTGCTTTCTCTTCTATCTACAGCTTTCATTTGAAGGAAAGACTAGAAGCTATTCATACAAAAGCAAATTTAAACCGTGATCTGAAAGATATTTTTGCAATGATAGCATGAGCTGCATACTTCTGATGCCAACAGATTGCAATGAAGGGAACAGCATGACTGATCATATGTAATCTGCACCCTGTTCGTGTTCATAGACAGTACTGTTCTTGTTCTGTATCCAATTGTCTCTTTACCAATGGCAGCATTCCGGTAAGCTCTGTCTTAATTATTGAACATGGTTCAAGTGACCAGTTCTTACACTAATTCTTATATGTAAATACTGAATTCAGTTTTAAGTATAAAATTTATGCTTTCATATTCTTTTTTATTTTTAGGCTTAAATTTATTTTATGTTTTTAAACTTTTGTTTTAGGTTCAGGGGTACATGGGCAGGTTTGTTATACAGGTAAATTTGTGTCACAAGGGCTTGATGTACACATTATTTCATCGTGCAGGTACTAAGTCTAGTATCTAATAGTTATTTTTTCTGCTCTTCTCCCTCCTCCCACCCTCTATGCTCTGGCAGGCCTCAGAATCAGTTGTTCTCCTCTTTGTGTCCATGTGTTTTCATCATTTAGCTCCCACTTATAAGTCAGAACATGTTTTTTGGTTTTCTGTTCCTGCATTAGTGTCCTAAAGATAATGGTCTCTTAGTGTCCTGAGGATAATGGCCAGCTGTATCCATGTTCTTGGAAAGGACATGATCTCATTCATTTTTGTGGCTGTGTAGTATTCTGTGGTGTATAAATATCTTTTTTTTTTTTTTTTTGTTGTCCAAGCTGGAGGGCAGTGACGCAATCTCGGCTCACTGCAACCTCCCTCTCCCAGGTTCAAGCAATTCTTTTGCCTCAGCCTCCTGAGTAGCTGACTTTACACGTATGTGCCACCATGCCCAGCTAATTTTTGTATTTTTATTAGAGATGGGGTTTCACCATATTGGCCAGGCTGGTATCGAACTCCTGATCTCATGATCCTCTCACGTCAGCCTCCTAAAGTGCTAGGATTACAGGTGTGAGCCACTGCACATGGCCATTTTCTTTATCCTGTCCACCACTGGGCATTAAGGTTGATTCCATGTTTTCGCTATTGCAAATTGTGCTGCAATGAATATACATGTGCAGGTATCTTTATAATAGAATGATTTATATTCCTTTGGGTAGAAACCCAATAATGGGATTGCTGGGTGGAATGGTATTTCTGTCTTTAGGTCTTTGAGGAAACACTACACTGGCTAAACTAATTTACACTCCCACCAACAGTGTATAGGCGTTTTTTAGTTTCTTTTTCTCTGAAACCTTGCCAGAATCTGTTTTTGTTTGTTTATTTGTTTGTTTGTTTTTAACCTTTTAAATAGTAGTTATTCTGACTGGTATAAGATGGTATCTCATAGGAATTTTTATTTACATTTCTCTAATGATCAGTTATATTTTAAATTTGGTTTACATTCATTTGTTTTAAAATCAAAAAGTTAATCAGAATAAATCATTCTGAGTGTGACATCATAACAAGAATACAATAACTGAGCATTCTCAACTGGTAAATAAGTACTTACATAAAAATAATTTTATTGAATAAAGTCATCTAATAAACATTCATCTAAATCACTTACAGTTAATGGAAAGTGGAGTATTGGATAACACAATAACATACATTTTTGAACTGAGCATTTGTGTGACATTAAGTAAATAATTAAACTTTTCAAGGCTACCCAAGGAAAGTAGCAGCTGTTCTACTTTGCTTCTTAGCCATTGAACCTGATGAAGCACCTTTGCTTTTTAAAGTATGTTGGACCTTGGTACAAATTAAGCCTCGTAAGAATATAATTTCAAGGAACAAGTCTGTTCTTTTTAGTTTTCGTTAATGGAAGTGCATTTTCTCACATCCCAGGTTAGTGAAGGTCATGAAATATAATCTAGACTTTACATTTTATTTTGTTAAATGATGTTAAATGATGTTGAAGGGGGATTTTTTTTTTTAATAGCTGGAGAGTCGGTAATAAGACTACAGATAAAAATAACATGTTTGTTTAGATTTCTTTTTTCATTTTTAAACTTGTTGGATTTCTGGGAAGTTCATTTATATAACCGAGAAATAAATGTGTTTAGCCATAAAATGAAGTTATCAGCCCATATACTTATTAATATGATTTTAACTCTAAACAGAATGCCTGCAGGTCTATTGAATGATATGTGTAACACACTACAATGCATTATTTGCTCGTGGAACACACCTGGTATCTTTGTCTATTAATTTGCTAACATCAGGAGTATTTCCCAAATATTACCAAATAAAAAATACACCCACACAATCTAAAATTCCTCAGGATTCAGTTCACATCATATAAAAAATGGCTGAAATAAATGATTACTTCCTTCTCAAAACATTTTCATTTCTTGGCCTCGTAAACACCAAAGTTTTGCAATTCTCACCCTGCCTCACTGGATACCATTTCTAGGCTTCTTTGCTAGTTCTCGTTCCCAATCTTTCAATGTTGAAATGCACCAGACTCCGTCATAGCACGTTCCTCTTTATTTAAAATCACTTTTATTTAAAGCGATTCATATACCGCTGTTTTCCTAATGTGTTTTCCCAACTTCTCTTCCTCCTCTGGGCTCTGGATTCACTGCATGATCCATTGCATATTTAACATCTCCGTTTAATGTGTATAGGCACCTTCAGCTAACATATGCTATCAGATTTCTAAACAAATTTTATTCCCAAACCTGCACATCCCACGGTCTTCCTCATACTGGCAAGTATTATTATTCATCTAGTTCCTTAGTCCAAAAATTCTCAAAGACATTTCTCTTTAGCTGTCACACTCAGCATTCAATATACAAGCAATTCCTGCCAAATTTATCTTCAAAATGTATTGAAATTTCACTCTATTTTCCTTTGAATGGAAACATCTCTGTTTTAAAGTACAATGGGTGATTTTCTTGTTTACTGAAATAGCTTCCTATGTGAGTTATATGTTACCAGTTTGCTTCTGAAGATTAAAGTGGTCATACAAAAACACAAATAACATTTTAATCACACAAAGCATGCCTATTTACTCCTTTACTGAAAAATTTCCAAAGGCTTCTATTCACTTTCAAAATATTTAAATTACCTAACCATAGCCAATAAATCCCACATTATTTAGCTGGTACCTATCACTC
>NW_012101587.1:8457443-8489123 GCF_000951045.1 Mandrillus leucophaeus | reverse complement strand
GGATTCAGTTCACATCATATAAAAAATGGCTGAAATAAATGATTACTTCCTTCTCAAAACATTTTCATTTCTTGGCCTCGTAAACACCAAAGTTTTGCAATTCTCACCCTGCCTCACTGGATACCATTTCTAGGCTTCTTTGCTAGTTCTCGTTCCCAATCTTTCAATGTTGAAATGCACCAGACTCCGTCGTAGCACGTTCCTCTTTATTTAAAATCACTTTTATTTAAAGCGATTCATATACCGCTGTTTTCCTAATGTGTTTTCCCAACTTCTCTTCCTCCTCTGGGCTCTGGATTCACTGCATGATCCATTGCATATTTAACATCTCCGTTTAATGTGTATAGGCACCTTCAGCTAACATATGCTATCAGATTTCTAAACAAATTTTATTCCCAAACCTGCACATCCCACGGTCTTCCTCATACTGGCAAGTATTATTATTCATCTAGTTCCTTAGTCCAAAAATTCTCAAAGACATTTCTCTTTAGCTGTCACACTCAGCATTCAATATACAAGCAATTCCTGCCAAATTTATCTTCAAAATGTATTGAAATTTCACTCTATTTTCCTTTGAATGGAAACATCTCTGTTTTAAAGTACAATGGGTGATTTTCTTGTTTACTGAAATAGCTTCCTATGTGAGTTATATGTTACCAGTTTGCTTCTGAAGATTAAAGTGGTCATACAAAAACACAAATAACATTTTAATCACACAAAGCATGCCTATTTACTCCTTTACTGAAAAATTTCCAAAGGCTTCTATTCACTTTCAAAATATTTAAATTACCTAACCATAGCCAATAAATCCCACATTATTTAGCTGGTACCTATCACTCAGGCATCATTGCTACTTCACTTATTTAACTCTGTCCATGAAAACCAGGTTGGTACTTCTTGAAGTATGGTAAAATATCTTCTGCCTCAGAATATTTGCAATT
The DNA here is from genome assembly GCF_000951045.1 of Mandrillus leucophaeus. NCBI lineage: Eukaryota > Metazoa > Chordata > Mammalia > Primates > Cercopithecidae > Mandrillus > Mandrillus leucophaeus. The sequence goes on along the minus strand of NW_012101587.1, from coordinate 8,488,182 downwards.
GATTTGTTCTAACTCAAGGATACCATTTCAATAGGTTGTAGTTCAGGTAGATAACTCTTGTCTCCATTTCCATATTATCTGTTTGAGGAGCTTTTTCCTTACCACCTTCTGTAAAATACTATGTCCTTCCAATCTGTAGTGCTTTATCTTGCTTCATATTGATAATCAAACTTCTCACTACCTAATAGTAGAGCATACTTTTATTTGAATACGTCTAGTATCCATATTCTCCACCAATATGTAAACTATGTGATGAGGCTTTATATATCCTACTCACCATTTTCCTTCACGTTTCCAGATTATTATTTTCTTATACTTAATGGTTCACACACAATAATAAAATTTCTGTATAAATAAATGCACATATGCAAAATGGCAGTTTGTAAAAAAAAAACTACAGTTTATAAATAATAAATAAGTGTAGAAAGGAGACAAAATATCAGGAGAAATGATGCTAAAGTGATTATTGCAAAGCTAAAATTGAGAATAAAATTTAATTGTTCAGCAAAATATTTTGACACCCCTACCCCATTTATTATTCACTATTCTTCTGTTTCAGTAAAACAATGAAGAAGCAAAACTGTGCATTTTTTTAATTTCAGCACATGCATATCAATCCAATTATAGTGTACACACATTACGGTGGCCCCCCGTAAGTCACTCCTTTGTATCTCCAACCACTAGAGTATGGTAAAGATAATGTGATAGTAATTGTCATAATTAGATTGACATTTATCACAAAAGTGATAAGTTATCGCTTGCTTGATTAGATTGTTATACCACAAAGCTAATGGTATGAGGCTGAGGCAGAGAATTGCTTAACCCAAAAGGCAGAGGTTGCAGTGAGCCAAGATCACACCACTGCACTTTAGCCTGGTCAACGGAGTGAAACATCATCTGAAAAAAAAAAAAAAGTAGAAAACACAGAACAACACAGAACAAGATTTCATGTTTAAATAATGAAATCTTGATTATAAAATTATTGGTCAGAAATGTCAAGGCCTCTTACAGACTCACTTGAGAAGCAGCACAAGTAGAAGAAATAGGATCGTTCTCTTCTCTGTTAGATTAAAAAATTAGATCATAGTGTAGCTAGAGGCATTTGTGCAAAGTCATAGTAACTTTATATTTGAATTAGTTTGCATTCATCTATGATTGTATGTACGTTTCTTTGTGATCAGACTGGATTAAAGTATGTGTAAGGTGTTCTTTTGTCGAAAATAATGTACTTGTTATTTCTTTGGAAAAAATGAAAATAAAATCTGACTGAATATTTCAAACAGCCATACTGCACTTTTAGAAATCTAAATTGTTCTTCTGCTTCAGGCAATGACAACCAAGTTAAACTCTGGAGTTTAGAAAATGTTTTAGAAAGGACTTTTGCATTCTATCCTTTTTATTAAATTGATCTTGAAAACTGTCAATGATAATAATGCAGCTGTGATAATATTTGTTTGTATCCATTCTTAGTAACAGGAATGACTCTGCTGCAAAAGGTTTCTGCCATTGTGTGAACTTTAGGTTTCTTAAAACCTTTCCTTAGAAACGCTTTGTTAGTCAAACTTACATTTTCTGATCTTTCAGTATTAAACAGATAAAAATATATATGCTATTCTGTCTATATGGCAGAAATATTGTTAGGTGCCTACCATATTTACAAAGAAACTATGAGAAGCTTTTTAAATTAAAAATACATATGGAAATGAGATAAGAACTCTGCAATAATTTTCAAAACCCAGGCTAAAGATAATTAATGCAAATGAAAGTATGTAACTTGAACTCCATGACTGTCAAGGCAATAAAATGAAAATAATGAGTTGTGTAGCTCTAATTTTTAATAATAGGAAGCATATCATTTATTTTATCAGTTATAAAGCTCATAGTTTTAAAAGAAAACAAAATCCATTTAAATCAGAACTTTTAAAAGTAAAACTGGTCTTTCCATTTTTATAATTACTTATATCTCTTTTGTTTCTGAAACTATATAACAAATGGGGACACTTTGGAAAATGTCCACTTTAATATATTTTTTCAGTCAATTATTTTAATACCACTTTTGAGGTTCCTTTTATGTATAAGTGTGAGTCTGCTGATATTGTTGAACATTAACATTGCTCTGGGTGAAGTCATGTATCTTACAATGAAGGAGATTGAACTCATGAGCAATAGAAAACATTGTAATTTTAGAAGAAATAAAAGTGCCATAGAGAAAAAAATGTTAAGATATGTGATGCAGAGTGGCTACGGGTGAGTGAGTCAAGAGTTTTGTAAAAATTGGTGGGCAGAATATTCAAATTGGAGGAAATATTAGCTGTGAATGCCCGCTAAAGAAAAATAATGTAGATTGTTTAAGAAAACTGCAAGGTATAGTTTGAAGAGATAAGGCAAATGGGAGAGTAGTAGGATATGAAGATTTAGAGGTAATCAGAGTCTAGAACACATGAACCTCAGGAAGCACTGGAAGGGATATAAAAAGCATGTAAAACTATCTGCTATGTGTATTATGAAGATCACTCTCTCTGCTCTTTCCTGAGTAGTATAGGATAAGGAAGCAAGAATAGCAACCAGGAGATTATTGTTCTCATCTACATGAGAGCTACCAGGTTAGTGGTGGCAGAATACTTGAGTGAGATGTTTCCAGATTTGAGATGTTGTTTTAAAAGGTTGAGCAGTACTTGGTGATTGGTTGTAAAGCGTATGAATACAGAAACAATAAACTCCTAAGGTTTTCATCTGATCAGTAGGTGAATTACATTGCTATTAAATAAATTGGAAAGATGATGGGAACAGGAAGAGTTATATTTTGTTCTCAATGATTTTGAAGTATCTACAGATCGAGTTGGTTAACAGTATTACTGATTTTTTGTCTGCCTTTTCTAACATTAATTGAAGGAAGAAGACTGAAGTCAACAGTTATAATCGTAGAAGTGTCTATTTCTTCTTGTCCTTTTATCTATTTTTGTTTCGTATGTATTGAAGATCTGTGGTTAGTCATTAATACATTTGGGGTTGTTTTTTTTTCTCTGATAAATTGACGTCTTTATTGTTATAGAGTGCTTGTCAATGTTTCTGGAAATATATAACAAATAAGGACACTTTGATATAACTTGTCTGACATTAATACAGACAGTGCAGTGTTCCTTAGATTAGCATATGTATGACATGTATTTGTCACCTTGCTGCTTTCAGCATATCTATGTCTTAATATATAAATTGGCTTATGGTGAAGAGCATAAAATTCAGTATTTTTTATCTAAACTAACACTTTATATAATTTTTATTGATACATAATATTTGTACATTTGCGTGGGATATATGCGATATTTTATTATGTTGTTGATGGGTGGACCGGTTCAAGTTTTGACTCTGCCAAACAAAAGTATTGAAAGTGAGTCCAAAGTAAGAGTAAGCACAGAAATTTACGGCAAAACAAATGCACACTCTGAGAGAGAGAGAGCACCCCTAGTGCCCTAAGGGAAATTCCCTTTGTGGGAACTGTACATGCATATTCATAGAATACTGACGAGGTCAAGTATATAAAGGCAGACCTGCAACTGGCACGTGGGCTCAGAATCTATGTGCTCTAACACACATTGCATATATCATTAGGGTATAAAATCTCCACCTAAGGATGATTTTTTTTTACTATTAAAATGAGGGAAAGTTTACTATAAGCTAAACCTTGATCCCAGCTGCACAGGCAGGACCCCGGAAAAACTCCTAGCCAGCCCCAAGGCAGGAATTGTAGCTAATAGCTTTGTGGACTTTTGGTGCTGATTGGCTGGAGATTGAGGAAGTTACATCAGGAGTAAGGGACTTTTATTCTTTTTTCCAGGCCAATATTGGGTATCAGGAACTTGTAAACATCTGGTGGTCTGCTGGTGTCCTGTAGGATGGTTTACCGTGCAAAAACGTTACGTGCTGGTGCACAAGGGTGTATAGCCCACTGGGCTTCATACAGGAGGACAAGTCAGTGGCCTAATTTTGCTTGTCCCACCCCAGTTACATGCATAGTATGTGTAATGATCAAGTCAGGGTATTTAGGATATCCATCACCTCGAGTATTTATAACAGAGAGATTATAAATAATGTAAATTTATAATATAGACATTCTAAATACTCAGGGTGATGGATATTCTTTTAGTCCCCCTTTCCCCCAAGTCACACATTTCCTAATCTCTGATGACTATTGTTGTACTTTCTACCTCAATGAGACCAACATTTTACCTCCCACATATGAGTGAGAAAATGTGGTATTTGTCTTTCTGTGCCTGGCTTATTACACTTAACACAATGACCTCCAGTTCAATCTGTGTTGCTATACATGTCAGGATTTCATTTTTACGGCTGAGTAGTATCCTAGTTTGTATATAAACACACTTTTTAAATCCATTCACCCATTGATGGACCCTGAAGTTGATTCCATATCTTTGCTATTGTAAAGAGTGCTGCGATAAACATGGGGGTGCAGGTATTCTTTTGATATATTAATTTCCTTTCCTATACCCAATAGTGAGATACTCAATCATATAGCGGTTCTATTTTCAGTTTAAGTGGTATTTTCTCTTCGAAATCTTCATTCTGTTTTTCATCGTGGCCGTACTAATTTACATTCCCACCAACAGTATGTGAGTTCCCTTTTCTCACCTTCACCAATATCTGTTATTTTTTGTGTTTATAAGAATAGCTATTCTAATGGGGTCAAGACGATATCTGATGATTTGCATTTGTCTGACAATTAGTGATGTTGAGCACTTTTCCATATATCTGTTGCCTTTTTGTATGTCTTCTTTTGAGTACTGTCTATTCATGCCTTTTGCCCACTTTTTAATGAGAGTATTTGTTTTTTGTTTTCTGTTGGGTATTTGTTTGTTTTGGTTCTGTTTTGTTTTATTTCCTTGTATATTCTGGATATTAGCTTTTTCTCGGTTGAATAGTTTGCAAATATTAACAGATTTTTCTTTGCTCTGTTTAATGTTTTCTCTTCTGGGGAGATTATTTTTGGTTTAATATAGTCCCATTTGTCTATGTCAACTCCCACTGGCATATGTGCACTCCTCTTGGGGGCCTGAAGACAGGCCCAATCAACTTGCTGCCACCATCACAGCTGGCACCTGCCCACGTGTGCCACATGAGGACCTAAAGAAACAGCTTATGCAGCCTGCCACAGCCACCGTTAACACAAGTGTGTGCTGCCTTGGAGCCAGGGGGTTGTCCCACAACCACTACAGCCACTGCCTTCCCAGACTGGCAGCACAACCCCAGTGCCCATGCATGTGGCTTTTAAAGCTTGAAAAGTAATGGTATGTACTTGCCACTAACTCTTTCAGTTAATCAGTACTATAATGCCTTGAGGAAAGGTTTTTTGTGGTTTTTTTTTTTTTTTTTTCATATTTAACCACCATTTGCCAATAAGTAAACTAGAGCAATTAAAAAAATCTGTCTTCAGTCACACTAGGAGTTGAAACTAAGATTCAAGGTTGGAATTTGCACCCATAATCTTCATAGTATACATCATCTATGTCCTTTTTTTTTTTTTTTTTCTGAGATGGAGTCTCGCTCTGTTGCCCAGGCTGGAGTGCAGTGGCCCGATCTCAGCTCACTGCAAGCTCCGCCTCCCGGATTTACGCCATTCTCCTGCCTCAGCCTCCCGAGTAGCTGGGACTACAGGCACCCGCCACTTGCCTGGCTAGTTTTTTGTATTTTTTAGTAGAGACGGGGTTTCACCGTGTTCGCCAGGATGGTCTCGATCTCCTGACCTCGTGATCCGCCCGTCTCGGCCTCCCAAAGTGCTGGGATTACAGGCTTGAGCCACCGCGCTTGGCCATCATCCATGTCTTAATAGTGATTTCAGATCAATCTATGAAAACGAAAAAGCACAACACTCCTTTTCTTTTTTGGAATTTACTTTTATATAGCAAACAGAAGAAAGATGAAAATAGTCTTCTCGCCTGAAGCTGCCAACTTACTGCTACTGAAAACAGGAAACCTTAAGATTCTAGGACTAGACTTTAAAACTCAGAGACTCACGCTGTCTTCTGGAGTGTTGATAATATTTTATGATTTTGAAGTCTAAATTTAGATACTTAGAACTGAGAATCTTAGCTTTTTCCTCCTCATTAAATGAGAATAGGATATATGCCCTCCATTTATTAATCATGATATGAGACTAAGTAGATACAGAAGATATTGCTCCCAATACAAGATCACGCATCAGCTGTCTAAAAGGAAAAAAATGCATTTTAAGCAATAATTTTTCACTGTAATAGTCTGAGAATAAAATATTGGAAAAAAGAGGGTTTTCTTGTTTTTGTTTTTGATTTTACTAATGTGAAGAAAAGAACTGAATTACAACTGTGACTGAAAGCTAAGAAGCATCTTAACTAACTGCCAGAGAAAAAACATATGAATTTATATTAAACCAACAGTAAAATGTTTGAAACAAATATTTAATTTATAAGTTTCATATAAATTGTATAACAAAAATGTGATGAAAAGTATTTAATATAAACATATGCATAACATATATGTTAAAATATCTAAATTGTATGATAAAGTAAGACATACTGCCATTTCTAAATATTTGTGTGTCCTAGGAAATCTTCAGCAATCTTTCTGTATTCTTGATGTAGGCATTTAATGCTGTATGGTTCCCTCTTAGCACTGCTTTTACTCTATCCCAGAGGTTTTGGTATGTTTTATCTCGATTTTCACTCATTTCCAAAAAGATTTAAATTTTTTGTCTTCATGTTATAATTCACCCAAAGACCATTCTGGAACAAATTGTTTAAGTCCCTTGTATTAGTATAGTTTTATACTCAATTTTGGAATTAATTTCTAGTTTTATTTCACTGTGATCTGAGAAGACACTTTATATGATTTTGAGGTTTTTTTGAATGTATTAAGACTTGTTTTGTAGCCTAATATATGGTCTATCTCAGAGAATGATCCATGCACTGATGATAAAAACGCAGGTTTTGCAGTTGTTGAGTAGACTGTTCTGTAAATGTCTGTTAGGTACATTTGGTCAAAAGTCCAATTTAAGTCTAGTATTTCTTGGTATTCTGCAGTTTCAATTATCTGTCTAGTGTTGTTAGTGGTGTATTGAAGTCTCCCCTATTATAGTATTGGTTTTCATCTCTTTTTCTTAGGGGAATTAGTATTTGTCTTATGAATCTGGGTGCTCTGGTGTGGGATTCCTATCTCTCTCTTATGTATAAGATTATATATACTATATATATATATAAAGTCCCACATCATAAAGATATAATATATGATTATAGTATCTTCTTGTGGAATTTATTCTTTATTATTAAATAATGACCTTCTTAGTATTTTATTTAGTGATGTTGATATAAAGTTTGTTTTGTCTGATGTAAGTATAAATATGTCTGCTTATTTTGGTTTCCATCTGCATGGAATATTTTTTCCCAGTCTTTTACCTTCAATATGTAAGTGTCTTTATTAGTTGTGTAGGTTACTTCTAAGCAGCATATGGTTGGATCAAGGTTTTGTTTAATTTTAATTTTTAATTTTTGGGTACATAGTAGGTGTATATATTTCTGGGGTACATGATATGTTTTGACATGGGCAGGGAATGCATAATAATGACCTCATGAAAAATGAGGTATTTTTCCCCTCAAGCAGTTATTGTTTCTGTTACAGACAATCTAATTTTACTCTTTTAGATATTTAAATGTACAAATAGATTATTATTGACTATAGTCACCCTAATGTGTTATCACATTGTAGGTCTTATTAAATTTTTTTGTTTTGTACCTATTAAATAAACCCACCTTCCTCCAGTCCTACACTAACTTCTCAGCCTGTAACACCATCCTGCTACTCTCCATGCTCAATGTTCAATTGGTTTGATTTTTAGACCCACAAAGAAGTGAGAACATGTGATGTTTGTCTTTCTGTGCCTGGCTTATTTCACTTAACAAAATAATCTCCAGTTCCATCCGTGTTGCTGTATATGACAGAATCTCATTCTTTTATATGGCTGAATGGTTTCCATTTCATATATGTATCACTTTAACATTACTCATTCATATATTGATAAACACTAAGGTTGCTTCCAAATCTTGGGTGTTGTGAACAGTGCTGCAGCAAACTGGGAGTGCACATATCTCTTTAATATGTTAATCTCTTTTCTTTGGGGTATATTCCCACAAGAGAAATTGGTGGATTATATAATGGCTCAATTTTTAGTGTTTTGAGGAACCTCCAAACTATTCTCCATAGTGGCTGTGGTAATTTACATTCCCACCAATAGTGTATGAGGATTCCATCTTCTTCAGATTCTCACCAGCATTGGCTATTGCCAGCCTTTTAGATATTTTAACTGAGGCAAGATGATATTTCATTGTAGTTTTGATTTGCATTTCTCTGATGATCAATGATGTTGAGCACCTTTTCATATGCCCGTTTGTCATTTGTACATCTTCTTTTCAGAAATATCAGTTCAAATATTTTGCACAGATTTAATTGGATTATTAGACTTTTCCTATAGAGTTGAGGACCATATATATTCTAGTTATTAATCCCTTGTCAGACTAGTTCTTTGCAAATATTTTCTTCCATTATGTGGGTTGTCTCTTCAGCTTTGTGGATTGTTTTCTTTGTTGTGCAGTTTTTCAAGTTGATGTGATCCCATTTTTCCATTTTTACTTTGGTTTCCTATGTTTATAGGGCACACTCTAAAAATTTTTGCCCAGACCAATGTCCTGGAGGTTTTCCTCAAAGTTTTCTTGTAGTAGTTTCATAGCTTAATGTCTTATATTTAACTCTTTTATCCATTTTGATTTGATTTATGTGTATGGTGAGAGATAGGGGTCTAGATTCATTCTTCTACATATCGATATTCAGTTTTCCAAGCACCATTTATTGAAGGAACTGTCTATTGCCTTGTGTAGGTTCTTGGCACCTTTGTTGAAAATGAGTTCACTCTTGATTGTGAACTTTTTTCTGGGTTCTTTTTTTCTGTTTTATTGATCTGTGTGTCTGATTTTATGCCAGTACCACACTGTTTTGGTTACTATAGCTCTGTAGTATAATTTGAAGTCAGATAATGTTATTCCTCCAGTTTTGTTATTTTTGCTCAGGATAGCTTTGCCTATCTCGGTCTTATGTGGTTTTATATAAATTTTAGAATAATTTTTTTTTTCTATTTCTGTGAAGAAATAGAATTAGTATTTTGTTAGAGATTTCATTGAATCTATAGATTGCTTTGGGTAGTATGGACATTTTAGCAATATTGATTCTTCCAATCCATAAATACAAAACATCTTTTCATTTTTTGGTATCCTTTTCAATTTTTTTCATCAATATATTATAGTTTTTGTTATGGAGATCTTTTGTTTCTTTGGCTAATTCCCAGGTGTTTAATTTTGTATGTGGCTTTTATAAATGTATTATTTTTAAAAATTTCATTTTCAGATTGTTCACTGTTGGCATATAGAAATACTACTAATTTCTGTAGGTTGATTTTGTATTCTGGAACTTTACTGAATTTGTTTATCAGTTCAAAGAGTTTTTTGGTGAAGTCTTCAGTTTTTTTTTCCAGATATAAGATTATTTTATCAGCATACAAGGATAATTTGACTTTTTTTTCCAGTTGGATGTGGTGCATTTCTTTCTCTGGTCTGATTGCTCTAGCTAGGAACTTCCAGTACTATGGTGAATAGCAGTGCTGAAAGTGGCATGCTTGTTGTGATCCAGATCTAAAAGGAAAGACTTTTGGCTTTTTAAATTCAATATGATAATAGCTGTGGGTCTGTCTACAAGGCTTTTATTTTGTTGAGATGTCTTCCTTCTATCCCCAGTTCTCTAATGTGCTTTTTTTTCTTGAAAATCATGAAGGGATGTTGAATTTGATCAAATGCTTCTTCACCATCAATTGAAATGATTATAGTTGTGTTCCTCACTCTGTTGCTCTATGCTTCACATCAATTGATTTGCTTATGTAGAACCATCCTTGCATCCCAGTAATAAATCCTATGTATTCATAATGAATGATTTGAAAAAAACTATTGCTAAATTCAATTTGCTAGTATTTTGTTGAGGATTTTTGCATCAATACTCATCAGATATATTGGCCTGTAGTCTAATTTCTTTGATGTGTCTTTGCCTGGTTTTGATATCAGTGTAATACTGGCCTTGTAGAATCAGTTTAGAAGCACTTCTTTCTCTTGTTTTTTTGGAATAGTTTGAGTAGGCTTGGTATTAATTATTTAAATGTTTGGTAGAATTTTGCAGTGTAGCCATCAAGTCCCAGGCCTCTTGTTGTTGTTGTTGTTGTTGTTGTTGTGTGTGTGTGTGTGGAGATTGTTTTATTATGGCTTCAGTCTTATTACCGGTTATTAGTCTGTTCAGGTGTTGGATTTCTTTATGGTTCAATCTTGGTAGCTTCTATGTAACTGGGGATTTGTCCATTTCTTCCAGATTTACCATATAGTTGCTCATAGTAGCCACTAATGATCCTTTAAATTTATGCAGTGTCAGTTATGATGTCTCCTTTTGCATTTCTGATTTTATTTATTTAGATCTTTCTTTTTTTCTCAGTCTGGCTAAAAGTTTGTCAATTTTTTTTAACTTTTCAAAAAACTGACTTTGTTGCATTGATCATTTATATTTTTTCATTTCAATTTCATTTATTTCTGCTCTGATCTTCATTATTTCTTTACTTCTACTTATTTTGTATTCAACTTTCTTTTGCTTTTCTAGTTGTTTAAGATGTATCATTAGGTCATTTATTTGAAGTTTCTCTTCCTTTTTGATGTAGGTATTTATAGACATAAACTTTCCTCTTACTACTGATTTTACTGTGTGTTTTTGTATGTTGTGTTTCCATTAAAATTTGTTTCAATAAACTTTTCAATTTATTTATTAATTTTTCATTTACTTACTGATTATTTTGGAGCATGTTTTTAATTTCCATCTGTTTGTATAGTTTTCAGAATTTCTCCTGTTAAGATGCTTGATATTATTTCAGTTTTTTAATGTATTAAGACTGGTTTTGTGACCTAACATATCCTTGAAAATGATCCATGTGTTGAGGAAAGGAAAGTGTATTCTGCAACCATCAGGTGAAATCTTCTGTAAATATACATTAGAATCATTTAGTCTGTAGTGCAGATTAAGTCTGATGTTTCTTTGTTGATTTTCTGTCTGGAAAATCTGTTCAATGCTGAAAGTAGGGTGTTGATGTCCAGCTATTATATTGGGGATTCTCTGTCTCTCTTTAGCTCTAATAATATTTGCTTTATATATCTAGGTATTCCAGGGTTTAGTAAGTATATATTTAGAAACATATTCTCTTGCTGAATTGACCCCTTTATCATTATATAATGACCTTCTCTGTCTCTTTTTATAGCTTTTGTCTTGAAATCTATTTTGTCTGATATAAGTATAGCAACTCCTGCTCTTTTTTTGTTTCTCATTGGCATGGAATAACTTTTTTCATCACTTTAACTTCAGTTTATGTTTGTCTTTATAGGTGACATATGTTTCTTGTAGGCAACAGATCAATGGGTCTTTTTTAATCCATTCAGCCACTCTGTATCTGTTGATTGGAGTATTCAGTCCATTTACATTCAATATTAGTATTGATAATTAAGTACTTACTCCTGCCATTTTGTTATTTGTTTTCTACTGATTTTTTGGTCCTTCCTTCCTTCCTTCCTTCTTTTCTATTTTTATTTTAGTGAAGCTGATTTTCTCTAGTGATATAATTTATTTTCTAACTTTTTATTTTGCCTGTATTCATTGTATGTCTTTTGATTTGAGGTTATCATGAGGTTTGCAAATACTCTCTTATAAACCATTATTTTAAGCTGATATAATACCTTAACACTTTGTGTAAACAAGCAAGCAAGCAAAATGAACACTAATAAACAATCTACACCTTAACTTCATCCCCCCTCATCTTTAACATTTTGTTGTTTCTATTTATATCTTATTGTACTGTGTATATCTTGAACACTTGTAGATATTATTTTTGATTGTTTAACCTTTCAGTCTTTCTACTTAGCATAAGGGTACATACCATAGTTAAAGTGTTATAACATTCTGTATTTTCCTGTATATTTACTATTAACAGTGAGCTTTATGGTCTCAGATGATCACTTATTGCTCATTAACATTCTTTTCTTTCTAGTTGAAGTATTCCCTTTAGCATTTATTGCAGGAGAGGTCTGGTATTGATGAAATCCCTCAGGTTTTGTTTACTGGAAAAGTCTTTATTTTTCCTTCATGTTTCAGAGATATTTTTGGCAGATTAATATTCTATGGTAAAAGTTTTACTCCTTCAGCATTTTAAATATGTCATGCCACTCTTTCTGGCCTGTAAGATTTCTACTGAAAAGTCTGTAGCCAGATGTATTGGAGCTCCTTTGTATGCTATTTGTTTATTTTATCGTGCTACTTTTAGGATTGTTTCTTTATCTTAGATCTTTGGGAACTTGATTATTAAACACATTGAGGTAATCTTTATGATAAATCTGCTCTGTATTCTATAACCTTCTTGTACTTGGATATAGATATCTTTATCTTCTCAAACCTAACTTCTCTAGGTTTGAGAATCTCTGGTATTTCTTCGAATAAACTTCCTGCCCTTAATTTTTTTCTCTGCCTGTTCTTTAAATATCTCTGAGATTTGCCCTTTTGAGGGTATTTTCTAGATCCTGTAGGTGTGCTTTATTGTTTTTTATTCTTTTTTCTTTTGTCTCCTCTGTCTGTGTATTTTCAAATATCCTGTGTTTAGGGTCATTAGTTCTTTCTTCTGCTTAATCAATTCTGCTATTTAAAGACTCTGATGCCTGTCTCTTATACACATCTAGATGTGTATAAGAGACAGGCCTTGAGCTCACTAATTTTTTCTTTGCTTGATCTGTTCAGAGACTCTGATGCATTCTTTTTTTTTTTTTTTTTGGCAGAGTCCCACTCTGTTGCCAGGCTGGAGTATAGTGGTGAAATCTTGGCTCATTGTGACCTCTGCCTCCCAGGTTCAAGAGATTCTCCTGCCTCAGCCTCCCAAGTAGCTGGGATTACAGGCATGTGCCACCACGCCCAGCTAATTTTTGCGTTTTTAGTAGAGACAGGGTTTCACCATGTTGGCCAGGCTGGTCTTGAACTCCTGACCTCAAGTGATCTGCCCGTCTCGGCCTCGCAAAGTGCTGGGATTACAGGCTTGAGCCACCGCGCCCGGCCTCTGATGCATTCTTGAGCATGCCAATTGCATTTTCAGCTCTAGAACTTCTTTAAAAATTGTATTTATTTATTTTTTAATTTATATTTTATATTTTTTAGTTTATTTTTTGAGACAGAGTCTTGCTCTCTTGCCCAGGCTGGAGTATAGTGGTGAAATCTTGGCTCATTGTGACCTCTGCCTCCCAGGTTCAAGAGATTCTCCTGCCTCAGCCTCCCAAGTAGCTAGGATTACTGGCATGCCCCATCATATCCAGCTAATTTTTGTATGTTTAGTGGAGACAGGGTTTCACCATGTTGGTCAGGCTGGTCTTGAACTCCTGACCTCAAGTAATCTTCTTGCCTTGGACTCCCAAAGTCATGGGATCACATGTGTGAGCCACTATGCCCAGCCCAGCTCCAGAACTTCAGCCCAGCACAAGTTCAATTATTGTAATCACCAGGTTAAATTTATTTGATAGAATTCTGAATTATTTCTCTGTGTTGTCACGTATTTATTTGAATTTCCTCAAAACATCTATTTCAAGTTCTCTGTCTGAAAGATAACATATTGCTGTTTCTCCAGGATTGGTCTCTGATGCCTTATCTAATTCATTTGGTGAGAACCATGTTTTCCTTGATTTTCTTGACACTTGTAGACTTTCATCCAAGTCTGGGCATGGAAGAGTAGGGTATTCATTTTAGTCTTCACCATTTGGGCTTGTTTGTATCTTTCCTTCTTGAGAACGCTTTCCAGATATTTGAAATAACTTGGATTTGTGATCTAAGCTGTATATTCTTTAGGGAGCATCTTAAGTCCAGTAATGTTTTGATTCTTGCAGATTCAAAGAGGTACCACTTTGATGTACATGAACAAGATCCAGGAGAATTCTCTGGATTAAAAGCAGAGACTTGTTCTCTTCCTTTCTTTTTCCCCAAGTGAATGTAGTCTCTCTCTTTTCTGAGCCATCAGAAGCTGAGGGTTGAGTGGCACAAACATCCCCTTTTCCACCACCACTAGGACTGTGCTGAGTCAGACCCACAGCTAGCACAGCACTGGGTCTCACACAATGCCTCCTGTAACCACGCCCTGGCTGCTGTCTATGTTCACTCAAGGCCCTGGGACTCTATAATCAACAGATGGCAAAGTTATCTAGAAGTATGTCCTTCCCTTCAAACCAGTGAGTTCCTCTGGCTCTGGGTGGGCCAAAGGTGCCAACTAGGCACCAGAGACAAGAGTCAAGAATCTTAAGAGTCTATCTGGTATTCTATTGTATGGTGGCTGAGCTGACACTCAAACCACAAGACACAGTGCTTCCCACACTTCTCTCCTCTTTCCAAAGTCAGAGGAGCCTCACCCTGTGGCCACCACCACAACATGTCCACTGGGAGTCCTGCCAGACTATTGTTGATGATCTTTTAAGGACCAAGTTCTCTTCAGTCAGCTTGTGGTGAATGCTGCCAGGCCAGGGACTCATTCTTCAGGGAAGTGGGCTTTCCTCTGGCCCAGGGCAGGTCCACAAATGCCATCCAAGAGCCACATCCTGGAATCAGGGACCCCATGGGCCCATTTTATGTTCTACCCACTTGTGGCCAAGCTGGTATGTAAGGTGCAAAACAAAGCTCCGTTTACTTTTCCATCTGCATTTCTCAAGCAGAGGGAATCTCATCCTGTAGCTACCATAGATGCAAATGTGCTGAGTCTCACCTAAAGGCGGTTAGTCTCAGAATCTTACCCAAAGCCCTCAACATAGTACCTGCGTATTGCTGTTAGTTATTCAGGGTGCAAGGGCTCTTCACTTACCAGGTGATAAATTCTGCAAAGATTGGGTCTTTCTCTTCAAAGCAGTGGGTTCCCTTCTGGCCAAGGGTATGCCTTAGTGGTGTCATCCAGGATCTAGGGAATGGAGAGGAACCCTCACGACTCTGACCAGTGACCCAACCTGCTGTGGTTTAACTGGCATCCCAGATGCAAGACAAAGTTTTCCCCACTCCTCCATCTCCTCTCCTCAAACAGATGGAAGGGGTCTTTTGACGTTGTGAGCTATGCAGCCTGAGATTAGGGGAGGGATGATGCCAGTATTCCCTTAGCTGTCCCAGCTTGTGTCTCATTAGGTCACAACTCCCCCTCCTCCCCCTGCACAGTCCCCTCCTTCCCTAGTAACTGGCTATGGGTCCGGAACAACAGTAGGACTCAGCTAGTAGTTGCAGTTCTTGCGGCCTAGACTGCTCTTCAAGTTTATTTTGATCCCCAGTGTACTTTAATTTATAGTGGTGAGGTTTGTGGGAACTCAAGTGCTTACTTCTGGGATCAACAATTCCCCCCTTACTGTGGCTTGTTTAAATGCTCCCTCTGTGGGCTGAGTTTTGGTCTAGTTTTCCTTTCTGCTATAACAGGACAATACTAAACTTGATGCCTCAAGATTGCTGCACTCTCTGGATTAGTCCGTTTTCACACTGCTGATAAAGACATACTTGAGACTGGGAAGAAAAAGTGGTTTTAATGGACTCACAATTTCACGTGGCTGGGGAGTCCTCACAATCATGTCAGAAGGCAATGAGAAGTCAGTCACATTACATGGATGGCAGCAGGCAAAAAGAGAGAGCTTGTGCAGGAGAACTCCTCTTTTTAAAACCATCAGATCTCCTGAGACTTATTCACTATTACGAGAACAGCACAGGAAAGACCTGCCCCCATGATTCAGTTATCTCCCACTGGGCCCCTCCCACAACACTTGGAAATTATGGAAGCTACAAGATGAGATTAAGGTGGGGACAGCATCAAACCATATCATTCTGCCCCTGGTCCCTCCCAAATCTCATGTCATCACATTTCAAAATGAATCATGTCATCCCAACAGTCACCCAATGTCTTAACTCTTTTCAGCATTAACTCAAAAGTCCACAGTCCAAAGTCTCATCCAAGACAAGGCAAGTGCCTTCTGCTTATGAGCCTGTAAAATCAAAAGCAAGTTAGTTACTTCCTAGATACAATGGGGGTACAGGCATTGGGTAAATACAGCTGTTGCAAATGAGAGAAACTGGCCAAAGCTAAGGGCTACAGACCCCATGTAAGTACAAAATCCAGCAGGCAGTCAAATTTTAAAGCTCCAACATGGTCTCCTTTGATTCCATATCTCACATCCAGGTCATGCTGATGTAAGAGGTAGGGTCCCATGGTCTTGGTCAGATATGCCCCTGTGGTTTTTCAGAGTACAGCCCTCCTGCCAGCTGCTCTCACAGGCTGGTGTTGATTGTCTGTGGTTTTTCTAGGCACACAGTGCAAGTTGTTGGTGTATCTACCATTCTAGGATCTGGCCTCTTCTCACAGCTTCACTAGGCAGTGCCCCAGTAGGGACTCTGTGTGGGGACTCCAACCCCACATTTCCCTTTCACACTGCCCAAGCAGAAGTTTCTCATGAGGGCCCTGCCCCTGCAGCAAACTTCTGCCATGACATCCAGGTGTTTCCATACATCCTCTGAAATCTAGGCAGAGGTTTCCAAGCCTCAATTCTTGACTTTGGTGCACTGGCTGGCTCAACACCATGTGGAAGCTGCAAAGGCCTGGGGCTTCCACTCTCTAAAGCAATAGCCCAAGCTGTACTTTGGTCCTTTTTACCCATGCTTGGAGTGACTGGAATGCAGCATACCAAGTCCCTAGTCTGCACAAAGCAGAGAAACCCTGGGCCTGGACCATTGAACCTTATTTTCCTCTTGGGTCTCTGGGCCTGTGATGGTAGGGGCTGCCATGAATATCTCTGACATGCTGGGGAGACATTTTCTTCATTGCCTTGGGGATTAACATTCAGTTGCTCCTTACACACACAGATTTCTGCTGCTGACTTGAATTTCTCTTCAGAAAATGGGATTGTCTCTTCTAACGCATTGTCAGGCTGCAAATTTTCCAAACTTTTATGCTCTGCTTTCCTTATAAATTGAATGTCTTTAACAGCACCCAAGTCACCTCTCGAATTCTCTGTTGCTTAGAAATTGCTTTTGCCAGACACCTTAAATCATCTCTCTCAAGTTCAAAATTCCACAAATTTCTAGGGCAGGGGCAAAATGCCACCAGTCTCTTTGATGAAACATAACAAGGGTCACCTTTACTCCAGTTCCCAACAAGTTCCTCATCTCCATTTGAGACTACCTCAGCCTGGATTTCATTGCTCGTATCATCAGAAATTTGGTCAAAGCCATTCAACAAGTTCCAAACTTTCCCACATTTTCCTGT
The DNA here is from genome assembly GCF_000951045.1 of Mandrillus leucophaeus. Lineage (NCBI taxonomy): Eukaryota > Metazoa > Chordata > Mammalia > Primates > Cercopithecidae > Mandrillus > Mandrillus leucophaeus. The sequence goes on along the minus strand of NW_012101587.1, from coordinate 8,470,763 downwards.
CTTCTTCTGAGCTCTCCAAACTGTTCCAACCTCTACCTGTTATCCAGTTCTGAAGTTACTTCCATATTTTTGGATATCTTTTCACCAACACCTCACTCTACTGTTACCAATTTACTGTGTTAGTCCATTTTCACACTATTGATCAAGACATAGCTGAAAATGGGAAGAAAAAAAGGATTTTAATGGACTCACAGTTACATGTGGTTGAGGAGGCCTCACAATCATGGTGGAGGGCAGGAAGAAGCAAGTTGTGTCTTACACAGATGGCAGCAGGCAAAGAGAGCTTGTGCAGGGAAACTCCTCTTTACAGAAACCATCAGATGTTGTGAGACTTACTTACTATCACTAGAACAGCATGGGAAATACCCAGCCTCATGATTCAATTATCTCCCATACAAAACTAGCTAGATATGATGGAGCATGCCAGTAATCCTAGCTACTTGGGAGGCTGAGGCAGGAGAATCTCTTGAACCTGGGAGGCAGAGGTCACAATGAGCCAAGATTTCACCACTACACTCCAGCCTGGGCAACAGAGCAAGACTCTGTCTCAAAAAGAGACACATGGGAATTTAAGAATAGAGTAATTAAAAGTAGAAAATCACACTGTAAAAGTTGAATGAGATTTATTTACTATTCGGTACCAACAGATGAAATAGTCACGCAATTAGTCATCTTTATTAATAGAAAATTCAGTAAAAGGCTAAATTATAATTTACAGATGAATACCTTTTGCCATATTTATATTTACTCTGTCAACAAATAGGTGCTATAAAATGCAGTGTGTAACCAAAACAAGCAGTCTCTGCCCTCATAGACTGTACCATCCAGTCACTACCAAACAAATTATGTTGTAATTATCACAATTCCCACAAAGAAATTGTTCACAATTCTACAGTATTTCATAAAATGGTGCTTTGCTCTGGTACAGAGAACAAGTAAAGCTTCCCTTAGTAAGTTGTACTGGAGTTGAGATCTGAATGATGCACAAATAAGCCAAGAAGAATGAAAAGATTATTTTGTAGAATATGAGTATATATAATGTAGACTACCAGGAATTGCCTTAGACAGAACTTATGGAACATGAAAATAAATGCACAGAGGGATGAAAACAAAAGTATGACAACAACACAGCACAAAAAAATAAAGCCTAGTGACGTTTCCCTTCTGAGTATTTGTTAACATTTTTTGGTCACATTATGAACATAATTAAGTTCCACAAACACTGTCTTTATTCCATATAAGGGGAAGGCTGGAGAGAGCCACTAACTGATCCCTTCCAACCCAATGGAAGAAAATGGGTTTTCTAAAATGTTAGAAAGTGGTCAGGAGATCTACATTTTTTTTCTAGCTTGGGCAAACAGTCCATCAACTATTTATTAAGAAATGTTGAGGCCGGGCGTGGTGGTTCACGCCTGTAATCCCAGCACTTTGGGATGCCGAGGCATGCAGATCACAAAGTCAGGAGATGAAGATCATCCTGGCTAACACGGTGAAACCCTGCCTCTACTAAAAAATCCAAAAAAATTAGCCAGGCGTGGTGGCGGGTGCCTGTAGTCCCAGCTAGTCCAGAGGCTGAGGCAGGAGAATGGCTGAACCCAGGGGGCGGAGCTTGCAGTGAGCCAAGATGGCGCCACTGCACTCCAGCTTGGGCTGCAGAGCGAGACTCTGTTTCGAAAAAAACAAAAAAGAAATGTTGACAGGCAGAAGGTTTGATGTGAAAAACAAATACTAAATTCATTTGTAAACTCACTGAGTTGGAATTTCCTGAAAATATCTGAGTGCAGATGTCCAATGATCAACTAGAAATATCGTAGCATATAGGAACATACGTAGACATGGGCTTCTTCAATGCAAATGTGGTTTGGTAACTGGATATTTTAATGACTCATGATATTTATTAGAATGATATCAAATGGAAGGAATGTGTGGAGTGAAGAAAGAAAAATAACAGGAAGATAATTAATGAAACATTGCAAATTTACCCTGAATTGATAAAAATAAGTTATATATCATAGTTTAAATTGCTTTTCCTTTCTTGATGAAGAGAAAGAACTGTAGTACTATTTTTCTTCACTGTGCTTTTGTATTTCTATATTATTGAGTTTTTATTTTATATAAACAATAAGACACAGCAGGCATAGAATTGCTAAATATAATTATACTTTTGTTTGCAAAAGAATGAGTGGCTTTTATAATGACAGAAATGCAATATTTGTTACAAATATTGAGATACCTTACCTCTTTAAAAAACAGAAATGTTATATTACAAGAAGAATAAAACTAGTTTAATGTCTGAAATATTTCCCATCAACTATACCACAGCACACATAACATTTGAAGTACCTTTTTCTCTTTTGTACTGTGGAATCACTGGTAAATTGCATGCTCTGAGGCCATTTATATCCTGCCGGAAAGCTTTCAATGATAGTCTGCAACTTCTGAAGCCCGTAACTAAAGTAACTTTTCCTTTGACCAGCAAATGACCCTTAGCATCAAACCGTGCTCCCAAAAAGAAGATAGAGCCAGAAAATTCTTTTGATTGCTCTGCAGCAGCCATATTAAAAGCAAAAGACAACAACAACAACAACAACAAAGTTTTAATTTTTTTTTTAATGCCTTCCAACTAAACAGGATTTTTGCAGCTACGTTTTGGTAACAAAGGGAATATATCTTACCTTTTATCTTATTTTCTTTTAATTAATTATAAAGTTAATCAGAAATAGAGATAGAAATATCTCTGAGATAAATCACTAATAGTTTTAAATGTTTTAGTTTGAATTGGCACTTTATAGTTGTATATATTTATGGGTTATAATGTGATGTTATGATAAGTGGGCTAATTAAATCAAACTACCATATTCATTGTCTCAAGCATTTTTTGTGGTGAGAATCATTTTGCTCAATTTTACCATTAGCATGAGAAAGATCAAGTATTTTTCACTGGATTTTTTTCATAAAAGCCGTGGCACAGAATAAATGCAATGTTTCTTGATGAAAAACAAACAAATTACATCAATTAGAAAGCTATCCGCTCCATGCAACAGAACACCTTTCTCAAACTGTTGTATTGCATAAGGAAAGCAGATGATCTCATACGGAACCATGTCCAGGGGGACATAAGAGACCAAGTGTATTGCTACACAGTGCCCTTTTCTCGTGAAAAGTGCCCTTTTCTCCTGCATTTTTCTCCTGCTCTCTGCCTTGCATATTGTATGTCCTGGTCCTCATTCAGATATGATATGGCTGCATATTTCCAGTTAATTCCTAAGTCTAAACTACAGAAAATTTAGTAGGCATGGTGAGGTTTTTAGGAAAAATTAAAAGTTTGGTGTCCTGATGTTGGAGAAGGCAAAAGCAGTTGTTTTTTTCTTTCTTTCTTTCTTTCTTTTTTTTTTTAACAGAATCCCACCAGGTAGACACACTCTTGTCTTCTTGGACAGAATTGAGGCCCAAGGGCATGCATATGCCACCTCCTGGCAAAAGGATAGAATTTCTTTGACTGCCTGCAATCATAATCTATCTCTGGGCTCCCAAAACCCGTTTTATATCTAGAGTCAAACTGGTTTGTGACGTGCATACCTGAATCCCTTTATTTTTCTTTTAAGAAAAGAGAGGGAAAACGTAAGTTGGGCAGGCCTCTGACTTTTCACAAATGTTTTACTTAAGAAATTAAATACTTTAAAAAATATTTGTAATAAAAGCATTTAAAAATATAATATCTGCTCTCTGGCTGGGCGCAGTGGCTGACGCTTTTAATCCCAGCACTTTGGACGACCGAAGTGGGCAGATGACTTTTGGTCAGAAGTTTGACACCAGCCTGGTCAACATGGTGAAGCACCATCTCTACTGAAAATACAAAAATTAGTCTGGTGTGGTGGTGCATGCCTGTAACTCCAGCTACTCGGTAGGCTGAGGCATGAGAATCGCTTGAACCTGGGAGGTAGAGGTTGCAGTGAGCTGTGATTGCACCACTGCATTCCAGCCTGGGTGACAGAGCCAGACTAATATATTATATACATTATATATAATGATTGAATATGTTATATGTTATATATATGTGTATATATATATACAATGTTGCTCTAAACTCAATAACTAAGATAACAATCAATACTATTAAACTGCTGCTAAAATAAATTTAAAGCAATGCTAGAGTGATAAAACTATAGTTTAGGAAGATTCTAAGCACCAAGAAAATAAAGCATGATGAGATAAATTCTCTATACTGACATAGTATTTCAAAAACTTATTTTGAAAGCTCAAAATATTTAATTAATATTCAATTTAAAAGCACACTCCATACCGCCTGTTTCCATTACAATACTTTATTTTTCAGCACAGTATTTATAAACACCATACATTTTTGTCAGTTTATATTTAATGTTAGTTTTCACTCCCAAACTTAAAATCTAAGCTTTATTTTTTCTGCTTTATTTATTGTTGTATACTAACAGAGAGTAGGCACTCAATAAACACTATTAATTGAGAATTGAATTTGTTCTGCACAATTGAGATTACAGTATGACAATTTATCTGGAAAGCACTTTTAGCTTTCCAGTTAAAAATCTTACACACATTCACATATGTGTGTGATCATGTTTGAGTTTGAATACACACACATTATGAATATTTTACATTGGCGAAAATAGTTCATATGGTATATATATAAAATATTGCATAACATTCATTTTTTCAACTATTACTGTTTCATCATATGATTTCATGGTAAAAAGTTGTCACCAAATTTAAAATTGAATATAAGGATTAAACAGCAGATTAAAAACTGATTGAGAGATTAATGAAGTAGAAGACAGAGCCAAACAATTTTCTTAAAGTAATTCGCATAGAAAAAAAGGTATTTGCAAGAATAACAACAACCAAAAACTCTTACAACACATAGAGGATGAAATGAGAACTAAAAGCATACAAATAATCAGAAGTCAAGGGGGACCTAATAAAGCAGTTAAGGTTGACAGTAACTCAATTGATAAAGGCTAACATTTTCTTGAGCCAAAGAAATTAGGGATTTACTAAACAAGAATGAATTATATCAAGTAGGTTCAGATAAGGAAGCTCATTACATTGTGTCTCTGCCACCCCCACCCCCCGCCAATAATTCCATTTTAGAAAGGATTTTTTAAAATCGTTCCATGACCATATAGATAGCAAGCGTCAGCTTGCCCCAAGCCAGTGGTTATAGTGAAGTCTGTTGAGTCTGGTTTATTGCCACATCTGGTTATTACGCTTCCCTAAATTTAGCTCACTAAGTACACAGCCAATCACACAGTTGATTTTTCCTTTTTTTTCTTATTCCTTCTTTCTAGAGGCCCCAGCATGGAGACTGTTTTCTCGTTTGTTTGCATTAATTTAGTGAGAAATCTAGAAAACACAAATTAATGATAATAATGATGTGTGTTCTCTCTGTGTTTTTCAACAGTTTCTTCCTGGGTGCTGTATGTTGTGTAAATGAAATCTTAGAGATATTTGCTACTTTTCCTTTGGCCTTCCTGTCTATTTAGTTTTCTTCTTAGATGAAGTAAAGATTCATAACCAACTGGGTTCTTCAGAAACCTTTCTGTCACTCTCTTCAGACAGTGCATGTTGCCTGAGATATGGAGAGACATTTATCCACACTCAGAATTCTCTCTCAAATGAATCCAAACTTCACTACAATATATTTGACAGATGATATGTGCCTTGGGATCTATATTCTATTTTAATTAAGTGTGAATTTTATAAATGACTTAATTATTGTCTTTCTGTAGTATGATATTTTTAACTATAACTTGTGCAGGTTTTACAAGAAGTGAATGATACTAATTTAGATCGATGCAATTGATGGTCTACTAAAAGAGCAAATCTTTTAAAAAATCTGATTTATGTGCCAGTATTAATGAGAAAGGTAAGCATTTTAGCACAATGCTTGCTCATTTTCTCTTTCATGCTTCCCCTATAGCACATCCATGTATGTTTTCGTGTAACCATCTGTTTTAGAACCCATTTGAGTCCACATGACACCTATTACTTAGATTTATAAGACAGGTAATATTTAGCCAAATTAGCAATCAGAATGCCTGAATGTTTTAACATCATTTATAATTAACTGCTGGGTGTAATAACAAATAGGAACAGCAGCTGCAACAAAACTCCGATTAGGCAGTCAGAATGGGGAATAACTCAAATTAATGAAAGGCCCCAAACTCATCTTCAAGCCATGGAATAGCAGCTCAGTAATTACTCAACTAGACCACTGCACACTAACATGCTGAAGTTCAGCAGAGGGAGAGAATACTTCAGAAAATGACACTTCTTCCTGAGTTAATCTCAATAACTCTTGAAATGTAGGATGAGATTTAAACTGAAATTGTATTTATGTCTAGACTAAGTCTCAAATTCATAATACTATGGAAACAAAGAAGTAAGCAAAAGATGCCAGGACCTACTTGAGGGTGGAGGGTGAGAGGAAGATGAGGATTGAAAAACTACCTATTGTTTTACTGTGCTGATTACCTGGGCGATAAAATAATCTGCACATCAAACTGCCGTGACGTGCAGTTTACCAATATAAGCAACATGCAGAGGTATCCTGGACCTAAAATAAAATAATTTACCCATTATTACAAACCTACATAGGTACCCCTGAACCTAAAATAAAAGTGAAAAAACAAAATCCACAGTACAAACTCTATTCAATTAGGGTAGTTCTGAAATATTTCCAATTCCCTCCTCTTTTTTTTTTCAATTAAATTATCATTCAATGATATTTTTAGATCACTGAATGATGATAAAAATCCTGTTCCTAAAAAATCAAAACAAAACAAAAAGTTACGTTGTACTTGGCATACAGCACATGTACAACTATCTAACTGAAATACTTTCTCAGATGAGGAAACTGAAGCCCAGAAATAAATACATTGCCTTTTGAGGTTATTCAGAAGTTAGTAGCAGAGCTGGAAATACGTTTATGCTTTTCAATGTACTTCATCTGGCTTTACAATAATGATTTCTTTTCATTTTTTGGAAAAACTAAATTTATGGCACTCAAATTCAAATCTATAGTATAAAAACCTTTTTTCAATATTACAAATAGTAAAAATCACTAGTAATAGCAGCAGTAATATTAATAGTAGGCATTACGTTTTGTTTTGTTTTTACCTTTTTACAAGACATTTTAATAAGCATTTAATGCATCATTTAATCCTGATGACAACCTTTCGGGTGTATAATCTATCTCATTTTCACACACAAAGTGACACAGTATTGAAGTTATTAAAAATGAATTTATATTCACTGTCTAAGACTGGAAGGATTCAGATCAACATCATTTGGAGGAATAGTCCATTTTTTTCTTCATATTCCCTTGGAATTAGTAGTTTAGAGGTGCTATGAGGAAAAATTCAGTAGTTCAAAAGTTGTGACAACCATGATAGTGTCATCATGTGTTTTTAATGCTCAACCTGTTTTCCCTTTCCCTTCTCATTGACTGAGAGGAATCCTTCTCTGATACTCCATGGGCTTGACAAAATTGTCAATGACAGTAATGGTTGTTACAGTTACAACTCTTTTGAATACAAATGACAAAGACCTATCTAAAACTACTAAGTAGAAGGATCATTTATTGATTTAGGTTAATATATTTTTAGGGGAAGGAAGGTTTGACTCATAGATACATTGTGTCTCAAAATATCTAAAAGGAAACGTCATTTCTTCTTCTTTTTCATTTGTCTCTTTACCTCTCCGTGTGTGTTCATTTTATTTTGAGTTTGTATTGGTGGTGAGATGGTTGAAAAGGAAGTAATTTATAACATAATCCCAAGACTTTTCTAGTGGGGGAGTACACTTGCCTTCTTTTCAGAAGTTGCGTAATATCTGAGTCATGGTTTCACCTTCTCTGTCCTAAACTGTTAGAGGGGTCAAAAATATAGAAATAATTTACAACAATTAGGGTTGATGCCTGGAGCATCAGTTTGGTGCATCACATTCGGTACATGCTGCCTGAAAGTGTGAGTGAAGTGATGTTGCAAACTAAGTGAAGGAAGGGGCCTTACTTTTGCTAAAAAAAAAATCTTGTATGTATGTTGGAGTTATGAAAACAACAACAGGGTAGCTTATGCCTGTCATGTGCTTATTATGTTCTAGACACTGATATGAACACATTACATAAGTAAATTTGTGTAGTACAACTCTGTAAGAGATTTTTTCTTTTTAATTTTTTTTCTCCTCTTTCACACTTTGAGACATTGAGACATGGGAGATGTAAGTAACTTTCTCAAGATGGCATATCTAAGATAAGATATCGTGCGGCTCCAAAATCAGATGTCTATTTGAAGACTTTATGCTTAACCATAATCGTATAGTGCCTTTCTACACTGGAAAAATACACAATCCTAGTAAATGAAAGATGCAACTAACTAATTTACTAAACAACTAAATAACTAAATATGTAAATACAAAAAGGTAACAAGAAATAAGTAACACATAAAATATTCTAAAAGTATAAGTAACCATCAAATGGAAATGTATGTCAAATTTGAAATGAAAACGTTACCCAAAACATAAATATCAGAAATAAAGACAGTAACATCAATACAGATCTTACTAACACTAAACATAAGACAGAAATTTTGCCATTTTATATCAGTAGTGAAGAAGGAGAGTTTCTGATGATTCCTTCTTCTAGACATATTATAGAAGATGTTCTAACAAGTATGGTAAGAAACAAATAACCATATGAAATGTCAAAAAACACAAATTATCATTTGTATCAGATAACATAATTTTGTAAAATATATATGTATTATTAGAATTGATAGCTTTATTTACAATACCTCTAAATGCAACTCAATATATAAACTTAGCAATAAATAAAAATAAATAAAATAGGAAAATAAATTAACATATAAAACACTATGTACATATATTACAATAATTTCTGACGTTAGAGAAATAAAATAATATTTATATTATGTGTGGGCATCCTCCTCAATCACACACCATATCTGTTTTTAGGGAAGGAATGTAACAAGTTGGTCATAAAACGCACATAGACATATAAGAGTTGAAGAGTATGAAAGAGTATAAAACTAAAACAATCTTAAAAAAGGGAAATGACATAGAATTTTTTTCTCTTAAACAGTAAGAGAAAACTATAGAATATTGTATAGTGTGATATTGACACAGTAAATAATATCTCAATGATACAGAATAGTGTATGAAAATGTATCTTATAGTGAAGTGGCACAATAGGACAGTGGGGCATATGTAGTCTTTTTCACAAATAATGTTCACTAGAAATCAAAGATAGGAAAACAAAAGCACTCACAAATATGTGAAAACTAAACAATACACCCTAGAACAACCACTGAGTCAAGAAAGGTATCAGAAGGGTAATTAGAAAATTTATTAAGACAAATGAAAACATAAGCACAATATACCAAAATATGCTGGATGCAGAAAAAGCACTACTAAAAGGGAAGTTTATAGCCATAAATTTCTGTATCAAAAAAAGATTTCACATAACCTAACAGCTCAAAGGACTGGAAGAAGAACAATCAAAGTCCATTGTTGACAGAATGGAGGAAATACTAAAGATTATTGCAGAAATAAATTAAATAGAGGACAGAAAACCAGCCAAAAATTAATAAAAGTGAGTTGGTTTCTAAGAAAAACAAAATGACAAAACAAACCCTTATCTAGATTTAAAAAGAGAGAGGATTCAAATAGAATCAGAAATGAAAAGGAAGATCTTACAGCTCAAACTACAGAAATGAAAAAAAGATAACAAGAGACTATTATGAAAATCATATGCCAACAAGTTGGATAACCTAGAAACATACAACCAAACAGTACAGAATAACAAACATAAAGCTTGGATAGACTTTTAATTAGTAGGGAGATATGAATGAGTAATCAAAAACCTCCTGGCAAAGAAAAGCCTAAATCCAGTGAACTTCACTAAAACCGGTCAGCATTTAAAATAGAATTAATACCTATCCTTCTTAAAACCTTAAAAATAACTCAAGAGGGAGCACTTCTATACTTATTTTATGAATCTCATATTGCAGTGATACTAAAGCCAGAAAAAAGACACTAAAAGAAAATAAAACATGCCTGACAAATACAAAAACCTTAAACAAAATCTAGCTAAATAAATTCAACAGCTCATTAAAGAAATACATGCTATGACAAAATATGGTTTATCCCTGTGATGCAAGGATGGTTCACCATATGCAAATCTATGGATGTGATATACCACCTTAACAGAATAAATACAAATCTATGGATGTGATATGCCACCTTAACAGAATAAATACAAATCACATCATCATCTCAACTGATGCAGAAAAAAAGCATTTGAAAAAATTTAACTATCTTTCAGGATAAATCCTCTCAATAAACTAGGAATAGAGGGCATTTTCTTAAAATAATATACAGCGTACATGAAAAGCCGAAAGCCAACATCCTCAATGGTGAAAAACTGAAGGCTTAACATATAAGATCAAGATAAAGAAAATATGCCCACTCTTGGAACTTTGTATTAGTCTGTTCTCACACTGCTATACAGAAATGTTTAAGACTAGGTAATTTATAGAGAAAAGGGATTAATTGATTCGTGATTCTGCAGGCTGTATAGGAAGTATGGCACTGGCATCCGCTCAGCTTCTGGCAAGACCTCAGGAAACTTACAATCGTGGTGTAAGACAAAGGGGGAGCAGCACTTTACATGACTGGAGCAGGATGAGTGGAGGTTGGTGCTACACACTTCTAAAAGACTGGATCTAATGATAACTCACTCACTACTTTCAAAAGAATACCACCAAGGGAGAAATCTGCCCCCATGATCCAGTAACCTCCAACCAGGCCCCACCCCCAACATTAGGGATTACAATTAAGCATGAGACTTGGGTGGGGACACAGATCCAAATCATATCAAACCTTTATTCAACATAGTACTGGAAATCCTAACCAGAACAATTAGACAATTAAAAAAATAAAAGCCATCCAAATAGGAAATAAGAAAGTAAAATAATCTGTTTGCATCCAACGTGACTTTATGCATAGAAAACCCTAAGGACTGTACAAAATAAGTGTGAGAACTAAGAAATACATTCAATAAAGTTTTAGGATACAAAATCAACATAAAAAATTAGTTGCACTTTTATGCATTTACAATGAATAATCAAAAAATAAATTTTAAATATCTAATTTACAATAGCATCAAAAATAATAAAACTTATGATTAAATTTAGTCAAAAGGTAAAAGACTTGTATAGTAAAACAAAAGAAGACTGATGAAAGAATTTAAAGAAGACACAAATTGTGGAAAGACATCATGTGTTGGTAGATTGGATGACTTAATGTTGTTAAAATGTTCATAAAATCCAAAGTGATCTACAGATTCAATGCAATCCTTATCGAAATCCCAGACATTTTTACAGAAATAGAAAAAAAGTTCTAAAATTCTCATGGAATTATAAATGATCTCAAATATCCAAATCAATCCTCAGAAGAACAAACCTGAAGTCATCACACTTTCTGACTTATAAATACATTATAAAACTACAGTAATTACAGCTTTACAGAACTGGCATGAAGCAAACATATGGAGCAATGGAATAGAATAGAAATTCCTGAAATAACCCAATGCATGTGTGGTCAGCTGATCTTTAATAAGGATGTAAACAACATGAAATAGGAAAAGTATAATTTCTTCAACAAATAGTCTGAGGAAAACTGGACATCCACTTTCAAAAGAATGAAAGTGGACACTCGTCTTACACCATACACAAAAATCAACTGAAAATGGAATAGAGGTTTATACATAAGACCTGAGACTGTAAAACTCTCCTTTTCTCATGGGAGCAAAATCACCATAAAAATTGTTTGGGCAATGATTTATGGATATAATACCAAAAGTGCAAGGAACAAAAGCAAAATTAGAAAAGTAGAAATAAATCATAGTAAAAAGTGTCTTCACCACAAAGGAAACAATCAACGAAATGAAAAGTCAATCTACAGAATGTGAAAAAATATCTGTAAACCACATGTCCAAAAATGGATTAATATCCCACTAAAGCTAATATCTAAAATATATGATACTCCTGGAACTAAATAGTAAAAAAACCAAAAACCCAAATAACTCAAATGGTCAACAGGCATATGAAAGATGTCAGCATTACTCATTATTAGGGAAATGCATATTGAGACCTCAGTGTCAGGATGGTGATTATCAGACACAACAAAACAAAATAAGACAAATATTGACAAGGGTGTGGAAAAGTAATCTTTGTGCCGTGTTAATGGGAGTATAAAGGAAACCCAGTTCAATTGGTTATACATTTGGGTAAATAAATAAATCTGTCTCACACTTCACACCTTAGAAACTCATTGTAGTGGAACATAAATCTAAATGTGAAAGGTAAAACAATAAATATTTCCCAAAGTAATTAGGAAAATATCTTCTTGCCCTCCTCAGGAAACTCAAAATAGAACTTCTATATTATCTGGCAATTCCACTTCTGGATTTTTACCCAAAATAACTGAAATCAGGATCTCAAAGAGATATCTACACTCTCATATCCATTATAGAACTATTCTCAATATCCAAGATATGGAAACATATTAAGTGTCTCTTGAAAGATGAAATGGATAAGGAAATTGTGATATACACAGTACATGCGCTGGAATATTATTCAGTCTTAAGAAGAAATAAACTTGCAATATGCAACAACATGAATAGAACTTGAGAACATCATGCTACGTGAAATAAGCCAGTCACAGAAGGACAAATTCTTCTCATATGAGGTGTCTAATATAAACTCATAGAAACAAAAAGTAGCATAGTAGTTGCCAGGGTCTGGAGAGTAAGAGAGATTCAATGGGTATAAAGTTTCTAGAAATCTGCTGTATAACATTGTACTTATCGTTCACAAAGTATTATGCACTTAAACATAGTTAAAGGAGTAGATATCCAGTAAAATATTCTTACCACAATATAATAAAATAAGAAGGAAACTAATTAATTAACTGAAGAAATAAATATCTGATTCTCTGATATCATATCCAAGACTCACTTGAAAATAATGTAGTTGATTCCATGAGGGTAAGGGCATTAGAAAAAATAATGTGGTTGGGAATTGAAATTTCAATGAGGCTTCATTCTAAATGTGATTGGCCCTAAACTGACAGTTGCTGAAGTTTGGAAATAATATGTGGGGTTCAGTGTATATTTTCTTCACTTTTGCGAGTATTTAAAGGTTTTCATGGTGAAGGGTTAAGAACAAAACAAAAACTTATCCTTAAAAAACAAACACACACACA
>NW_012101587.1:8453198-8456232 GCF_000951045.1 Mandrillus leucophaeus | reverse complement strand
AGACAGACGTATAAGCAGGGTGCTCTGTAAGTTCTGAGGTGAACTTAGATCAATGTTGAGGTAACGGCTGACCAGAATTATAGCAAGATGATAGCAGGATATTCCAGGTTTAAGGGGCAGAGTAAGTCATATCATAGAAGAAAAAATTAACAAAGACAGTACAAATGCACTTGCCCTGAGAATATTGGACATGCGATCTGGAGAAATAATTTAGAAATATTACTAAATTAAATATTTCATATCTAACTTTTAGTTATTTTTATGTTGAAATAAAACCTTAATCATTATGTATGAATGTTTTAAAATTTAAGTTTTTCTTGTTATGTTTGTAACATGTATATTCTTTCACTTTTGAAAATATGAAATAAATAGTCTATTCAGCAGGCCACATTTAATGTTTAAAATAGCGTAGCTTAAAAATAGAAAGAAGATGTCACTATCACCTCACAGATATTTGTTCTCATCTTTTGTTTAAAAGGACAACGTAGTTCTCAATTTTCATATCACGTTTAGTAACTTACAAACTTTTTTTAATGAAGCATAGAATGAGCAGGGAATTCTCTGGGGAATGTATCGGTGTTTAAATGAGCTTAATTGATTGAACGAAGCAGTATTTACTCTGGGCTGGGATCTGAGGGTGAGAATACCAGAATGAGGAAGGACCAGAAGAAAGCCATTTGAGAAAGAGAAGCAACTGTCCAAGCCTGAGGCCTAAGATGTGACAACCATCTTGATTCAGGGAGCAGGGGAGGGTGAGGGTGGTGGGAGTATCCAGGGAGGGAGGGGAACAGTTGCACAAACCGAGATGGGCTGCACACCCCTGGCCTTGGCTTCCGTTGAGTTCTCCAGTGCTGCTATTGTAATTCTTTCCTCAAATATTGCAGAGTGTTATGTGTTTTCTTAATTAGAATGTAAGTCTCTACACGGAAGAAAATGTGGCTTGTTATTTCCATCTCGAGTTCTGAATGAAGGATGTCTGGAAAACAGACAAGCTCAATGTTGAATTGCTGAGTGTGTATTTTAAGGAATGTGTTCTTTTAAAAAATTATGTAGTGAGTACTCTTATTCTGAAAATAATATTTGTTCACCTTGAGTTTTTTAATGTAAAATAAAAACATTAATAAACTGTAACTATCCAAAAATAAACAATTCAAAATCAATAACTAATAATACTTGATAAATTCACATGAAAATGATACCATAAATAACAAGCAATTAAAATTTTTATGAATACGATATTATATTCTTACTTTTTACTTAATAAATGTAATTATTATTATTTAATATGAATTTATTTGACTATCAATGATATATTTTGCCATTCACCATCTCTTTTTTACTTAGAAAATCCTCACTATTGTAGAATTCATAAAAATATCATTTTTTTCCTATTTGAATATGTCGGTGGTATAAACATTTACATGTTTGAAGAATTTGGGTAACTTCTCATGGAGACGACAGATCTGGGTAAACACTGGTAAAATACCAAGATTATCTTAGAACACTACCAATTTATTTTATGCCAGCAGTAGACGGGAAATTGATACGCAGACATGAGTATAATGTAAAAGATTTAGGATATGTAAGAACTTTACAGGAAACTATAACCCATTGCTTTTCTTTTTGATGGACCAGTTTTCTTAGTAGCAGCAATGGGTAGAATAGCACTGAAAGTATCTAGTAATCCCAAATGCTCATAACCCATTATCTCTAATAACAGCTGGAGGCCAGGTGCAGTGGCTCACGCCTATAATCCTAGTACTTTGGGAGGCCAAGGCGGGCAGGTCACCTGAGGTCAGGAGTTCAAGACCAGCCTGGCCAACATGGTGAAACCCCGTTTCTACTAAAAATACCAAAAATTAGCTGGGCGTGGTGACAGGCACCTGTAATCCCGGCTACTCAGGAGGTTGGGGCAGGAGAATCCCTTGAGCCCCGGAGGCGGAGGTTGCAGTGGGCCAAGATCATGCCATTGCACTCAGCCTGGGCAGCAAGAGTGGAACTCCATCTCAAAACAGTAAGTAAGTAAATAAATAAACAAAAAATTTGAACTGGAAAACCACAGAAACCTTAGTACACTCCTTTTTCTATTTGTATTCACTCCTTTGGATAGTTTCATTCAGTCTTCTTACCTTAATTGTGCATATATATGCCTTAGGTTTAGAATCATTCCTGCACTGCAGACTCAAGTATCCAACTGTCTCATCAACATCAGCACTTGGATATGTAATAAGCATCTCATATTGAACATGTCAAGTACTGTGGCCCTGATATTTTCCACACTGACTTCCAAATCTGCTCCTCAGATCATTTTTTCACTTCAGGAAATGACATCCCCATTTTTACAGTAGCCACACACACACACACACACACACACACACACACACTCACACACAGAACAGCCCTTGAGTTCTTCTTTCTCTACTACTCCTCCAATCATTCATCAATAAATTTTGCTGATTCTAACTCAAAATATTCCCAGAACCTGATTCTATGACAACTTATATACATCTGTTGCTTCCAACTTGTACAAAATCAGTGTTACCACTTGTGCCCAGATAATTTAAACAACCTCTTATCTTGTCACCCTAGTTCCACTTTTGACTTCAGCTGAGGCATTAGATTAATCTTAGGAAATAATAAGTCAGCTCAACACATTCCTCTGCTCAACTACTTTCTGACGGTGTTCCATCTCACTGAGAGCAAAAGCCAAGGCATTACCAAACCTTAAGAGTCCCTAGATAATCAACCTCCTCCTCACCTCCCTCGTTCACTTCTTCCTCCTGGGACTCCCTGCACTCCAGGTGCCTGGGTCTCCTCGCTGTTCCCGAGGCAGAGTGCCATGCCCTGCCTTGAGAGATATGGGCTACTCTTTTCTCTCTCGCCATGTTTCCCCTCCCTCTTTCAGATGTCTATTCACATATCACTTCCTCATCAAGACCTTCTTTAATCACATTATTTATAATGGTACTTCTCATGCTTTTTCTCTCATTATCTTACCTTCTAATAACATTTATTGATTTACCGTCTGTTATCT
>NW_012101587.1:8424800-8452788 GCF_000951045.1 Mandrillus leucophaeus | reverse complement strand
AATACTTCAAGTAAAATAACCATGAGAATATAACCGCATTCAGCAGGTGGATACACTTAGTTTACATCATCAAAAATCCTGTAGCTGCAACCCTCAGCCTAAATAAATGGTGGTTTATGTCATCCAGATTTTCCCCAACGGCTGAACCAGCTGTGATTCCTCACAGAGCCAGGCACCTGCAGCCTCCACTTTTGTTCTCCTCATAATTTGCCAGCATGTGTTCAGTGAGAATAATGCACAGTGTCAT
Organism: Mandrillus leucophaeus; assembly: GCF_000951045.1. Lineage (NCBI taxonomy): Eukaryota > Metazoa > Chordata > Mammalia > Primates > Cercopithecidae > Mandrillus > Mandrillus leucophaeus. The sequence continues at coordinate 8,452,541 of NW_012101587.1, read as the reverse complement.
ATGAGGCAGAGATGGCCTAAAAAATCTCATTAACCAACACTTGAATTCATAACTAGAGTGCCTGTGGCATAGCATACCACATCCTAAATTATGTGATTACACTTTCAATTTCACTTCAATTAAGTGGAGAGTATATTCAGTTTTGTTTTGTTTTTTAACAAAGAGAGTTATCTCCATTAGAAGAAGATGGGTTTTTGCAATAATATCAAGAAAATAATGTGATGGGTAAAATATTTTGATTTTCTAGGCCTTTTTTGAAAGTTTATTTATCTTTGTATTGGATGGCCTCGGCTTCCTAGTAAAGCATCAAGGAGACTCAATTTGAATGTTCAATGACCTTAGTGTGTTTTATTCTGGAAAACATTGACCTGAATAAGATTGAGATTTGTTTCAGGATGTGTACATGGTAGGACTGGAGGGTGTAATCCCAAATTATATTAAATATAATTATTGTATTCTAAGAAATTATAAGACAGAATATTGCATCATTGTCATTCTTAGAATATGATCCTTCTTGTACCTTGCTATGAGAATTGATATCACTATGAACATTTGGATACAAAAATTTAGATGAAATATGGTTGAAAATTGTTATGACAATTTCCCTACCAAAGCTACCAAATATGCATTATTTCATATGAAGAAGGAAAAGTGTTCATATTTCATATGAAGAGGGAAAAGTAGTGTTGTTGTGTCAAAGTGCTGAGCATTTTGTCAATAGTAGCGTACAGTGGTTTTATTGCACTTTTATTATAACATGCGTTCAGCATAAATTTCTAAGTTGTGGAAGACAATATCAAAAAATACTTAAAAGGCATGAACTACTGTATTATTGCTCTAAAGTATAAGGGATTTATTGTTATCACTATAATAAGCAATTGTATTTTTATTATAAATTAATTTATTTCTACTATAAGCTTGGTAGAAGGTTATAGTAGACCTTGGTTGACGGACTCACTGACTCTGTAATGTTATAATATGAACATTATTTGTGTAAGAATTTCTCAATCTTGTATTAAAGTTATTTTAGTATGCACTGTTTAATACTATTAAGAAAATTATAATGACCACAAACTCTGTTATTAATCTATTTATTAATAACTATTAATTAAATTTGGATATTTTATAATACATTTATTTTAAAATAGAAGATTAATCCATAGTCATTGACTTAACATTTTGTGTTTTCCAAATTTTTGATGTTTAATTTATGATTTTATTGAAATATTGAGTGCAAATCTTAAAAGTTGCCAATTTACTAAGTCTACTTGTATTCCATGGAAATAGCTTTTTTCTTTTCTTGAACACTAATGTAATAATAGAAATCTGGTAACATCTTGGTATCTGGAAGATCAGAAATTGTTTTAAATATTTCATAAGAACTAACAACATTTGTAACTGTATCATTGTATTTTATGCTTAGAAAAATCTTAATGATGCATTTCCTATATGCAATATACATGTATATCTATAGAATGCTTGAATTAATTTAGCATAATAACTAATATAAATGAGAAGGAAAAATAAACAGATAAGTTTAAGCATCTGCTAGCTTAAAATCCTCAAATTATAGGAATTTATTGCAATATAGCACATCTATCATACCTGCTATGGAGTTGTGGTTACTCCTTTTAACAAATTAAGAACCTGTGTTCTTGTTCTTTACAGCCATGTAAGCAGTTGATCTTTAAATTAAAAACTGGATTCTATATATCAGTCAGATTCTGAAAGTCTCCATTAATTTTATAATATCAAGTTTGCTTTCTGCATTAATACACCACAATGACAACCTCAAGTATATCAAATGGCATTATGCGGTAAATAGTATAGCATTACATAGACTTTATATAGAATGAAGCTTCTATTAGGAATGCTGTAAATTGTACCACAGTTTCCAGAACACACACAAAGAAAGATAATAATAGAACATTCAAACCAATGCAATAAAGGCACTGGAAGAGACACCCATACTGAAGCAGAGGGATAAAAACGAGATCACACATTTTGAAAAACAAACTAAAATTATGTGGAATGTACAGGGATTGCTTAAGTTATTCCTATTATCTCAGTGAATCTTTACACAGGCCAACTGAGCAGATTTTAAGTTACATGTAGGGCAATTGTAATATACTTGCTAAAATAAAAAGATCACCAACGATAATTTTTACTCACATACTTGCAAAAATAGAAACATTTTAAATTGTAATCCAAGAAGAGCAATTAAGGGCGATTATCAAAATAATGACATATGTTGTATATGGTTTTCAATACTCATGACACAAGTTTTTAACTATGGCAAAGTTATCGCAAAGGATAATTTTTTAAAAAAAGCAAAAACAAGACACAAAGCCACACAGAATATAAATCAGATTGTTGTTATTTTTAACATTCTCTGTCCCACATCATTGAAAACCTCTCAATATTTGAATTTCCAAAATGTAAGAAAAAATACACTGACATAACAAGGGTGTGAGAGATACATCAAATGAAAATAAAGGCACAAATATGTAATTAAGATCATATGCAATTTCCCTGAATTCAAAAACAGTTTTCTTTTTTACCCCCAATCTTAGGGCTTAATTTGTGAGGATTTCTGAATTCCATCGGAAGTGTCATCACAGTCAGCTTAGGAACTGGATATTTCCTACTGACTGCTTTTGATTATTATGCTTTCCTTATTCGTAGGCTGTTTTGTTAGTGGCATGCCTCCTTTCACACTCAGTTGCCTTGCCTTGGTGTGTTCTGTTCAGTATGTCGTCATCATTCTAGTTTTTAAGTCTCTTAATTTGAGGATAATTGAAAATTCATCTGCAGTTGCAGAAAACAACACAGGGAGATCCCCTGCACGCTTCACTCAGATTTCCCCAATTGTAATGTCTTGCAAAATACAGGACAATATCCCAACCAGGAAAATGGCGTCGATCGATTCGCCAGTCTTACTCAGATTTGACCAGTTTAACACGCACTCACTCATGGTATAGGCACAGGCACTTCTCTCCTCCCTCCTTGGCAACCACTGATATAATTTCCATCTCTCTAATTTTATCTGTTCAAGAAATTTAAATAAGTGGATTAACACATCAAATGACGTTATGTCGTATATATTATAACATTTGATTTTGAAGCTGGCTTTTGTTCACTTAGTAAGTCACTTAGGATCCATGAAATAGTTGTGTCTATCAGTCATATGATCTTTTTTTCTTCAGAGTAGTGTTGTGCGGTATGGATATTTCAGAGTTTGTTGAAGCATTCTTTATTTGAAGGATGTCTGGGTTGTTTCCAGGGTTTCAGTTATTGCTAATAAAGATTCTAAGATATTTGGGTACATGTTTTTGTGTAAAAGAAGTTCATTTCTCTGAGATAAATACACACAGGTTAAATTGCCTAATCATGTCAAGTGAATGTTTAATCTTGTAAGGAACTTCCAGACTCATTTCCAGAGTGACGGCACTTTACCGTCCCAGTAGCAACAAATGAGTTATCCAGTTTCTCGACAGCTCCAGCATTTGATAGACGGTTTTTTAATAATTTAGCTGTTCTAGAAGGTGTGATATCTCATTGTGTCTTATTTTGCATTCCCCTAAGGACAAACAATGTTGAATTTCACTTCATTTGTGTATTTGTCACCTGTACATTCTATTAAGCGAAATCTCTTCCTTTCTTTTGCTCCCTAATTGGATTTTTCCATGCTTGTGTTTTAACGGTTCTTTATATATTATAGATAATACACCTTTTTCCAATATGTGGTTTGCAAATATTTTCTCCTGGTCTCTAAATTCTCTTCATCCTTTTACCAGGGCAACATTTTTAATTCGATGAGTTTCAATTTATCTGGTTTTCCTTTCCAGTTCATGCTTTGGATGCCAGGTCTAATAGCACTTTGCCTAGTCCTAGAATTAAATAATTCCTTCTACTTTTTTAAGTTCTATAGTTTTAAGTTTTACATTCAAAGCTGCAACTCATTTTAAGGTGCTTTTGTTTCTAGCCTTCAGCCTTCAAGCTAAACTGGCTGATGCTGTGTAGAACAGGGAGGAGATATTTTGTTGATCCACTTCCAAATATACTGCAGATAATAAGTGGGTATTCCTGATTTAGTGCAGTACTTATGGAGCTAACTTGTTTTTATCAAAAATTGATATTTTTGCCACATAAAAATCATGGAGGTATCCCATTAGTAAAATTTTGAAGAAAGCAGCCAAACATGGATATACACACTGTGTGGTTCCAGTAATATAAACTTCAGAAAAGTTAAATCTAATCTATGGTGATGGAACAGTGGCTAACTTAAGTGTCATAGTGAAGAGAGGGAGAAGGGTGGAGATAACTAGCTGTTTTTCTTTTTGTACACCTGATTTGCCTGGTAATTAAACAGATGTGCTGCTTTCATCCAAACATTTTTAAAAACTGCACTTGGAATTCTCTGTATACATGTAATAATAAAATAATTAAAAATTGCCAAAAGACAAAGAAAACAAATATAAAAGTAAACTATGACTTTGTGTGTGAGTAAAATTTCTTTAATATTCTATAATTTATATTTTATATTAAATTTTTATTACCACCGAAAGAAGTAACTAGAACATCTACTGCAGGTGTAATGCCCTAGTTATGCCAACCTTTGCCCACAATCAAATAGTTGTGCTCCTCTTCTTAAAATTAAGGGCACTAGGAGGCTCTCAACTCCGTATCCTATGTGAGTGCTGTTCCTGATCATAACCAGGACAGATTCAAAGAGCGCTGGACAAAATTTTGATCCTAAGAAAACAAGTTGCTTTTTGCTTATCTGATTCAGACTCTGTGCTTTAGTTTTGTTTTTAAAATATCAGCCGTCCTTCCAATAAATTGGCCCTATAGTGTCATCAATTTTTTAGAAATTGACACTTGCCTAGTTTGTGTCTGAGTGATGAGTAATCTGGGTCCGAGTCCCCAGTTTAGGCATTTCCTAACATGGACCGTAAGTGAAAAATGCAAAATATAATGCTGTCCAAGTATTTAACCTTCCAGTTTATAATCTCACAATACACAACACGGGAGACCAAATAATCTCGCAACATCAGGTTATTTTGACTTTGTTCCTTGCTAGCATAGTTTTGGCAAATCCTTATAAGATTCCTTCTTTCTGCCAAAGAATTCCACCACTGAATCAAATAAATTCCTCTTTACAATATCATATATGATCCAGAAACATTCCGCTCTCTTAACCTCCTCCAAATATGTGAACATAATGCTTCTAGCATTGTATAAGATGGTCTCTCTCTCTCTCTTTCATTGTAACCTCATTGTGAAATTCTGATGTGTACTATTTGTGTTACGTTGATTTTTCCTGTTTCATATTGAGACACGTCTGGCTACTTGCTTGAATCAGGGTGGCTTTAGCTCCTGTGAGATCGTTAATTGAATGAACCATGTTCTGGCTCTCCATTTCATATGCCAAACACATTTCAAGAGAATCCTCAGGTGGATAAAATGATCTTTCGCATTCTCCTCTTACACATTCTGTGACATAGGCAACAATTCAGTATTTCTCTGTGCTCTCAACACCTTTTACAATTTTTTTGTAACAGTTTGATTTTTTTTTCCATTTTCTCTTGTCAGAGCTCTGACAAATTCTCTTGCAGAAACAGTGGTGTGAGAACTGTCCACTAATGTCATACTCAGCTTCTACTCTGATTGAAAACAGAGATTCTCTTTAATTCGGACCCGCTGATTTAAAGCAAGTTTAACACGTGTTTCTTGCCACAGTAAATCACTTTCTGGACTCCTTACTCAAATGCACCTATCTCCATCTGCTCTAAAATTTCAGCGCATTTGCTGACACAATCCTTTGGTGAATAGCATCCATGATAATACTGAAAGGACAAAAACTGAGTACAGCATAGAGTCTACACATTTCAGTAGAAACACTCTTTTCCTGTAACATCTTCAAAGAGGATATAACTGGACCCTGTGGCTGGTGACTCTCATTCATGGGCCTTTCTAGGGATGTTTGCACTTTTTCCTGTTATGAGTCAATTCGGCTGTTACCTCCTCTTGCTTTTCCTTTGCCTACAAAATGGACTTTCTTCTAGGATGTTGAGCTACATCTCGTTTTGTTACGCCATGGCCATCTCCCGGATTCTCCTGTTTCACAGCTCTTAACTGCGGCCTCTGTCCCTCCATTGGGTAAGGACCTTCATGTTTTTGAAGGGCTGGGAAAGCTCTGCTCTGTTTTTTATAGTCAGGGAACAGAATGACAACGAAAACTACACACAACTAAATTATTGTGGAAATAATTAAATAAATGGAGTCAAGAATACATACACATAAAATACTTAAGATCATTTGAAAAGAACATAACTGAAAGTAAGTTATATTTTAAGCACTTGACTTAGTATTATAATTTAGCCTATAATAAGTCATGGAATGCTAGAAACCTCCTGTATTCATGAGTTACAAAATATATTTTTATTTAAGGTAAATATAAAGAAGCACCCTCATTTAACTCTTCTCTTTTTTTTCTTGCACATATTAATTATAGCAATTTTCCTTGAAAATGTACCTCTGGTTCATGCTCCTCTAATCTTCTGTTTTAAAAGTATTTCTGTAAAATTTTTTACTGAATGAATTCTGGCTCCAGATTATGACTAAGATACTTTTTTTGGCTTTATGCATATCTTAAAAGTATTGCATTTCTACTTCTCCTTAATTGACTCCCTTCCCTGTCATTCAACCTGAGCATCCCTGCCTCAGCTCAATTTCTACTCTGCCCTACAGAAAGCATGCTGCCACATCTGTGAAACTCAGGTGACTAGATGTCACTTCACCTCAATTAACTGTCCCGGCTTTCTCCTCCGTGAAAGGGAAAAGCAAAGGATGCCTGATCAAACACTTACACCTCAGATACAAAGGGATGGATTTGGCCCTGGTGTCACTGTGGCTCTGACAGCGGAAAATGACATGCACAGACACGCCAGATGCCCAGCTTGCCGAGGTGTGTTTGAACTCTCTGCTCCAATGTCAATGTGCTGAATTAGAGGTTTAATGAACGCCTGAAAAGTAAAGGTTTCCTCCTCCTCTGAATATTAAAGACTTGAGAAACCACTCTGGGTCGTTCTTTACTAGTACCTTTCACTGATGTAGTTTGTGACAATCAGCGCAATAGATAATAAAATACCTTCGGAGCGGGATGGGTCCGACGCAGTAACTGTTCCTTTCTGTGGTAGTGTCTCCATTCAGTCCATTTCACAGATGCGTGTGACAAACTACAGATGCTATCTGAGTTATATGACTTATGAAATCCACAGGCTACATCTTACCAAATGGGCATTTTCATATTGCCTAACATTTTTCTTAAAATAATGGAGAATTTTAGGGCCACAGGGAATTCCTGTGCAAGGAATAAAGAGTACGTAACTTTGATATACATTTTGGGACAAATGTCTGGCTTATGTTGAAGAACTACCTCTTACCTGTCAATAAAATTTGCATGTCATTAGAGGGTTAAAGAGACAGAGCACTTTCCTTGGCTTTTATGGTGTTTGTTGTATTAATAATCTCAGGAATTTATTTCCAAATTATTTTCAAGACAAATACATTCAGGATAATAGAAGAAAGGGGTCACACTAAATAAGCTAAAATTGCTGATAAAGTCAGTCCCCCATATGTTCTACAAGAATCTTTACATGTGATTAGGATGTTTTGAGGAAAGTCAACATTCTTAGGAAGAGATCAACCTGTCTTGTAACAGTACAGCTAACTGTGCTAAACTAAACAGAGTATCAGAATATATTCATTTGCACAAAATGTGTTTTGTGAAAGATTATGAAGCAAATCCAATTTCTAACCCTTAAAAGAAAAGGGGGGACGGCTTGCATTTTACATTTCTATTCCTTGCTGTTTTGAAGCATGACACAAATTTTGATATCAGCATTTTGAACCTGTTATTTATTACAGCTTCAAGAATGTGCCCTACTGTCTGCCTGCTGTCTGGGACTGAGTCAGTTGATGATGAGGTGTTATGCAATTTAAAATAGCCTGGGGAAGCCTCCTGGCAAAGCTTGCTGTTCGTTCTCTTTCTGTGTGTATATTTCTCATTATATTTTATTTTTGAAAATATACATTAAAATAGAGTTAGATACAGTTATATTTTGGAGTGAGGCAAAAACGTCATGATAGTTGCATACGCCATTTAAGATTGTACTCTTTTCAACATCATGTGAATTATTTTCCTGTCAGCTGCCATTCTGTAGGCAAATATTAATCTCAACTAGCTTTATTTATTGTTTCAGGTAGGTAGAACTTACAAAACACCTTACCAATTATACTGCAACAGGATAAATAGCTTCAGTGTGTGTCCTATGAGGAAAGAAAAGAATAAGAAATAAGCAGAAAGATAGCTTTAGTGTGTGTCTTATGAGCAAAGAAAAGAATAAGGAATAAGCACATATTGATGGGCTGCCTCTTATGTGACAATCACTTTATTCGGCACTGTCTTGTATCAAACCTGTCTGTCAGGAGAAAATGGTCTGTACAGTTTAATTAAATTACCTATTCCGTTTAGTAAAATCTAATTGAAAAAACAAAAAAACAAAAAAACCTTTATCCAGTTTTTAAAATACCCTGGTAAGTTCTTTTTTGGTGTCATTCAAGAAAGCTTCATTCAGAAATGCGCCAGAAACCGAATGATAACAAACACCTGTAAAGTATGAAAAATTAACATTTTCTAATCAAACTATGTCCGTGTACAAAGGCAAATATGCTTAAAATGTTACACAAATATTTTTCACAAGAATGAGAAGATAAATCACACTCACTTGCTCTCTGTTAATTTGCTATTTGAATAGAAGCAATAATATCCCAGCTTATATATTTGTGTATGCTAATGTATTTTAAAGCTTAAAATGACATTTGATGGTATAAAAAATTGACAAAATAATGCAACATTTTTTCCTAGGGCAAAATATCTACTGTGGAAAAACAGATTTGGGGGCCATGTAAATTAAGAAGACAATATTAATAAACATTCAAATAAAAATGCATTTTCACTCACAGTCAAAATTAATATTCCAGACTCCTTTAACATCTGATTTTTTTTTTCCAACTGACGTCTCCTAACACACCATTGCTAAGAACAATCTTAGCAATGCTAAGATTGCTAAGGACAATTGCTTACAAGTTCTCGGGTAATTTCTTTAAACTCCATCTTGATGTAATAGACCAGCAAAATTTCCCGTAAGTAGCAATATCATATGAAAAACAAAAGCTATACTTTTTTCCAAAATTAAAACTATTAAATATAATATTAGATCTTTTACAAGATAAACCCCTCTGTTGAATAAGGCTTAAGATAATAAAACAAATAAAACTTCAAACAATAAATTTCTTAGTAAAAATTTAGTTGCGGTCTGCCCACCACAGTGATTAAATTTAAGCTGTTAATTTCTACAGTGTACTTAGCAAATTAATAAAATAATTGCTTTATTTTATCTTTAATGTCAATTATTATTTGAACTTAGTGTTATTAATAAATGTTTTATTATTTTTTTTCATTTTGAATATATAATTAAAAATAACTTCTTAATATTTTAAATAAATGTTTTTTCTTTATTAATCTATTATGTCATATTACACATAACTATATGAACAACAAATGGTTTGTCAAAGACAATATTTGGTGTAGTTTTTTTAATGTTGCTAGACAATGAAAGGAATAACAATCCAAGACTACACAGAAAGTAATGAGAGAGACATCAGATTTCTCCATAGTATAATGGAAGCAAAAAGGCAATAGAACAGTATTTTAAAAATTCTCCAGATTCTTTTTCATCCTAGAATTCTATCCACAGGCAAATTATCAATCGTTATAATTGAATAAATATATTCTTGGAACCCCACTATCGGTATTACAATACAGTAAAAGAAAATAACTCTATGGTTGATGTTACTGGTTAGATCATTACTGAAAAATTTTACAATTAATTCAAATGTGCATTTCATACAATTTTAAGGATGTGTTCAAATAATATGTCACATTCTCTCACTTCAAGAAATTCATGACTTATGACAAAATTAGGGGTAGAGGAATGAACAGGGCCATTGATAATTCTCTTCACAGTCAGTTGGGTAAACTATCTTTTGAATGGTTTCCCTATAAAGACAGACTTAGCAGAATTGTGAAACTTTTAGAAAATCTTAACAATTTTGGTTAAATATTACAAAAAGAATCAGACTGTTTACATACTAATAACATTTTGAAAGATGGGTTTTTATAAGTAAAAATAGTAAGAAACCTGAAGCTTCCCTGAGTTTAATAAGTTTTCTTGAAGTTTAATAATTTCACATCTTAAAATGAGTTCCACCTACAGTTAAATAGTAAAAATATGTGGAAATATGCTCTTTATTGTAAATATCAGAGGTGAGTTAACATTTTTTAAAAAAATCTGGAATTATAAACTATATTTAGTTATACATTTAAGTAACATTTAATTGAACTTTGGTAGCTATATAAATAACACCTGCATATTCCTTTAAAATTCACTGTATTCTACTCAAGAAAATAAAAATATATGTTCATCCTTGCTATTAAAAATGTGGCACATATACACCATGGAATACTATGCAGCCATCAAAAAGGATGAGTCCATGTCCTTTGTAGGGACATGGAGGAAGCTGGAAACCATCATTCTCAGCAAACTATCGCAAGGACAAAAAACCAAACACCGCATGTTCTCACTCATAGGTGGAAATCGAACAATGAGAACACGTGGCAAAGGAAGGGGAACATGACACACCGGGGCCTGTCATGGGGTGAGGGTAGGGGGGAGGGATAGCGTTAGGCGATATACCTAATGTAAACAACGAGTTAATGGGTGCAGCACACCAACATGGCACATGTATACATATGTAACAAATCTGCACATTGCGCACATGTACCCTAGAACTTAAAGTATTAAAAAAAAAAGAGAGAGACACTGGGGCCTACTTGAGGGTGGAGGGTGGGAGGAGAGAGAGGACTGAAAAACTACCTATTGGACACTATGCTTATTACCTGGGTAATAATCTGTACACCAAAACCCCCATGACATGCAATTAACCTATATAACAAATCTGCACATGTACCCTTAAACTGAAAATAGAAGTTAAAAATAAATTATATACATATATACACACACACATATATATGTTCATCCTATCTATAAAATTTTGAAGATATTTATTCACACTAATACAAGAAACAGTAAAACCCTTTTTAACAATCACGTGGACATTTTACTGAAGTATGTTTTCTAGAATTATGAAGAATGGTGCTTTTTAGACTGTGTTCTATAATTTTCAGCATAATTATGGTATTCTGTATTTTCTTACAGGTGCTGATGTTCATTCCTCATGATTTTCTGTGAGAGTTTATCTTAAGGAGCACAATCTCAATATTCAAAATGTATTTGACTTTTGCATTTTGTTTTGAGATGTAAAATCCACTACTGTGCTTCCTTTACAGGAATAAATAAAATGGGAACATTTTAGATGGTCACAAATCCAAGATTATATAGGACAATCAAGACTGTTTCTTTTGCAGAAGAAGTGTGTGTGTGTGTGTGTGTGTGTGTGTGTGTCTTGCTTTCTACATGTAATTTTATTTTCCAAACTTTTTATTGTAGCAAAATACATATAACCATTTTAACTACTTTCAAGTGTAGCTCAGTGATATTAAGTACATTCATATTGTTATACAACTATCACCCACCATCATCCACAAGAATTATTTTCATCTTGCAAAACTGAAATTGTACATGCATTAAATAATAACAACACCCATTTCCGCTTCCCTCCAGCACCTACTAATCTGCATTCTACATTCTATGATTTTAATAACTCTAGGTTTCTTAGATAAATAAAATCATAGAGTATATTTTTTGTGTGACTGGATTATTTCATTTAGCATAATGTCCTCAAGGTCCATTTATGTTCTAACATGTATGAAAATTTCCTTCCTTTTAAAGGGTGAATAATTTTCCATTGTATGTATATACCATATATTTTTTATACATTCCTCTGTTCTTCTACACTTCATTTGTTTGAAAAATTTTGAGAAGAATTAGTGTTATTTATTCTAGAAATGTTTGGTAGGACTCATCAGTGAAGTTATAAAACCCAGAGACTATCATTGCATTTTATTTGGAGATGTAAAATGTAATACTGTACTTCATTTAAAGAAATAAAATATTAACACTTTTAGTTAGGCATACATTATATCTCCCTTGGGGCAATCACAGCTGTTTCCTTTGCAGAAGAAGTGTGTGTGTGTGTGTGTGTGTGTGTGCGCGCGCGTGCGCGCGCACGTGCGTGCACGAGGAGATCTTGGAATACTGATGTAATCTCCTTACTAACTGTAGGACCATTCAGATTTTCTGTTTCCATGATTCAATCCTGATAAGTTATATGTTTCTAGGAATTCATTCTTTTCAACTAGATTATCCACTTGTTGGTATGCAATTGTTCACAGTATTATCTTACAATCATTTTATTTCTGTAGAATTGATAAGGATGTCTACTTTTATTTCTTATTTTAGTAATTTAAGCATCATCCCTTTATTATTATTAATAATATATATCTTAACATTTTCGATATTTTCAAAAAATCAGCTTTGGCTTCATTGATTTCTTCTGTTTTTATATTCTGTATTTTGTTTTGCTCTTCTCTAATCTTGATTATTTCCTTTTTTTCTGTTAGATTTGGTTTCAGCTTGTTTTTTCCATTTTTTGGTTCCTCATGTCGTGAAGTTATTGATTTGAAATCTTTCCTGTTGTTGCTGGTGGTTTCTTTGCTTTACATGAACATATATAGCTTTAAATTAAAAACAAATAAAAAAACAAAAAAACTGATTTCACTGAATCAGTGAAATCCACATAAGTTTGGTATGATGTATTTTTGTTTTCATTTGTCTCTAAGTATTTTCTATTTCTATTTCCTCTTGTTCCAAGGAAAAATCCAAAGATTTTTCTTTGATCCATGGGTTGTTTAAGAGCGTGTTGTTTAATTTCCATGCATTTGTGTGTTTTCTAATTTTTTTTTTCTAAATTCATTCACTATAGTCAGAGAAGATCCTTTGTGTTATATTAATCTTCCTTAATGTATTGAAACTTAAATTTGGGAACTAACATATGCTGTGACCTAGAGAATGTCTTATTCACACTTAAGAAGAATACGTATACACTGTTGTTGGGTAGAATGCTCTGTATATGTCTGTCAGTCTGTATATGTCTGTTAGATACAGATGTTTTCCTGTGTTGTTCAAGTGCTCTATTTCCTTTTTAATTTTACCTCCGATAGTTCTATATATTATTGGGAGTGAGGCATTAAAGTCTCCAACTATTATTGTAGAAATATCTTTATCTACCTTTAATTCTGTTAATTTTTGCTTCATATATTTTGATTGTCTATTATTTATCTAAATGTTTATAATTATCACATCTTTTTGCTATATTGAACTTTTTTATTGCATATGATGTTCTCTGTCTCTTACTTTTTAAATTTAAATTCTTTTTTGTCTGGTGTTAGTATAGCCAGCTATACTTTTTGTTGTTGTTGCCGTTGTTATTATTTACATGGAGTATCTTTTTCCATCTGTTCGCTTTCAACCTTTTTGTGTCATTGGATTAAAGCGAGACTCTTATAAACAGCACATATTGGATCTTGTTTTATTTTTATCCATTTTGCCAACTCTTGTATTTTATTGGATAGTTTAATCCATTTACATTTAATGCAATTTCTAGTAAGAATGGACTTTCAACTGTCATTTTGATAGTTATTTTCTATACTTCTTACAGCTTTATTTTCCTCTCTTATTTAACCACTGCCTTCTTTTATATTTAGCTTGATTTTTTCTATTAAAATGTTTGAATTCTCTTCTCATTTTCTTTTCTGTGTATTTAATAACTCCTTTCTTTGTAGTTACCATGGATATTATACTTAACAATCTAAAGTTATATAACACTCTAATTTGAATTTATAGGAGCTTAACTTCAATAACATAGAAAAACTGTGCTCTTATACATCTCTACCACTATCCCTTTCAGTTATTTATGTTAAAAAATTATGTTTATACATCATGTGTCCAAACACATACAATAATAATTGCTTTTAATGAATGAGTATCTTAAATCATGTGGAAAATATAAAGAAAAATCAAAGTTAGAATAATAACAGCTTTTAAATTAACAATTTTTTAATGTATTAGGCTCTTCAATCATGTAGAAAAGAGAAACGTAGAATTACAAATAATTCAAACAAAAATACTAGCTCTTATAGTAGCCCATTTATTTACCATTACCGAGATCATTCTTTCTTCAACAGCTTTGACTTGTTTTCTAGAGTCTTTCATTACAACCTGCAGGACTGACTTTTGTTAGCATATCCTGCAGGTCTGTTCTAATGGTAACGACTTCCCTGAGCTTTGTAAAGTCTGAGAACATCTTAATTACTCCTGACTTTTGAACAAACATTTTACCAGATATATAATTCTGAGTTGACTTTCTTTTCTTTCAACACATTAAATATATTAGCCTACTGCCTTCTGGCATCCAGAATTTCTGATGAGTAATTTGCTGAGATTTATGTGATGAGCAACTTTTCTCTTGTGGCTTTCAAAATTCTTTCTTCATTTGTGTCTTTTGAAATTTAAGTTTAATGTAGGTCTCTGATTTTTCTCAATCAGAGTTAGCTGAGCTTCTTAGATGTCCATATTAATATTTTTCATCAAATGAGAAATTTTGCGGCCATTATTTCTTCAAGTAATTTCTCTGCTACTTTCTCTCTATATTATTTTTTCTGGGACCCCCGAAATGCAAATATCAGTTAACTTGATGTTGTCTCACATGTCCCTTGTCTCTGTACTCTTTTCTTTAATCTTTTCCTTTCTGTTCCTCAGACTTCAAAATTTTAATTACCCTTTCTTCAAGCTCTCTGAATCCTGTTTCTACCTATTCAAATCTGCCTTTAATCCTTCTAGTGAATTTTTCATTTCAGTTATTGTCTTTTACAGCTGTAGAATTCTTTTAAATTTCTTTTGGATTTTCTATATCGTTATTGATATTTTCATTTTCTTTATACATTCTTTATCTTGATATCTTTGAAATGGTTGCTTCAAACTGAGAGACAAGACTAGCTAACCTACCTCAGTTCCTTACTGAGCTCCCCCGTCTATGTTCAAGCTACTCCAGGAACACACGCACAACCCTCTGCCATAGCTAAAACGGACCCAAATTAACTAAAATGCACAGCCTAAGCCTTTCAATGGAAATTGAAATCCTTCAATAGATTTCAGAGTTCCAAATAGTTATACGAGGAAGATTCATTATTTAGGTGGGGAGACACATTCCCACTATCTCTAAGATGCTCTGCCATCACCTCAAAATTTCTGATACTAATCCAGAACTTCCTCAAGTATTTCTTAAATGGATGATGGTGACTATCAAGGCACTATGGTGTTTATAGACCTTTGGAAACATTTGGGAGAACTGTGTGGCAATTTGATTTTTAAATGTCAAGATTCATGGTAGAAATTAGTCTTTTGTGACAATTTAAAATTATGATGCAAAATTATAGATTGAATATAATCTCTAAATATAATGTAATCTTTAGAATATATATGCAAGCGAGGTATGATCTTTTTCAAAGTTCTTTAGAGAGAGCTCAGGAAAAGTGTTCACAGCCCACTGCACTTGAAAGCATATGTTTTCACGTTTATTGTACGTTTTTGTGCTTTTCCAGCTTAACAAAGCCCCTGTAGATCATTTATATGGATCACCCATATGCTCAGAAGTTGTCCAGATAAGGGAAGGGAGGCAAGACATAAGTAGATTTGGGACTTTTTATCAGATAAGAAAATATAAGTGGTGAGAAAGACAGTCAAAATAGTAACAATAACAACAAAAGTTGCTTTATGTAATTTGTGAATATAGTTTATTTTTCCTCCCAGCATTTTTGTGAGTCATGACTTATTTTTAGGTTATTAAATTTGAAACTGTTACTCTATTTGTCTAAAATATGCTCAATGAATGTACACAGCATTCTTCTGTTTTACTGCAGAACAATGTTTCACTTGTGAAATCAACTAATAACATTGATAAATCTGTAATATCCAACTATACCCCAAGGCATTGAGAATGGGACGTGACAATGGCTTAAGGGGGAAGGAATAATGAAGAATAATAAAACATATCCCCTGGGCTGGGGAAAATAAACCCAGAATTCTCTTTTAAAATGTTTATTTTTTGAATCCTTGAAAAACTTTGGGTGTTTAGAATTATGTGCTTGCTCAAGTATTTTCTCTAATTGTGGATCCTCTCTTTTCCTTCAGTTCCCAATGAAAAATTATAAAATAAATTTATTTATTCTGTCTTCCACTGATGAAAATTGAGCCCTTCAGAGTTTCCTCAGATTTGCATTAAAACTATTTTTATAGCAATACTTTCTGTCAGGGGTTCTGTAAATTAAATGAAGTGCCCGTGGATCTGTGCTATCTGGAAAGCCTTAAAATGGAAGCAGAAACACCTTTGCGTTGCTGCATTCAGTTCAAATCACTTTTTCTCTCTAAATGACTAACTTCTCACTGGAGACAGTTCTGAAAATACAGGAGATTTTGCTAATAGATATTAATTTAGCAAAGGTATTTTGAAGGTCACAGTGCTCAGTATATTTACTAAATAATTCTTGGACTTGACCCCTGCAAATAAAAAGATCTTATTAGAGAAACAAACTTTTTAACAGAATCATTTCATTGCTTAGAACAACAAACAATAGTTATTATTTATTGGCTTAATGAGCTACTTTTACTTGCCTGTGTTCATAATTGTTGTTTCTCTGGTTATGCTTGAGGAATCAAGCATTGATCTTTGAAAGGGTTTAGATCCATGAGCAAGAGGAGCAAAGGCTAAAATCTAGCTTCCGAACAAAGGTAGGTCAGCTTTAAGCCCTGTGTACATGAAATGCCTTTTAATCACTTCACATTGCTTTGTCCTCTCATTCTTGTCTCACCCACTGGTCATCTCCACTTCACGTAGTCTCACATGTACATTATTTTCTAACTTTTAATCTTAAGTATGTTGATGCATTTAACAGCTATAGTCAATTAGACTTAATTTTATTTTATATTTAATACATTTTACATAGTTTATTAATTTATTATGTGACTTCATACCAACATTTCCAAAAATAATTAAAGGCAGATACATTTATTGTTTTTTGCTAAATACTTCTGAGTATTAACTGTGTGTCACAAACCACATAATGATGCTAGGGTTTTAAAGATACAGCATGGACATTGACCTTTAAAATCTTACCTTTCAATGAACAAAATGAATAATTTTGTAACTATATAAAATAAGGGGAGTTTATAACATAAAACAAAATATGTATTATTGCACTCAGAAAATGGAGTGACTCATTTCGGTGTGCTACAGGGAATACTGACAGAAAAAGAATGAAGGTGATGGTGATGATAATGCTGACACTAATAATACCTAGTCATTGTGTAAAACTTAAAATTTTACGTTTTTGCCTTCTAATTCCTTTAAGCATATACAGTAAAACACTGCAATCAATTAAATGTAGATGCAATGTCATATGTAACTGTCCTTGTCTTCCACTTGTAAATCTGTCCCCACTACAAACCTCAAGCCATTATTTTCTCCCCCTGTTGTATCAAAAGTGAAAGACTAAAATTCTTACCTTCTAAGGGAAGTGTGTAGGTAAAATCTGGAAATGAGTGATTGTATTGGGTGGGAACCTATGGTAGCTGTAATTCCAGAGCAGCCACTGTACACTGAGTCCTCCCCAAACTGAGCTGAACGTGGTCTCTAGAATATGGTAAGTAGTCCTGGGACAGAAACAGAATTGGAGGAGCTCAACTGATCCCACTTGTCTTCTAGGCAGCTGCCTGTATGGACCTCCCTGGTCATACAGGAACCTCATCATAAAGTCATGTCACATACTGCATTGTCCTGGGGCTGTACGTTATTATCTAATTTAATCCTCAGGGCAACCATCTGCAGTAGTCATCCAATTTACTTTATTTATTTATTTATTTATTTATTTATTTATTTATCTGGAGACAGAGTCTTTCTCTGTTGCCCAGGTTGGAGTGCAGTGGCATGATCTTGGTTCACTGCAATCTCTGCCTCCTGGATTCAAGTGATTCTCCTGCCGCAGCCTCGTGAGTAGCTGGGATTACAGGCACGCACCACCAGGCCCAGCTAATTTTTGTATTTTCAGTAGTTACAGGGTTTCGCCATTTTGGCCAGGCTGGTCTCAAACTCCTGACCTCAGGTGATCTGCCTGTCTTGGCCTCCCAAAGTGCTAGGATTACAGGCATGAGTCACTGAGCCTGGCCGACGTCTTCTATTTTTACATAGAAAGAAATAACAGGCACAGCAAGTTGAATCAGTTGCTCAAGATAAAGTAGTGATTCTATGGTAAAGCAGGATTCGGAATTCATACTTTTTAGCTTTGCTCTTGAGTGACTGTGAAGATGATCTTGTAAATTAAAATATAAAGGAAAAAGTGGGGGCAGTTATATGTGAAATAAGCTATGGACCATAAGAAAAAAAGTTATCTAATTCTTCCTTTAATACAAATCCAGACTGATCATTTCTACAAAATCAAACTCACAATCCATCTCATAATATAGATATTAACGCAAAGGTGTCAGGAAAATTAAATTGTGATTTTTAAAGGCAGGACTTTATTAGTATGCTTTAAGATCTATAGGCATCATAATATTTAAGATGCCTCATGATATGAAGAAGCACCAGAAATTATTTAAAATTAATGTAATATTAAGAATCTCAAGTATTAGGCTGGGCACAGTGGCTCACACCTGTAATCCCAACACTGGGAGGCCAAGGTGAGCGGATCACTTGAAGTCAGGAGTTCGAGACCAGCCTGGCCAGCATGGTGAAACCCTGTCTCTACTAAAAATAGAAAAATTAGCCAAGTGTGATGGCACTTGCCTGTAGTCCCAGCTACTTGGGAGGCTGAGGCAGGAGAATCATTTGAACCCAGGAGGCAGAGGTTGCAGCGAACCGAGACCGCACCACTACACTCCAGCCTGGGCAACAGCGTGAGACTCTGTCTCAAAAAAAAAAAAAAAATCTCAAGTATTAGAAATAAGATTCATGGATATGGAAACATACTGAGATTTTCCTTTCATACACTAATTGACAAATCTCATACCTTCATGACCATTTGGCTTTTCCACTTCCTAAATGATGTGTTGAGGATGACTGAACACTGGCCTGAGAGCCAAGAAACAGGTCATCCAAAGGGAGATTAATAATTGACTCACCTGAAAAATATCCCAGATTCAATACCTGCTGTATTACACTGTAGTGTGTCCTTCTTGACTACTCTCCTAGGTCAGCACTCCAAAAAGGACCATAAGAGAGGCAGCTGGCAGAAGGAAGCTGGGGTGGACTAGGCTGGCAGTCTGACCTGAGAGAATCGAAAGCTTTAGCATCATTGGAGAAATTCATCATTAATCATTGAATCAGGTAAAGAAAAAATTTAAATTTGGAGGCCTTCCCCACTTTCTGCCCTCTCCAGCCCAGACTTTAAAAGGAAAGCAACACAAAAGGGAGCGCCATAAAGGATGGAATAAGGAAATTCAGAAAATCAAGAGAAAGAGGGAGCAGAAATCTAGGTCTCTTTGTGCAGCATTTTCCTTGACATCAGGAACTGGGGCAGCAGCCTGCTGATTCTCATGCTGAAATGATTATGAAGACTCCTTTTTATTTTGAGGTTTAAGGACCTAAACCTTTTTTTCTCCCCTAGTCACAAACAAAGAAAAATATCATTTTACGCAAATTGCTTTGAGAATCATCCTCTTTCTATTGAAAACAGACACAACAATCATTTCCCAGACACCAAGATTCTTCTGATTAATTCTGAAAGCACCAGAGTTCTAACTTATCTCGGGGGACAAAAGGATATTTGAAATGTTTTTAAAAAGCGCACTTACACTGTAAAATGAACTTTGGCCTAATGTGGGACCTGTGGAGAATACTTCAGATGGCTCATAATACTGCCATAACTTCATTTTAAAGGAAACCTCTTCACTGACACTTCCTATCACTCCTTACAGAACTGGGAGAAGATGATATGAAGGTAACATGATAAGCTTGCTGATATCTTGGAGGTCACTTTGTCCAAGCTCTGCACTTTATTCTGACGAAGTGAGGGTGAAAGGCTTCTCCTAACAGCATGTAGCTAGTAAGTACAGAGCTGCTGATTCTGCTCTCCTGATTTCGAGTTCCATTTGTTATTCCCAACCTGCCTCTTTGAGAGAATGAGGAAGCACGTAGGATAGTATATGGACCCAAGGTTTCACACAGTCTTGCTGTTTTAGTCCGTTCTCACACTGAGCTACTTGAACCTGGGTAATTTATGAAGAAAAGAGACTTAACTGACTCAGAGTTCTGCAAGATGTACAGGAAGCATGGCTTGGAGGCCTCACGAAACTTACAATCCGGGTGGGAGGCAAAGGGGAAGGAAGTATGTCCCACCATAGTGGAGTAGGAGGGAGAGGGAAAGAGGAAGTGCTAAGACTTTTAAACAACCATATCTCGTGAAAACTCACTCAGTACCGTGAGAACCGCAAGGGGGAAGTCTTCCCCCATGATCCAATCACCTCCCACCGGGTCCCTCCTGCAGCACTGGGGATTACAATTCCACAAGGGATTTGGGTGGGGATTCAGCCAAACCACAGCACTTGTTTTTCACTTGTCAAAAAGGTCGTTTATAATTTTCAAAAAATGTCACAAGTGGGTAAGACAGTTGTATATAGTGAAGAGACAGACATACTCAATTAGGATATAAACTAAGTAATAATCTTTATTTGAAATAATACTTAAAAAACCACAGTTAAACACATAATATCAAATTCCCACAACAACCTCATAACAAATGCCTTCAATCTACACTGCCAGTAATAGTTCAAAGAGGAAAATTGTTTACTTTCCCCAAATCATGACATACTATAGGGAAAAGTCAACATTTTAAATGTCATCTAATGCTAAATCTGCCATAATTTCTACCACTACATTTACTTCTATCTGCTATGCTCATTTTAAGCCAGAACTGTTCATGTAAACCACTTTGATGAAAGAATTAAAATGCACATTTTAAGGTAGTTTAAAATACACTTTAAAAATGAATATAACTCTTAAAAGCAGTGACAAAGTAATAATCTTCTATAAAATTGCTAAAAAAGTTATACCAAATAAGAGCACCTTATCGCTTGCCCATTCCTAACCATGTTATGTTTTATTCTGTTTATGTCCATGAAATTTTCTTACAGTTATTTTTATCCTATCAAATAATTTTATTAAGAAACTCATTTTGAAAATGTACATGTAACTTTTATTTTCATTTTTTGCCTCCTGGTAGTTTTACTTAAAAGTCTAAGAAAATATTATATACTTAGAAATTTATGTATCTATCACAATTTTTAATTTAAAAGATTGCGTGACACAGTAAAATAATTTTAATTCAAAAAGTCTTTCTACAGTACAATGAAAATTCAAGAAGCATAATTTTATTACAATTCTAAATGCCATAAAATAGTGCCTTATGATTCTAGTATAATATTTATCAGTATAATTTTCTAGGTTAAGACAAATTCATTTCTCTTATAAGCCATAATGAAATTTAAGATTAGTATAAAATAAAAATAAATTTTCCTTACTTGCTTAATAAATGAAAAAGGGAACCGTTGGGAGATTAAAACCAAAATAAGTTAAAAAGTTCCTAAAGCTTTCAGATTTGATTGACAGCACTGCCCAAAATAGCATATTATATCTCCTGAAGAATATTATTACATACTGATGACATTTCAAGTTACTAGCAAAATTGCAACACCCACGTTTCTGAAGGGATTTTTATCTGAAAAGAAAAAGGATGGATAAAATGACCCATATAGTAATTACAGCTCTAAGGCATGTTGGGACTTTAATATTTTCCCTTTCCAAAGAAAAACTCATAGTATCACAGAGAATATAAGATATGTGACTAAATAAAATAATTGGATTTAAACCAAAGAATCACGTGTCTGCAGTTGAAATATTTTTACTCGAAAAATTATTGTATTTACTAATATTTCCTGATTCAAAATGAGTAACACCAACATTTTAATGTTCAAACTTATGTTTAAAACTAATATATTTTATTTAAAATGGATAGGAGATGGGCCTTGGAGAAAAGGGTAGTAACGTTGGGTTTGTTGCTTTTTAAAAACAGCTTTGTTGAGTGATATTTTACATGAAATAACATTCACCCATTGTAAGTATAAAATTCAAAGATTTTTAGCAAATGTAGAGTTGTGCAACCACCACAACAATTTTGTTTTAAAATATTTCCATCACTACCAAAGCTGCTTTCATTTGCATTTATGCGTAATTTCTGCTTTCGGCTTCATGATTAGACAGTTGATGACTGGCTTTCTGTATCTCTGAATTTGTCTTCTCTTGAGATTCCATTTAAATTGAGTTGTACAATATGTAGTCTTTTGTGTTGGCCTTCTGTTACTTAATTTAGAGTAAAGACTTTGAGGTTCATCCACATAATGTATCAATAGTTTGTTCCCACTTACAGTTGAATAGAATTCTGTTATCTGGGTATACCATCTTTTGTTTATCCATTCACTTGTAGATGGAATTTGGCCTTATTCTAGTTTGAAAACATTAGATATAAAGCTGCTATGATCTTTTTTTTTTTTTTTTTTTTTTTAATAGAGTCTGACTCTGTCACCCAGGCTGTAGTGCAATGGCGTGATCTTGGCTCAATGCAACCTCCACCTCCCAGGTTCAAGTGAATCTCCTACCTCAGCCTTCCAAGTAGCTAGGATTACAGGCGTCTGCCAGCACACCCGGCTAATTTTTGTATTTTTAGTAGAGATGGGGTTTTGCCACGTGGGTCGGGCTGGTTGTGATCCTTTTTATACAGATATTTTTGTGGGGACAAATGTAACATTCCTAGAGTAGATTTTTAAAGGAGGGTATAGTATAATTTCAATGAAGTCCAATTTATTACTTTTTTCTTTTATTCAATTTATTTCGCTCAATACTTTTCTACTCAGGTGTTCTATTTCTTCTTGAGTCAGTTTTGACAAATTGCATAATCTATGTTATATTATTTCTTGACATACATTTGCACATAATTTCTCTCATCATTTTAATTTCTGGAGAACTGGTAGAGATGTATACTCTGGTTTTTTCTAACTTTAGTAAACTATCTCTTCTCTCTTTTTCTTTCTTTTATTTCTTGGAGACGCTGGCTAAGGTTTATATATTTTATAGCTGTTTTACCATACTCATTTTTTGTTGTTAAATTTTTAATTTGCTTACTTATTTTCTATTTTCACACTTTCTGTACAAATGTTTACAATTTTAATTATTCTTCTTTATTGGTGTTTTCCCCAGCCAACAAACGAAATACTTTTAATAGATTCAGCAGGTTTCTGCATATAATATACACAAAGACAATCATTGTAATGAAATCAAAATACTAATTTTAATAGAAACAAACAAAACCTAGAAAGAACACAAACATTTAATAAAATATGCATAATATTTAGAAAAAATAAGAATGTCACTTTATTAACATTTATTAAAAACTACATATCGATGCAGATTTAATGCATAGAGTAACTACATGAGGGCCTTCTTTTCAAATCTGTGTGTAAATGAATGTCGTGTCAGCCACAACCCCATAGGGATTTCCATAGATCTTTGGAAGTTTGTTTAAAATTATTCTGGAGGGATAAGTAGTAAAGAAGAGCTAAACAGAAAACAAAACTGAGGAAAAGCAACAGGTGATAAAATATTGATCTAAAAACACTAAGAATCAAGGAGTAATAAAGCTACACTACCCAAACAGCACAGCGTTGGCCCAAATGTCAACGTGCAATGAATAGAATGTCGAGCTGAAAGATATCCTCATTGTAATTGAAGTGATAGTAGTAGGATAACATATCAGTGAGAAAAGATTTAAACATTTTATTACTAATGCTGCTATACTACACAATCTATATTTAATAAAACCGTAATTGCCTCTCATCCCTTCATTGTCAACAGTTCCAAGGAGGTTCAAATCCTCAATATCAAAAGTAACACATGTATATTGGAATATAATGTTGAGAAATACATTCAGGACCATGCACCAGGAAAGGCTTTTACTCATGGAACTTAAAAAAGCACAAAAGTGAACAGTTGGTATACTATTGGAATGCACTACTTTTAATTTTCCTAATTGTAAACTTCCGTATTTTTAATAGCAGAATCATTTCGAGTTTGAGAGAATATTGTGATATAATAAAAAATGCTTGGAAACTCAAAAAAATCTGTCTTTATTGCATTCCTTCTTTACTGCTAAAGTGTTCGTATTTTAGAGGTAAATACATTTTTATAAAAAGGTGTATTGGCTTTCATCATATATCAAAATGAATCAAGGTACTGAAAAATAATGAAACGGTTCCTTTTCTTTTGACATATATTATGTGTCTAGCATTTTCTTCAGTGTTTCATCAGATCCTATAACATTTTTAATATTTATTTTTTATTTTATGGATGCATAATAGTTGTACCTATTTATGGGGTACATGTGATACTTTGATACAAGCATACAATGTGTAATGATCAAAGTAAGTGATTAGGATATTCATCACTTTAAATATTTATTATTTCTTCATATTACAGCATTCCAATTTGACTCATCTAGTTATTTTGAAGTATACAACAAATTGTTGATAACCATAATCGCCCTTTTGTACCACCAAAAACTAGACCCTGTGTCTTTTGATCAGTGTGATGATGATACTGACAATAAATCTGTGTATATATATATACACAGACTTATCAATCTAGTCTGAGAGTAAGTAGATGTTGCATCATGGCAAACACACCAGTTTTGTGAGTAATGACTGAACAACTGATAATCAATTATCAAGTCTGATTAAGTGGAAGTTTTGTTTGTTTGTTTGTTTTGAGATGGAGTCTCGCTTGCTCTGTTACCTGAGCTGGAGTGCAGTGGCACAATCTTGGCTGACTGCAACCTCTGTCTCCCAGGTTCAAGCGATTCTTCTGCCTCAGTCTCTTGAGTAGCTAGGACTACAGGTGCCCGCTACTATGCCCAGCTAATTTTTTTTTTTTTTTTTTTGTATTTTTAGTAGATGCAGGGCTTCACCATATTGGCCAGCCTGATCTTGAACTCATGACTTTCTGATCCACCCACCTCAGTCTCCCAAAGCGCTGGGATTACAAGGTGGAAGATATTTTAAAAATCTTTTCAAAAGAGATATTCAAATAAGAAATACATATTTTAGGCACAATATATGTAACATAGATAATGCATTAAAATAAGTCTTTCTATATTGATATTCAAATGCACATAAGTTACACTGGGAAAGTGTTTAGCAGTTAGAAAGTGATTCAAATTCTTACACTGTGTTTTCAAGCTTACTTGTAAACAACAGAAAACACGTATTGTCTTTTTGAATACTCAGTTTATACTCATTCCCAAAGTTTGCTTTACTTTACTACCCTCTTAAAGAGTCACTGCATTAAATAATCTATAATAACTTGCAACAGCTGAGAAGGATCTCAGAAAATTTCTAATTTTGGAAAAGAGATCTATCTATAATTATAGCCTTCTCACTATATACCCTGAGAATGTCATCTTGTTTATTTCCAAACTGAAAAATGTATGTTTTGAGACTTCTGAGAAGTGCAGCTATATCCTATGGGTGTTTACTAATAGAAAATTATTAAAGCAATTCGGGAAGAGCTAGAAAGCTTCACATTCTACAGAGGACTGTCAGAATAGGCAAATCCGTTTCTGAAGACATCTTAATGTATATGCTTAGAGGAAGATTAATATTTAAATTCCAAAACTCACTGGTACTGCAATGAGGTGTGAACACATTGACTGTGCCCTAGTAGACCCTTGGGGCAGTCTGGAATACATATTAATGCCACCATGATGATACTAATCTTGATCACTTTTTTCTTTGAGATGTATTTCTGATTAAAAAGAAAAAAAAAATCAGCCAAAGGATTTATACCTGTCATCTAGAAGAAAGAGGAGGGCAAAATAGGAGAAATCGCTTCCATCTTTTCCTTTTAGGTAAATCAACATTGTAACAAAACGGAAACTCCACTGCTGCAGAGACAAGGACAAAAGATCCACACATTTTCCGCTTTATACGATTTTGAGAATATTGTTCTAGTTCAGTAAAACCCCATGAAAAGTTTTGGTTTGCTTTCTTGTTTATATTTAATTTGTCATTAACTTTCTTTAAAACTTCTTTAAGAGAAAAGAAAACATTTTTACAAAAATTGTGCATATTCACATGCTGTGCTGTATTTGTTGGGTAAAAAGTAACATTTACAGATGGTGGCCCCCAAAATATGTGTTCACATCCTAATCCCCAGAACCTGTGAATATTACTCTGTTTGGCAAAATATGTGATTAAATTAGGAATTTTTAGAGGAGACCCATATCCTTGGTGATCCAGATGGGCTCTAAATCTAAGGACAAGTGAGATTGAAGGAGATTTGAACTACAGCGGAGAAGGTGAGGTATAGACAGGGCCAGAAACTGGAGTGATGTGGCCACAAGCCAAGGAAATCAGCAGCCCCAGAAGCCAAAAATGACAGAAACAGATTTTCCCCTAGAAACCCTATAGAGATTACTGCCCTTCTGAAAACCTGATTTCAGATTCCAGGTTCCGTAATGAGAAGATAATAAACTTCAGTTGTTTTAAGCCACTAAATTTATGGAGTTTTATCTAAGGCAGCCCTAGGAAATTAATACTGTAGCTAAGGAAAGTTAATATATTTCCTAATACTAGAAAATAAATAATTTGTTAAAATGTGTGAGAGATTAAATTTGCAAGCACATATTCACCAATTTGGTTTGTAACATAAACACAAGCAATACGTTTTTGGAGACACAACTATGTTCTCTCTCCACATGGTAAAGGACAAATATAGGAATTATTGTATATCCTTTAGGAGTTCTACAACCAGGTTCAGGATTGGGATTTGTAATATGTAATAATTTGCACCTGTTCCCATATACCAAACTATTTCCATCAGACTGGTACAGTATGCTTGGTAGAGTTAGTTGTCAACATGTTTTCTCAACTTGTAAAATAATTAATGTACTGGAAGGAAACATCCTGTAACAAGCCATATGGGAATACCTTTCCTCACTGCCTTCAGTTCTTCTTGTGGGAGTGAAAATCTTATGTTCAGTTTTGTTTGTTATATTGTAGCAGTTCCAGTGGGCTAAGCCATCCTAATTTGTTATTCTATGTAAGAATATGAGGCTCTTCCTTTTTCCCTAAGAGAAAGTATAGGGAGTGTCAAGCAAAACTTCAGACAGTTTTGTAAGAAGAATACATCTCTCAGAGCCTCTGGATACTAAATAAAAGAACACACAAATTGTTTGTAATTCCCTACAAAATAAAAAAAAAAATTGTATACATTTAGACTCTAGCTTCTTGTCATTTTTGCCATTTATTTTTCCCTTTATGCACTTTCTACAAATCTTTTCCAATGCTATGGCAATGATAATATCTATATAAAATATTTTATGTTTTTAGCCGGGCGCAGTGGTGAGTGCCTGTAGTCCCAGCTACGTGGGAGGCTGAGGCAGGAGAATGGCGTGAACCCGGGAGGTGGAGCTTGCAGTGAGCCAAGATCGCGCCA
>NW_012101587.1:8417993-8424499 GCF_000951045.1 Mandrillus leucophaeus | reverse complement strand
TATCTGCTAATATTTAATAGAATAAAATTTACTCTATGGTGAAGTACAATATAATATTAATTACCATGACTACGATACATACTTTCATGATAATCAGGAGAGGTATATTTGCATTTGTATGTAGCAGGAAGATTACAATAATATTTTTCTGAGAAACACTGTGGCAATACAATGAATATATACTGGAAGGAACTTGGAGGAACTGTTCCAGAAGAAGGACACGAAGGAAATGTTGAAACTATAGATGGCTTACATAAAGCTTGTGTGTGTTAGTTAGTAGTGAATAGAGTGGCAAAGAAGTCTGAGTATGTGTGGAAAGTATCTTTCATTTAGATAAATTTAGGGCACATGGGTTTAAATGTTTCATAAAATTTGTACTAATGTAGATAATGTAGATTACCGTTTATAAGGAAAGACTAAGGAGTCAAGTTTTCTTTTACTATGCCTGAGAGTTAATAGGACTCTTAAAATCTCATCATCAATCCATCACGATGTAACCAACTCAAGTCAGGCTGCTGCCGGTCAAGCAGCTGACTTTGTATTTGTAAAAGTCTCATTAACACTGTACAGGCTCCTTCTGTTCTCTTTCCATTGATTGGGTAGATACAAAATGTTAACATACACTTTTAGTATGGTATTTTTAGGCATATTTTAAGGTGCACAAAGTAAATTAATTTGCCAATACTCTGCCAATAGTTTGTCATCCTAGAACCAGGTGCTGCTAGACGTTGTGTCACGCCTTTGTTACCAGGCTGATTATGAGATTCTAATCGATGGGATGTGCTCCTGGTAACATTAAAGATAGTTTTATAGTAAACACCATCATAAGAAATTACATTTGTGATGAGAAATTAATTATCCTATTAGGCAAATAAATTATCCCATAACTCTGATATGGGAAATATATAAAATATTGTAAGTTCTGTAATTATAACTGGAAGTCAGAAAGGAGACAGGCTAAAAATAACATCTCGAAAGAGATGCAACATTAACTTTACTGATTTCATATTGATTTCTTCCTGTAGCTTTCACAGTAGACTTATTTCATTGGAAGTAGCATTTTACTGGAAGTAAACACTCACTAGGAAATTGCCACTGGAAATGACTTAGACCATTAAAAAAACTGCACATGAAGACTAAACTACGCAAATGTAGCTGTCTGATAGTCCCATAAAATATATGAATCATAGAAAGATCAGGAGAGGTGAGAATATGTTACTCTGTGTTCTGCCATTGATATTTTACCTTCTTATCATTTTATTTAGATATGTCTAAGAAAAAAATCATTTCAATGAACATAAATATACAAAACTGAAAAAAGTACATTAAGAATTAGTTCAGTATTAGGAAAAGCACAATGATATGCATATAAATATATAAGACAGTATTCTCATACCCACAGACTAAAATAAAATATTAATAAATTAAGACCAAATTAGGAATAATTATTTCATCTTTTAAACTATATTTAGTTATGATTATTCTAAGAATTGGATACAATGGAAGTACATTTATTTAAAAATCTGTGAATCGAAATTGTCAACCAAACGCAGAGCCTAAGATTAAAGTCATATTTAGTTTTCTTGAAAATGATCACTGATTTGTAAATTTGATAAACTTTGTGCTAGAAAGACCAGTCACTGTTCAGTAGACATTGAACATTTAATATCTACTAAAATTTTAAATAACTATTGCAGTATTTTTTAAAAGAATGAGATAAACAATTTTCTTATAGCTATAGAAGGATATTTTAAGCAGAGTACATAGTATATATAAAGATATGCAATAAAATAGCATTTTTTGATAATGGTGAGAATTTAGTGTATTTGCAGTGAGAAATACATTGTGAGATGGGCAGACCATTAGATCCTTTATCACTTTATGTATTCAGAAAATATGGAGTTGTATCTACTCTTGTAGGCATCAGTGATGTACATTAAAATAAATCATAGCTGCATTTAAAGAGCTGGCAATAGTTGATGTTTTTGGTAATCTCCAATTATCAAAAACATAATGAAACAAGCAAACAGAAAATAAACTACAATAGTAAGCACTGGGATAGAGGTATTAATAGAATACAACCAAAACACAGAGAAAAGACAGCAAGGTCCTTCAACTGGAGCACATCGCCTTCCATCCTGGCGCTTGCTGTGCACACTGGAGTTGCTGAGGCACTTTCCTGTTTTCCAGGAAAATGATTGTTATGGGTGGAATTTTTGTCTTTGAAGTTCAGATGTTGGAGTTCTAATCCTCAGTACCCAGAAAGTGACTTTATTTGGAGATAGGGCCTTTGCAGAGATAATGAAGTTAAAATTAGGTCATTAGGATGGGCACTAAGCCACATGACTGATAACTTTATGAAAAGGGGAAACTTGGATACAGAGGCACAGGCAGAGGGAAGAGCCTGGGAAGAGACGTAGTGCAAACAGCCATCTTCAAGCCAAAGAGAGAGGCCTGGAACAAATTCTCCCTCACATGCCTCAAAAGGAACCATACCTGCCAACACTGTGATTTTGGAATTCTCGTCTGCAGAGAGTATTTATTGTGAAACATCCCATTTCTGTTGTTTAAGCCAACTAATTTTTAGTACCATGTTTCAACAACCTTAGCAAACTACTGCAATGGTACTTTAGCTTTTTTAAAGCTGAGTTTGAGATGTCCATGAAACACTGCAGTGATGGTTCTAAGTAACAACTGAGAATACATCTGGATCTCAGCCCTCAATCTTAGGTTAAAGGGAGATTTTCAGGAGTCATCAACAAGCATGAGATGAGCCAAGAAGTGTCAAACGTTCTCACTAAGGTAGTCTGTAATATACAAAAAGAAAAGTAATGACAAAGCTCTGTGTTATATTGACATGTAAGGAGTGATTTTAAAATGTAAAATTCATAAGGAAAATTTAAACAAAAATCCAGAGCTAAGGGAAATCAGAAGATTTGGTATCTCAAAAATCCAAGATGCAAATTTTTTTTTTTTTTTTTTTTTTTTTTTTTTTGAGACGGAGTCTCGCTGTGTGGTCCAGGCTGGAGTGAGTGGCCGGATCTCGGCTCACTGCAAGCTCCACCTCCCGGGTTCACGCCATTCTCCCGCCTCAGCCTCCGAGTAGCTGGGACTACAGGCGCCGCCACCACGCCCGGCTAGTTTTTTGTATTTTTAGTAGAGACGGGGTTTCACCGTGTTAGCCAGGATGGTCTCAATCTCCTGACCTCGTGATCCACCCACCTCGGCCTCCCAAAGTGCTGGGATTACAGGCTTGAGCCACCGCGCCTGGCCGATGCAAATATTTTTTAAAAATAAGCGGTATTCAGGGCCTCAAGAAAGACACTGACTTCTTCAACCAGAGGGTAAATTTCTAGTTTCTCTATGTGGGAGCTTATGTTACTTAGGGAATAGTTTCTCATTTTTCATATTTGCATTTAGTTCTATGAATTTTTCGTACAGCTTTGCATTAGCTAAATTTCACAAATGTTGACATGTAGCATTTTTATTCAGTTCAATTTTTTTAAAATTTTGCTTTACTTTCTATTTGACCCATAGATTCTTTAGAAGTGATTTGTTTAGTTTCCAAGAGCTTCTTCAGCTCCAATTCTGGACACAATGAGGGAAAAAAATCTAGGGAAACCACACCAATGTCATCCTTTTGTCCTAAGGTCTCTACTTGTCTGCCCTCTTCTTCCCACTTTTTAAATTTTCTCATATTTATTTGCATAGAATGTCTTTATGCAGGGTTTTTGTTGTATTTAGTAAGAGGAATGGAACAATTTTTTTTTTCTGTCTATATTCCTGGAAGTGGAAACCCTCAGGTAATTCATTTTAATAAGTAAATGCTTCTTAAAACTTTTTGTATTATAATATATGTATGTACAATTGCAGAAATCATAAAAGCATAGTTTATTTTATTTGTTCAAACTGAGAATACCTTTTTAACCAAATCTCAGATAACAAAACAAAAAATGACAACACTTAGAAGCCCTCATCAACCAGTCACTAACCCTATGAGTGGTGACCAATAGGCTAATTTATAGCACCAGATTTTAGTCCTCTGATTTTGTTTTTACAAAACATATATTACAATACATAATTTTATTCTACCTACTCTGTAGCACTAAGAAATAAACATGTCAAAATCAAATTGACATCCTCTGTCTTTAGAACTCACATATATTCAAAACCGAAGTTTCTATTCCCTGTACCAAATCCAATTTTTAAAGGCATCAAGCTAGAAGCAATATAAAACAGTAAGTATTGACTCTGATATGATAGCAGATGGTAAAATATACTTTCACACTTACTAGTTATGTAAATATGGCCAACAAATTCTATTTTAAAAAACGTTAGATGGACTATGGGTTAAAAATAGAACCTCATCAGAGACGCATTTTGTGGCTTAAATGTGACAATGCTCATGAACTGTAAGTTTGCAATCCCCCACAGAGAGATAGCAAAATGTATATTACTTATTAAAAATCAAGTTGTATTTTTATAGTTTGGCACCTTTGTTTCTACACTTATCCAATTAATGCATTCAGTATATTCTACTTCCCTAATTTCATTCATACTTGCTTTCTACTTTCCATTTTCAGTGTTATTATTACAGCCACATAATCATGAAACGTCAGCACTGGCCAGGTATTAGAACACAAGTGCAGTCTCTGTAGACTCCAGTGAGAGAATTGATGAACAAATAAATTGTATAATTTAGCCATTGCTACATAGCTAAATAATAATTAGTATAAATTTGAATCTTTGGCTCCTAATTTAATACAGTCCCTTTTGCTTACATACAAATATCTTTCATGAATTCCCCTCTTGTCAGTTGGTTCCCTTTTAAGCATTTTTCTCCATTGACATACTGGCTAGTCATTTTTAATTGCAGTTTTGATCATGCAATTACTTTGCTCGTATATAAACTTTCCTTTAGAGTAAAACAAGAGTCCAGCTATTTGCTAGCTTGCACAGCTTCATATTACCTTTACTTTAGTTTTTAGTTTTGCTTAGTTTAGTTTTCGTCAAAGATACTTAACCTAAGTTGAGATAATATCTATTTCTATTTTGGGGATCAAATGAGTTAAGGTATCTAAAACCCTGAACATAGAGTCCTATCTCTCAGGTCACTTCTGTTTTCACCCACATCTGTGATCAAAAATTCCTTGGATTCTCAAACTCAAGCAGAGGACGCCTTATTCCAAGCACGAAATGCAGCTCAGTCTTCTGCCTTAGGGCAAACACCTTGTGAGGCAGGAACTGCATATGAGTAAGTGCGGCAGGAACCTATGGGTATGTTAATGCCACCAAATGGGGGTATCGGAGAGTCGATTGGTAATTTTCTCCTTCTCACGTTCATCGTGCAGACAATCCTTGGGAGGATTCTGCCTGGGTTTCAGAAGTCACAGTAGAGTGAAACCCAAGTTGCATGCAGTAGCACACTGGAGAATTCACCGGTTTTCCTTCCTCCTTGTTCCCTCACTCTCTCCTTGAGGAATTTTCTCTCAAATAAACTACCTGCCCACAAGCCCCGTCTCAGGCTCTATTTCTAGGGTTAACCCAAAGGAACATAGTGATACATCATAGGTACGCGAGTGACAGATTCCTTTTTACTTGTTCTAATGCATTTAAACTCCATTGCCTACCAAAGTAAGTGTAATTTCCTCTTCCTGGCAGTTAGGGTCATCCACACATTGGCCACCAATTTTTCGAATCACACATTATGATACAGTATTTCTCTACAGGAACTTTACTTGGCTGCAGACTGTTCCTTTAATGCATTTCATGTTTCACCCACTTGTGCTTTTCTAAATGACCTTTCAACAGCTTAAGATGCTCTTTATCCCATTTTTGTGCATGAAAATTTTGTAGTCATCAGGATTTTTATCAAATACTATTACCTTCATAAAGCCTTTCCAGGTCCTTTCCTGTGAAATGTACCATTTCTTATGGGGTTCATTTGGACACTAGGAGTACTTTATTAGTGCTCCTTAATTACCTTTACGTTAAGTAATAAGCTAGGATATTCTTGTTTTCTAAAGTTTACTAAATTTTAAACCTCTAACTGTGCCTGAATAATCCTGAAGGTTTTAAGTCTCTTACTGTGCCTGACACCTTAACTTAGTGTGTATGCATGTGTAAATGTGTGTATCCTCTGTATATCTATCAAGTGGATGAATATAATTTTATATGTGCTAATTGCAGAAAATCTAAGAGTCAATAAATAAAAGAAAAATAAAATAGCCTCAAATTTCTCATGCCAGAAAAACCCTCTATCGATATTGTGCTATTCTGTATTTTTAAATTGTTTAATAATAATATTTTACCATCCTATTTTAGAATTAATAATGCTTATATTATTGATAGATATTTATTATAATGGACATAAAATAAATGACAAGGATAAACCTGTTAATATTTGAGGAATTCTAGATTCAGAAATATGGGGAAAAAACACTTTTAAAAATATATATGAAATACAACATTCTTACAATATGCACATGTGTGAGGGGTACTGCTGA